>NC_090441.1:169292232-169602616 GCF_031143425.1 Pleurodeles waltl
TGTGACTTTAACCGAACTAATTAAGATTGTACGGGGACAAAATGTGCCCTCAGAGTAGTTTGCCATCATTTATACGCATGCTTTATATAACGTGGTGTATTAGAATTGCACTAATCCGACATAATCATAAACGTATGCTACGATTTGCTTGTTTGAAATGCATTAGCTTAGCATTACTTTAGCGGAGGCTTTGGCCTAGTGGCCTGGTCTCATGGTTTAGATGCTCGTATTTTTCCAATGTGCTATTAAACGTGTATTTCTGCTTGAAGCTGTACTTTTCCACAGAAACTGTTCACATGCTTATCTTAAAGTTTCGTGCCAGCATGGCATATTTTCTCTTTAATTCAAGGTCGACTTGCAGGTGCGGACAATGGAGGCTCTGAAAGTGAGCTAATTGGGAGACAATGTTGCGATTTGCGTACCCATCTCCAAGGATAATGTATGCTTAAGTAAAAGCTTGAGAACTGTCGTTTTTGATTGGACAATTTGAAGCTAACCTATGAACCCTCCAATGGAGACCCTACTGGACTCAAACTGTTGTCTATAAAACCCAGGTGCACGAGAAGAAGGTAGCCATTGCGCTATCAGCAGCCATTACCAGCTCGATACCCGCCATTTTGCAGACTTCGTAGCTATTATGGCCCACTTTGCTGCGACGCCATTTTGAGAGACTTCGATGCTTTCTCTAGTCGAGAGAAAGAGACTTTAATGATTCTTGCCCGAGAGACTTTAACTTTGATTTGTCCCTTTGCATGAAGTAGTAGTTTTACCTCGCCGCCGTGAGGCAATTGCCCCGTTCACCCCTGCCCCTTTGTCCCGTCCCATGCTGATCGGGAAACGGTACCCATGCTGACCGAGAAACGATACCTGTGAGACGAAGACTTCATTGATTGCTGATCGTAATTGGTAAATATGAAAGGAGATTGTAAAATTGCATTGTGTTTCTTTTAGGTAACCAACTGCTGATTTTGATAAGAGCCCCAGCTAGGAGTTTTCTAAATTGATGTTGCTAAATTGTTTTTGCATGAAGTCCCACATGCCGATGCTAATTTGAGGTTAGACGAGGTTTCCATATGTCGCACGATGCAATTTGAGATCTTGTTATGCTGACTAAATGTAGGCAATTAGTTCATTACAGATTATCGTATTAGTGCTTTGCATTGCCATTATCGAATGCCTTGTGATTCAAATGCTTCATAGATTACACTTGTTTCGACGTTATGGACAGCTATTAATGTTCATTTATGTTTATCATTTAGTATTGAGACACATCTATATTGTGCTAGCTTTGTTAATATAGGGAAATAAATCCACTAACTTTGCAATAAACTGGTGTGGTTATTCCTGACTGAAAGGTCAGGGTTTGCCGAAATGTATTCTGGATTGATTGTAAAGTGTTATGTCGTTCAAGGTGTTGCTTATGTTCGTTATTGATTATTGATTTTGATGAGATTGACCGGATTAAGAGTACAGAGAGTTCCCACTAAGTCAAAAGATTCATCGGCCTAAAGAGCGTCCAAACACAGGTAAATTGTTACCACGGTTCGCTCTATCAGTAGATGGTAGCAGAGGACGGTTTCGTCTTTTGGGACCCTGTACTCTTAAAGTACATGGTGTTGAACTAACGGTTACGCATTCTGAGACCCCATTCGAGAAGTTGAATTAGATTTTCTTGGGTAAAACAGATTGACAGAATGATGATGGGCTAGGTCCACCGCGACTTTCCCGGGATCTCGAAGCTTGCGAATGGAGAGAAAGGAGATGTGGAAACAGCGTTGGCGGTACTAGTGATGGTATGAGTGAAGTTAGGGTTTTGCGCTTGCACAGCTTATTGCCGCAGGGTGTGTGAAAAGGTTGCGAGGATTTTTTCTTTTTAAAGGATAGCGGAGGTGCGACTCCGAGTGTAGAAGTAGAGAAGTCGTCGAACTTCATAGAGATATCGGAGGTGCGGCTCCGAGTGTGAGAGTAGGGAAGTCGTCGAACTTCATGTGCGTCTGGCGCTTTGTGCATAAAAAGGTCCACGTGGTTGTTGTTGTTGAGACGGGCCCTGCGAGGTCAAGAGACTCCGGAGTATGTTGATCCATGTTGTGGTCTGGGCGGTTTAGTAGGTTGATCGGGCGTGGTCAACGAGTCGGGTACGGGTGTTAGGGAGTGAAAGAAACTTCGACTTCGGGCTTTGACAAGATTCTAAGTGCACTAGAACAGATCATTGACAAGTTGAGAGTAGGTCTGCAGGTCAGATTTGCTTGCGAATGTGGGGACTGAGAAAGACGGAATAGCGGCCAGAGGCTAGTGAAAAGTCCCGAGGCTAGTGAAAGGTCCCTAAGGTCCTGAAGCGATTGTGTTACCCTTCATGTAGTAAACCGACAGATCTGTTTTAGTTTTTGGTAGCTCGCGATACATGCAAAAAGTTGTTACGGGAGGAACTGAGTGAAGGAGGACTAGCCGCGAGGCTTTGTCAGCCGCAGTGTGTGTGAGTGTGACGTCACTAGGAGCCGCGCTGGGATAGGTTGGTTGGAGAGAAAGGTCGCGCACGGATTGGACGCAGTCCGTGGGACTCGATTGGAAGGGGAAAGGCAGGTGAAGAGTATTCCGGGAATTAAAGTCACCTATTGATTACAAACTTTGTGGAATAAAAGTGACCTATTGACTATAAACTTGGTGAAATAAAAGAAGAGAAAATGAAATTCCTTAAAGCATTTAGGAGTGCGATGAAGGGGGAGTCTTACATTAAAGCGAGCGTAGGAGAGGAGACGCCACCCGAAGGTACACCAGCTTACATTGTAATGGAGGAAAAAGGGGTAGCTCCGTGTCTTTGGCTAAAGCAATGGCACAAACTGACAGAGAAACATGGGAGCGTAGCGTTCCCGATACATGGGACATTCAATATAAGGATCCTAGAGAATTTGAGATTCGCGATGTACGACATGAAGGTGCCTCCAAGGCCAGCACAGTTTGAGGCTCTAGCAATCTGGGAATTAATGGCTAGACAGCAACAGAAGAACAAGTTTGAAACAAGGATGAGGAAGGTAGAAAAGACACTAGCGGATGCTAGGTGGGATAATGCGCAGAAGGTGTGGAGGTCAGATGTATTGCAGGGAATAAATTTGTTTCCCGCAATTACTAAGGATGAAGAGGAGACAGGTAAGAAGGCTACCTGTAAAACAGACAGGGAGTGTTCGAAGGATAGAGAGGACGAGGAAAAGTTGAGAAGAGAAGAGGAGTTAGAGGATGAGGAGTTAATAATGCAATTGCTGAACGACCGTCCACCACCTTATGCAGAAAATGGACAAGGTCCAAGTACCAGTTCTGCCCCTCCGGCACTGGTACAGAACAGTGAAACCCAGAGTTCAGGAGCACCATCGGGATCTAAGGACCCGAGTTTACTGTTCACCCCGCAGATACCGCAGGTTAGGAGAATATATCCAGATGTGCCCATAATGAAACCAGCAGAAAATTATCAGCCGCAGATGCCAGGGTACTACAGCAGAGAAAATAGTGGAGGAATGGTTCTAGAACCTACCGTAAGGGGAGGACAGAATGGTTACAACCAAACAATGGGACAAGCTGAATCAACTCAGTTTATGATGCCTCAAAAGCAGATGCAGGGAGGAAACGCTCATGCTCAGATGACGGGGAGTCAGATGGGCATGCCGGCAATGATGACCCATAATATGGGGATGAACATAACTCAGAATATGGGAAATGGACAGAATCCAGATGCGATATCACTACCCATTACTGTAGGTCCACCGGTACCTCTGTATAGCCAGCCTAACTTAGGTACGAGCAGACAGGGACCAATGCTGCAGAATGGGACAGAGAGGAGGTGCATAGAGAACACTCCAGGGATGACTCCGATAGCGGCTCAGCCAAGTGGATCTGGATCCTTGATGGAGTTTAGTCCCATATGTGCTCAGTCAACACTGGTGAGGTCGAGCCCCCCACTGATAATACCCTTAACATCGAACACTGAAAAGTTGCCGCAACCATCGATGGCAGTCGATGTGAATGCTACACTGATGGGGGTAAATGCGCAACAGCTGACCCAGTGGTTCAACAGTCTAAATTCCACACAAAGTTCAGGCAGTGGGAAAGGAGAAGAGTACCTGAATAGGATGAGGCTGAACATGGAAGCACAAGAATTGGTGGAAGGGAATATGGGTGTGAACAGGTTAGAGTCCTACACGGAAGAGGAGCTGAGGTATCTATGTCCAAAGATCACGAAAGAAGTAAACAAGGTACATAAAAGTTTGCAGGAAGTAGCGGACAGAAACGGGATTGACATAGACAAGACAAAACACTTGAGCAGGAGCTATAGGTTGGATTTTGGGACCACAGATTTTGAACACATGAGGTCAGCAGGCATGAAGGCACACCTTAGAGAATTGTTGCAGAGTGCACAAGTGTGGAGGTGCTTAGACAAGTGGGAAAGCAGGTGGGTAAAGAGGAAGGATAAGAGGAGAGACAGTGCTACAGAGCACAATGAGAAAAGACCGCAGAGCAGTGAGACAGTAACTATGTTACCAATGAGGGAGACAGCAGGGGGAAAATTAGTACATGTACCATGGCACAGAAGCGACATTCAGTCTTTTACGAATGATTTTCCCAAACTGAGAGAGAAACCAATTGAATGGTACCAACAGACTGATAGGTTTGTGAAGCTTGCAAAATGTCTCTGGGAAGACCTGAACACTCTCTTTGAGATCGTGGTTCCGGCAGATTTGTGGGAGGATTGCAAAAGAGCTGTAGGTTGGCCGACAAGTGAACCAGAAAGGGACAGGGAGACGGGTGCACCATCACCTATGGTGATGAGCTTGTACTATAAGGTGATTGAGCATTTGAAGACGAAGGTTGCCGCGAAAAATGTGGATTGGCAGAAAATTGATCGAACTGCCCAAGAGGCTAAAGAATCGATTCATAGTTACTATGAAAGGTTGTTGAAAGCGTTCAAGAATTACAGTGGCACGGAAACGATCGAGGTGAAAGATATGCTTCATTTTGTGTTCAGATTTGTGGAAGGGCTGAGACCAGAGATAAGTCAGATGATAAAGTCGCATTTGATTTGCTGGCAGTCGAAACCGATTGATGAGGTCTTGACTTATGCGAAATACTGTAGCGACGAAATTGAAGTGAAACAGAAAAAGCTGAAAGAGAAGGTGATGATGATGCAGCTTAAGGCGGCTCAGACAGGTTTGCAAGGTCTGCAAGGACTGCAAGGGTTGCCAGGGATGCAAGGGTTCCAACAGCAGGTACCGCAACCGCAGCCGCAGTTGCAGGGAAACATGGCGTTTCAGTCACAGGCCAGAGGCAGAGGCAGAGGAGGTTTTGTGAATAATGGTCCGGATTTAAACACTGTTGTGACGGGTGTGCAGGCAATGAAGAAAGTGATGCCGTGTCACGTGTGCGGAAATGTAGGTCATTGGAAACGCGAGTGCCCGATGGTGGTGCAGGAAGGTGCAGGTGCAGGTGTAGGTGTTGGTCAGCAAAACAATGATGTCAATGCATTTCAGACAATGAGAGGACCGAAAATGAGAGGTCCAAACTCAAATTTTCAGACCATAAATCAATTGCAGGGATTACAACCTATGCAGCCGCAGCAGATGCAGATGCCCCGTATGCAGATGACGCAAATGCAGCCAATGCAACAGCAGTTACCTATGGTACCTAATCAGCAAATGCAAATACCTTTGGCACCAATGAGTCAGCAGCAAGTGATGGTTCCTCCACAGGTAACGGGTCAGGTAATGAGTACAAACGGCACAGTACAACAGTTCCCATTACACAGTGAGAGTGGAATAAACAATGTATGGGAGAGTGAAAGCTCAGAAGAGGAAGGAGATTGTGTGCTTGCGGCATCCCTAGAAGTTGATCAAAGGGGT
Organism: Pleurodeles waltl; assembly: GCF_031143425.1. Classification (NCBI taxonomy): domain Eukaryota; kingdom Metazoa; phylum Chordata; class Amphibia; order Caudata; family Salamandridae; genus Pleurodeles; species Pleurodeles waltl. The sequence continues at coordinate 169,298,115 of NC_090441.1, forward strand.
CCGTACGTAGAGGGAAGAGTAATGGGTCATCGTGTCTCATTCTTGGTTGACACAGGAGCCACACGTTCAACTGTTAAGAGCAGTGAAGTACCAAATTTGCCACTCTCAGGGAGGACAGTTCAAGTGGTGGGAGTAGCAAACAGACATCTGACGAACCCAATTACAGATCCGGTACCAGTCAACATTGGTAACTATCAAGGGGTACATCAGTTTGTGGTGTGTGACTCAAGCCCAATAGCACTGTTATGAAGAGACCTATTGTGTAAATTGGGTTGTTCGATAATGTGTTCAAACGAAGGAATAACAATACAGATGAGCAGTGATGGGGAAGAAGAGGACAGTGTAGAGGGGGATGAGATGGAAACAGTCGACGAAGAGTATCCTCTGATTTGTCTTTTCCCGATGATAACTGAAGAAGATATCCCAGCAGAATTACGGGAAACAGTCGGAAAGGAAGTGTGGGACATGACAGGGAAAGAGGTGGGATTGATGAAAGGAGTGGAACCAGTAAAAGTGATGGTAAAGCCCAATGCGATCTTTCCCCAGACCCCACAATACCACATGCCACAAGATACCCTCATGAAAGTTGCCCAACTCATTGACGAATTTGTAAAGCAGGGAGTACTGAAAGAAGTGTTAAGTAGTCCATGTAATTCACCGATAATGGGACTAATAAAGCCAAGTGGGAAAGTCAGACTTGTGCAGGACTTGAGGAAAATAAATGACATCATAGTCAAGTGATGCCCTGTTGTACCGAATCCAGCTGTGATAATGTTTCAGATCCCTTGCGATGCCGAATGGTTCTCAGTTATCGATTTGTCACAAGCATTCTTTTCTGTGCCTCTTTATGAGGACAGCCAATTTCTCTTTTGTTTCAAATTCCTAGACAGAGTATACAGTTGGTGTCGAATTCCTCAAGGGTTCTCTGAGTCACCGTCGATATTCAACCAGGTTCTAAAGAAAGACTTGGAAGGGTTAGAGTTGCCATTCGAGTCAACCCTAGTACAGTACATTGACGACTTACTGGTTGCATCAAAGACAGAAAGTGGCTGTACGGCCGATACCATTGCCCTGTTGAACCATTTGGGAAGGAATGGACACAAGGTGTCTCCTTCCAAATTGCAGTTCTGTCAGAAGAAAGTGAAATACTTGGGTCACCAGATAGAGAAAGGGTCACGGAGAATAATGAAGGAAAGAATTACAAGTGTACTACAAATGAGTCCACCAAAGACAAGGAGGGAGGTGAGGAAGTTTTTGGGAATGGTGGGTTATTGTCGCCAGTGGATTCCCAACTTCTCGACTCTAGCGAAGCCTTTACTGAAACTGACCCAGAAGGATGCCTTGGATCAGATCGAACTGAAAGGGGATGAGATGGATGCCTTTGTTGAATTGAAAGAATGCATGTGCAGGGCTCCAGCTTTAGGTATGCCTGATTACACGAAGCCTTTCATATTGTTTTGTCATGAACGTGATGCATGTTCTTTGTCTGTCTTGACTCAAGCCCATGGTGGTGTAAACAGACCAGTAGTGTATTTTTCAGCTACTTTGGATCCGGTTGCAGCAGCACTCCCAGGGTGTTTGCGCGCCGTAGCAGCAGTTGGTATCAGCCTCACTCAGAGTGAAGGAATAGTGATGGGACACCCAGTAACAGTCATGGTCCCTCACTCAGTTGAAATACTTTTGACCCGCTCCCGAACGCAACACATGACTGGAGCTAGACTCACAAGGTATGAAATGATTATTCTGGGCTCACCGAATGTGCAGCTGAAAAGGTGCACTACGTTGAATCCAGCAACCTTGCTTCCTGGAGAAAATGCTGAAATTGAGAACGCTGAAGACGTCGAGCATGACTGCCTTCAGGTGACTGAATTCTGCACAAAACCTCGACCGGACATCAAGGATACCAAGCTTGATGGAAATGACCAAATTCTTTTTGTTGATGGTTCCTGTCTAAGAGACGGGATGGGGATTTTGAAAGCAGGATACGCTGTATGTACTGTAACAGGTGTCTTGGAAGCGGGATGGCTTCAAGGAGTCTACTCTGCACAAGTAGCAGAACTTGTAGCCCTTACCAGAGCATGTCAACTGTCTGCCTTGATGAAAGTCACCATTTACACTGATAGTCAATACGGGTTTGGGATTGTGCATGACTTTGGACAACTATGGTCGCAGAGAGGTTTCCTGACTTCTTCAGGATCCCCAGTGAAGAACGGGGAGAGGATAAGGGAATTGTTACACGCCATTCAAGTGCCAGCCGAAGTTGCAGTGGTAAAGTGTAGTGCTCACACGAAAGGACAAGACTATGGCCCTCATTCTGACCCTGGCGGATACAATCCGCCAGGGCCAACGGGCGCGGGAGCACCGCCGACAGGCCGGCGGTGCCCCTAAGGGCATTCTGACCGCGGCGCTAACGCCGCGGTCAGACAGGGAAAACTGGCGGTCTCCCGCCAGTTTCCCGCTGCCCTGGGGAATCCTCCATGGCTCCGACCCCCTTCCCGCCGGCCTGGCTCTGGCGGTTCTTACCGCCAGAACCTGGCCGGCGGGAACGGGCGTCTTGGGGCCCCTGGGGGCCCCTGCAGTGCCCATGCACATGGCATGGGCACTGCAGGGGCCCCCTAACAGGGCCCAACTAGGCTTTTCAGTGTCTGCGATGCAGACACTGAAAAGCGCGACGGGTGCTGCTGCACCCGTCGCACGCCTTCCACTCCGCCGGCTCGATTCCGAGCCGGCTTCCTTGTGGAAGGCGCTTTCCAGCTGGGCCGGCGGGCGATCTGAATCAGATCGCCCGCCGGCCCAGCGGGAAAGTCAGAATACCCCTCGCGGTCTATTGACCGCGGGGCGGTATTCAGGCGGCTTCCGACGGGCGGGCGGCAACCGCCGCCCGCCTAGGTCGGAATGACCACCTATGTGTCTCTGGGAAATGCATATGCGGATCAAGTAGCAAGATTTTGTGCCTTGAACTGTATATTGCTAAGGGATGATTGGAATACAATAAGTGAACCAGAACTCGAACCAGCTGAAGCATTTGCCTTGAAGGTCGTAGATACAATAGAGGAACTAAAAGCACTACAGAATAATGTCAGGGAGGATGAAAGAGATTCCTGGATTAAATCACAATGTATAAAGAGACAAGACGAGTTATGGGTTTCACATGAGGGAAAATTTGTTTTGCCAAATAGTCTCTTATCGCAGCTTGCGCGGTTCTATCATGGGCAGGCTCACCTAGGGAGAGATGCCATGATAAGATTGTTCAAAACTGATTGGTTTAACCCCAGATTTCGTCAAGCTGCAGAAGCAGTTTGCCATCGATGTGTCACTTGCCAGCAGATGAACCCAGGAAAGGGAACAGTTGTGAACGCGAGTCACATTGGTAGGGCAAGCGGACCTTTTAGTCGAATGCAGATGGATTTCATTGAGATGCCTGTGCATGGGGGTCTGAAATATGTGTTGGTGATTGTGTGCATTTTTAGTCACTGGATTGAAGCATACCCCACACGTAGAAACGACAGCCTTACAGTTGCCAAGCTATTGTTGAGGGAGTTAATACCACGTTTCGGATTCCCGATCTCTTTAGAATCAGATAGGGGAAGTCACTTCAATAACGAGGTGATAAAGTTACTTTGCGAAGCGCTGAACATTGAGCAAAAGCTGCACTGTAGCTATCGCCCTGAAGCCTCAGGACTGGTGGAGCAGATGAATGGTACGCTGAAATCGAGAATGGCAAAAATATGTGCATCGACAAATTTGAAATGGCCTGACGCATTGCCCTTAGTGCTAATGTCAATGAGAAACACTCCTGATAGAAAAACTGGATTGTCTCCGCACGAAATTCTCATGGGCAGGGCTATGAGACTTCCTGCAGTTCCCGCAAACATGCTTTTGAATATTACAGATGATATGGTGTTAGACTACTGCAAAGGACTGGCTGACGTGGTTCGCTCTTTCTCTCACCAGGTGGAAGTGACCACCTTGCCACCGATCCAAGGTCCAGGACACGCACTGAAAGCAGGTGACTGGGTCGTGGTAAAGAAGCACGTGAGAAAATCGTGTCTGGAACCCCGTTGGAAAGGCCCTTTTCAAGTGATCCTGACGACAACTACCGCTGTGAAGTGTGCGGGGGTTCCCAACTGGATTCACGCCAGTCACACAAAGAAGGTGCTGTGTCCCACAGATGAGGAAGTTGAAGCACTGAAACTACCAGTGCCTGACAAAACAGTGCCGAGTGCTGAGACAGAACAAAAGCGAACTGAAAGCGAACAGGCAGAAGCAGGAGAAAAAGAGATATTCTCCGACGACGAAGACACCAACTCACTTGGGGGAGACCAAGGAGAAAGTTCAGATAGCGACGAAGAAGCTGCAGGTGACAAAGAACCTGAAGCAGCTGAGGGTAGCAAAAAGCCTGAAGCAGCTGAAGGTGACAAGGAGCCTGAAGCAGCTGAAAGTGATAAAGAGCCTGAAGAAAGTAACGGTGACGAAGGGCTCGAAAAAGGTGAAAAGGCAGGAGAGCCTGATCAGAGGAAGGCTTTCCCAGAAGCAGACGATACAGAAAGAGAAAAGGAGAACGTGATCGATTCCCCAGAAGAAGGGGACAAGGCAGAACAGAACGAAAAGGTTCAAGCTTCCACAGAAAAGATCGCAGGTCCATCAAATGGACATGGTGCAAAGAGAAGACTAAGTATCTCACCAATAAAAGAAAGGGGTAAAGAAAGTTTGAACGAAGGAGGAAGGCCAAAAGTGAAAGAGAAAAGAAAGGAAGTGACTGTTGTGGAACAATCGTCAAGTGAAGAAAAAGACTTGACAAAAGAGGAGAGTACCAGCGAAGCAGAATCGAAAAGAGAAGCAAAATTGAAAAGGAAAAGGATACCAAACAGGAGATATTCCGGTCCTGAATGGGCATATGCAGTAAATGATGATTGGACTGATGAGTTTGTATCTCTAAGCATCGAGAACGAAGAAGAAGAAGAGATACCAATAGAAAAGAAAAGTTTCATAGACTCTGTCGATTGAAAGGGTAGTAAATGATATTGCTTGCTACGATCTAAAGTGAAAGAAACAACCAGCTGAGTCATTTGCTAAACTGATAAAGACTGAGTTATTGCCGATTTGAGACAACTTTGAAAAAAAAAAAAAAAAAAAAAGACTGAGTTCTGAATTATTGCCGAATTGAGACAAATGCTGCTAACCGATAAGTGACTGGCCTTTTGAAGAAGACGGTGTGAACATTGTGCTCGCTCAGCTTTGTAACTGAATTGCTAAGTAGTTTCATTTATAAGTGCTTCTAGCTCTCTGATTCTATACAGATCATGACGCAAAATAATAGAAAGAGATATTGTAAATATGTGTGTATAGGCTTGGTAGTTACATGTGTAATAATAATAATGGCAATTGTGTTTGGAGTGCATGGAAAGGGTGAAAGTGAGAATATCGAGGCTTCTACTATTGCTCCTGTTACTGTCACTGAACTAACACCATTGAAAAGACTAGCACTGGATGAGAGGCTCTTGCACGATAAGAAAGAGCTTTCGTATAACGTTTTCTATCGCTTATTAACAGAGTATGTTGAGACTATGGATGTGAAAGATTGTTATGTGTGTACCCAGATACCGACATCAGTAAAGGAAGGGGTAACTTATCACCACATGCCTCTTACATATGGGATTACATGTAGTATAGTAATGTCTAGGTTTTATGGTCAAACTAACATACAGTATTTTTACTCGAATTATGATGTTACCTTTGCTTATGTTCCTATAATAGCGCAGCTAAGCCAGACTGCAAAAGATTGGGATTTTAAAATTATGAGGGAATTTTTCGAGCCAATGCTACCTTTTGAGACGGCTCATGCTCATAGGGAGAACCTTACTTGCTCCGTCTCTGCTGTAGAAATAAGCTTTTTAGATCGCACAGATGATAGAAGGGCTCAAATGAAAGCGAAATTAGAAAAGGAGCTACATAAGAGGACTTCAGTAGATAATTATGATTTTGCTGCTATAAAGACACAAGGGAAAATAGCTTTAGATGCTTGGCATGTAGGGAAGTTTTGTATATATCGAGGAGAATCTTATTATGACAATATTTTTGTAGGAGCGAGTGAATGCAAACATACGTTTATTTTTAAGGCCAAATGGACATTCATGATGAACGGACTTGACCCTGTCATTCCAGGTGTATATTACATTTGTGGGCATAACGCCTATTATCGTCTTCCAAAGGGATGGTGGGGGAGATGTTATTTGGGTATAGTGTTCCCAAAGGTTTATCAACTGGATGACGTATCGATGATTCAAAAGACATCTGGATCCCATCGTATCCAGAAAAGAGAGACCGCAGCTGCTGTGGTAGGTGATATATTTGGAGCCATGATTCCTTCATTAGGAGTTGTGTTGAATTCTATCAAGATACGAAAGTTGTCTACTATAGTGGATAACATGTTGACAAAGTTTTCAGGTGCTATAATCCTGATAGATGCTGAGCTTGCAGCGGAAAGAGCTATGACTCTTCAAAATAGGCTTGCTTTAGACATTCTTTTAGCAAAGGATGGAGGCGTTTGCAAAATGATTGGTGCACGTCACTGTTGTACCTATATACCGGATAATAGTGTGAAAATTAAAACTATGCTTGCTAATCTAACAAAAGAAAGTGCAGATTTGAAAGAACTGAAAGAACCAGGAGTGTGGGAGAAGGTTGGAAAGGGACTCGCTTCAGTGGGACATTGGATTGGGGGAATTTGGAATGGAATATTATTGAAAATAATAGAAGGAATATTAATAGTAATAATTTGTGTATTTGGAATTTGGGGAATAAAAAGGGGAATAATAATGATTATGGAAAGAATTAAAAGAAGAAAGGAGGAGAAAATTATGAAAAGAATGGCAGAAGAATACAAAGCGCAAACTAGGGGTACTAAAAGGAAAAGGGAACTGACAGAATTTTAATGGAATAAAATTTGTGGGAGTGGTTGGTGTGATGACAAGTAGTCATCAGAGGAGGGATTGATGAAGCAGAAAATGAAGGTTTCGATTTATTAACGCTTAAACGTAGTGCTGAAATAATCATGTGTGACTTTAACCGAACTAATTAAGATTGTACGGGGACAAAATGTGCCCTCAGAGTAGTTTGCCATCATTTATACGCGTGCTTTATATAACGTGGTGTATTAGAATTGCACTAATCCGACATAATCATAAACGTATGCTACGATTTGCTTGTTTGAAATGCATTAGCTTAGCATTACTTTAGCGGAGGCTTTGGCCTAGTGGCCTGGTCTCACGGTTTAGATGTTCGTATTTTTCCAATGTGCTATTAAACGTGTATTTCTGCTTGAAGCTGTACTTTTCCACAGAAACTGTTCACATGCTTATCTTAAAGTTTCGTGCCAGCATGGCATATTTTCTCTTTAATTCAAGGTCGACTTGCAGGTGCGGACAATGGAGGCTCTGAAAGTGAGCTAATTGGGAGACAATGTTGCGATTTGCGTACCCATCTCCAAGGATAATGTATGCTTAAGTAAAAGCTTGAGAACTGTCGTTTTTGATTGGACAATTTGAAGCTAACCTATGAACCCTCCAATGGAGACCCTACTGGACTCAAACTGTTGTCTATAAAACCCAGGTGCACGAGAAGAAGGTAGCCATTGCGCTATCAGCAGCCATTACCAGCTCGATACCCGCCATTTTGCAGACTTCGTAGCTATTATGGCCCACTTTGCTGCGACGCCATTTTGAGAGACTTCGATGCTTTCTCTAGTCGAGAGAAAGAGACTTTAATGATTCTTGCCCTAGAGACTTTAACTTTGATTTGTCCCTTTGCATGAAGTAGTAGTTTTACCTCGCCGCCGTGAGGCAATTGCCCCGTTCACCCCTGCCCCTTTGTCCCGTCCCATGCTGATCAAGAAACGGTACCCATGCTGACCGAGAAACGATACCTGTGAGACGAAGACTTCATTGATTGCTGATCGTAATTGGTAAATATGAAAGGAGATTGTAAAATTGCATTGTGTTTCTTTTAGGTAACCAACTGCTGATTTTGATAAGAGCCCTAGCTAGGAGTTTTCTAAATTGATGTTACTAAATTGTTTTGCATGAAGTCCCACATGCTGATGCTAATTTGAGGTTAGACGAGGTTTCCATATGTCGCACAATGCAATTTGAGATCTTGTTATGCTGACTAAATGTACGCAATTAGTTAATTACAGATTATCGTATTAGTGCTTTGCATTGCCATTATCGAATGCCTTGTGATTCAAATGCTTCATAGATTACACTTGTTTCGACGTTATGGACAGCTATTAATGTTCATTTATGTTTATCATTTAGTATTGAGACACATTTATATTGTGCTAGCTTTGTTAATATAGGGAAATAAATCCACTAACTTTGCAATAAACTGGTGTGGTTATTCCTGACTGAAAGGTCAGGGTTCGCCGAAATGTATTCTGGATTGATTGTAAAGTGTTATGTCGTTCAAGGTGTTGCTTATGTTCGTTATTGATTATTGATTTTGATGAGATTGACGGATTAAGAGTACAGAGAGTTCCCACTAAGTCAAAAGATTCATCGGCCTAAAGAGCGTCCAAACACAGGTAAATTGTTACCACGGTTCGCTCTATCAATAGTGGTTAGAAAAGTGACCACCTTCTCTAGAAATGTCCTTTGTATCGCTTTTTATAGACCATAAGAAGTCCCAAAGGGATAACACGGGGAATAACCTCTTTCCCAGTGTGCCTCTGTGTACCTCTGTGTGCCTCTGTGTCTCTCTGTGTGCCTCTGTGTACCTCTGTGTACCTCTGTGTACCTCTGTGTACCTCTATGTCATCTGTGTGCCTCTATGTACCTCTGCGTGCCTCGGTATACCTCTCTGTCCTCTGTGTGCCTCTGTGTCCTCTGTGTGCCTCTGTGCACCTTTCCGTCATCTGTGTGCCTCTGTGTACCTCTGTGTCCTCTGTGTGCCTCTGTGTATCTCTGTGTGCCTCTGTGTACCTCTCTATCCTCTGTGTGCCTCTGTGTACCTCTGTGTACCTCTGGGTGCCTCTGTGTACCTCTCTATCCTCTGTGTGCCTCTGTGAGCCTCTGTGAGCCTCTGTGTGCCTCTGTGAGCCTCTGTGTGCCCCTGTGTGCCCCTGTGAGCCTCTGTGTGCCCCTGTGTGCCCCTGTGTGCCCCTGTGTGCCCCTGTGTGCCCCTGTGTGCCTCTCTGTCCTCTGTGTGCCTCTCTGTCCTCTGTGTGCCTCTCTGTCCTCTGTGTGCCTCTGTGTACCTCTCTGTCCTCTGTGTGCCTGTGTGTACCTCTGTGTGCCTGTGTGTACCTCTGTGTGCCTGTGTGTACCTCTCTGTTCTCTGCGTGCCTCTGTGTACCTCTGTGTACCTCACTGTCATCTGTGTGCCTCTGTGTACCTCTGTGACCTCTGCAAGAAATAACAGGGGGCCTACCTTCTAACCTAGATTCCGGAGATAGCAGAAACACCAACCCACATAGAACACAACTTGGTGCTACTTAAGTTGACATAGCAGCCACCATATTGTATAACATGTTACGTCACACATGGCGCGTTCTACACGTGTACTGTAGCACGTGTGCACCTCAGTACCTGCAGCTGCAGCCTCTGTGTCAAAACCACCACTCCATGTTAGTGCACTGCTCCCAGCTCAGCCTCTCTCTCCACTGCTTCACCCCGCACCTCCCAGCTGTGCCACCCTCTCTCCACACTCCATCACTCACCCCATCTCCCTTTCACTTACAGCTGCACCCCTCCTCGGGTGCGCCTTTTGCCACCGCCCACCCTCCCTGCAGCTGCTGCTGACGTCACTGCAGTCTAAGGGTACTGACACCATGTACCCCGCCTTTCTCCTCCTGTCATGCACAGCTCTTTTATGGGGGGGCGGAGGGGGAATGGTTGCTGGCCTTCCTGAAGCTCCACAGCCAGGGCAGGGACATGTCATACTTGGAGAGGCCTCTCTATGTCTGATTCATGGATCAATCAATCAATCAGGATTTATGAAGCGCTGGTAATAACCCGATAGGGTGTCCAGGCGCTTAAAGGTGCAGGAAATCACACAGTAAGATACAACTATTGTATTCAATAACAACATTAAAATACTAACCATATAGGTCGCATGTCAGACATATTCCCATCCGTGGTACTCCCAAAGAGTAGCGAGATACCCTTCCGCAAACGCTGTGCAGCGCCCCTCGTCGGTCAGAAGCGCTATATAAATTTGCAGCTATTAGAGAACTCAATATCGTTGAGGCAGCGGTGACTCCCAGTGGTTGGTTAAAGCACCTTATTTTTGCTGAGGGCTTGGAGTGGGGGGGGGGGAAGAGGGCAGAGTAGTGTATCAACTCAGAGACAGAAGAAGGCAGCCTATATACGCGAGACACAGACACCTAGTGGTCAGCGACTTTACACACAAACTCAGGTGTTGAAAAAACATGTAGGCCCTTGAGCAGAAGTGACAGCCAATGGCTACAGTGTAACCTCGGCTATAACACTGAGGCGAATGGCCAAGCACTGGGCCGCCAGTAGAATAGCCATTATCTGAAGGCTAAGCACATAGGTCACGTGAGAGACATATGTCCATCCGTGGCACTCCCACAGAGAAGTGATGCAGGAGGTGCAGTGACAGACAACCGGGGTGGAGCCAGGAGAGGAGACACGCTGAATCCCAATTATGGCTGCCTACCCAACGAACGGCAGAGGGACCAATTTTCCAGATTAGAATAAGGGCCCATTGCAGCTTTGCCCTGCTATTTGGCACTCTCCTTCTTTCCTTTGAAAAGAAACATTGGTGCAGCAGCGTCACCTAGGGGCCAATCGCAGAATGTCATGGGCATAGGTCTAGGCGATGCTGTAGGTTCAGCCTGTTCACTCTGACAACTAGTGGCCAGACATGGGATTACAACTACAAGCTGGAGGGATACACGAACACTGGTGCAACAGTTGCATGAAATAGCTAAACTATGGAAGAAGTACATACTTACATATCCAGCAATGACCCTTAGTCGAACAATCACGGGACACCAGCTCCGGGACTGTACTCTAAACTATAGAAGTCAGAGTAAAGTTACTGGAAGCACAACCTTAGCAGACCACAAATTCACCCGAAAAGCCTCTGAGACATCATTTTACCAGGCACCTTCCCTCTTTAACGAGTAACAGGATACAAGGGCTGTACGGGATTGTTAAAAATGGGGGTTCCTGGTTGGCTGGGGTAGGCACCTCAGCCAGGCAGAACCCATCACTCTAGTCAGGGCAAGGGAGTTACACACCTAAGATAACCCCTGCTCACCCCCTTGGTAGCTTGGCATGAGCAGTCAGGCTTATCCCAGAGGCAATGTGTAAAGTGTTTGCACAACACACTCACACTAGTGGCACAATAAATACAAAAAGACACTTGCCAACAAGCTATATCAAAAGAGACTATATTGCTTAAACAAACTGCGGGCCAAAAAGACATAGATCAATAATACTCCGCTAGCAAGCAGTTGTCAGAACATCATCATTATAATGCAAGCATAAGGGATCTCTCCAGGTGGTGCGTGTCATAAATAAAAGATTACTGTGCAAAGTTTACAGTTCCTGAAATGATACCTGTGCTCTTGTCAGAAGAAGTACGACATACTCCAGTTTTGGAACAGAACAATGCAGTATGTAAGAAAGAAGGCAGGGGAATCGCCCCACATCACCTTAGATCTCAGGAACACCTAAATCAATGAGGGTCACCTCAGCTGACTGAGAACGCGGTGCTCCTGCACATCTCTTATGGGTAATGCGGTACTAAAAACAAGGGGGCTCAGCAGGAACAGGACTTACATTGAGGATCCCCTTCCCATCCTGTGAGCTGTTCTGTAAGGGCCACTGGAAATATTCTCATCAGGACGGGGCCTCTGTTGAGGTTTCTGTCCCGTGAGGAACCTCTCAAAAAACAACCAGGGCACTTCTCCTGTGGGGGGAAATAAAGCCCACGCCTTCTTTCTCAGCGGAGAGACCTCTCCTTGCCTCCCCGCATGCATCGTTTAGAAAGGCGGTGGCCCGCAAGTCACTGGCGCTTCCGCCACCTGATCAAGGCAGCTCTCCGGAAGGCTGCTTCCTGCTGCAGGACGGCTGCTCCCAAGGTAAGGCAGCAGCTACCTGACCTCTGCGGGGCCCATCCTCCGCTTAGCTCTCGCGGACCCTGTAGGGGGGCTGCTGCAGGCTCAACAACGGTTTCTCTCCCAGCAAGAGACGTCCTCAGAGTGTTGCTTGGGCCATGGCATTAAAGCACCTCACAAGTGGCGGCCTGCCTGTGCCCCGGGTGCGCCCGAGGGGGCGCGTTCACCTGCAGTCCCTCTCCCTTTCCTTCAGGCCCCTCTTGGACAGGGGAACTGTAGAACACAAGGCGGGGGCAACCAGCAGGCCAGCACTGCAAGGTCTTTGGAGTCTAGTGGCAGTCCATATTGTAACCTAGCAGGTCACAGATCAGTCCAGCAGCAGGGCAGTCGCAATGGCGGTACCTTGTAGCATAACAGTCCCCCATCAGAAGCATCTGGTTCCTGGTCTATCAATGTACAAATACATAGGGAACAACCCCTATACTTATACTCGTTTTGTCTTTGATCTCAGGGGGCACTTCAACCCCAGTCCTGGCTCCAAACATCAGTAGGGGGTAAACGAGCCCTTTGTGTGAGGGCAGGACACAGCCTATGCAAATGTAAGGTCATCCCACCTCACCCTCTCACAGCCCAGGAAGACCATTCAGTATGCAGGTGCACTCCCATTACACCTCCACCCTCCCTGGGTGATGGCTGTCTGGAAAGTATGCACCAAGCCCAGCTGTCACCCTACCCCAGACGTGGATTGGAGTAATGCTACTAAGCACAAGAATCGTCAGCACAGAGAAACGCCCAATTTCTAAAAGTGGTATTTCTACAATGGTAATAAAAATCCACTTACACCAATAAGCAGCATTTCTCACTACCAGTCCAAGCATATTACACATGCTCACGCGGCTCCTCATAGATCAGAAGATACCACTTAGACATATGTCAGGGCATTTCCAATGCAATCCTATGAGAGGAGCAGCACTCACTGAAGTGAGAAACTAAATAGGCTGTTTGTCACTACTAGGACCTGGTACACAAAGACGTGTCCTGCCTTTTACATACACAGCACCCTGCCCATAGGGCTATCCATAGGGCTTTCTAGGACCTACCTTAGTGGTGACTTAGGTGTAGTAAAAAGGGAGCTTAGGTCTTGGCAAGTAGTTTGACTTACCAAGTCAGTGTGGCAGTAAACTGCGCACGCAGGCCCTGCAGTGGCAGGCCAGAGACACGTTTGAAAGGCTACTACTGCGGGTGGCTCAATCTGCGCTGCAGGCCCACTAGTAGCATTTCATTTACAAGCCCTGCGTACATGGTAAACCACTTTACAGGGGACTTATAAGTAAATTAAATAAGCCAAACAGGTGTAAACCAATTATACCAAGTTTTAGGGGTGACAGTACATGCATTTTGGCACTGATTAGCCGTAGTAAAGTGTCCAGAGTCCTAAAGCCAACAAAAAGAGGGTCAGAAAAATAGGAGGAGAATGGCAAAAAGTTTGGGGATAGCCCTGCAGAAAGGGCCATTTCCAACAGGGATCGAATGAGGTTGATACACAATTGATGTTGCAGACATTATATGATATCTTCCCTTGAGCACGATGACCTCAATAAGATATTATTTTCCTTATTTTCATGCCGCTGCCGGGCCAGCTTTGTAAGTTCCCAAAACTCATTTGTCGCTTCCAGCCCCACTTGAACTTTGTCTCCCCCAGGACCAGCAGCAGAATGAGTAGGGTACAACTTTACACACACATCTCCTTCAGCGGGGACTGGGGTAGGTCTACATAAAAACATGAATGGTGCGAAAATAGACAGCTCTTCAGGCAAACTAGAATGTTGCCAGCTGAGTGTTCCAACAAAGCAAAAAAAAATAAACAATCATTTGCAATGCAATGGGTCTCGCATTTGCTCAAATTAGAGCTATTAGCATTGTAAATTCCTAACTGGACTTTTCTTGCCACATAAATTGAAAATTAAAAGTAAAACAGCAGACATAAGCGAGCCGATTCAAAGCGCCACGGCTGCCATGAGCGCGAAGGAGAGACACAAAAAGAAAATTAAGTTCACTCGCAGTCAGACATATCGGCAAACGTGTAATTAGCCATGTAACAGGGGCGACGTCCAAGTCGTAACCAAACCGCCCCAAAGCAAGACAAACGTAAAACATCTACCAATGATAAAAAAGGAGTTTTAAAAGGCAAGCCCATGAACGAGCAATAGTGATGAGCGTGGTTAAAAGTCCACAATATTTACAACAGGTCAAAGCACTTGCACGCTCCACCTAAAAAATGTTTTTTTACATTTATTTGGCAACTCTCCTACGTGGCAGACATGATAATAATACTACCAATACAATCTGCCCACTGTGATTCAAATGCGAAAATTAGGTGTTCCCTAAAATATTGTATCATGAAAGAGAAGTAAGCAAAACTCTAAGTACATTAAAACAAATACTAATATTAGTAATAATAAAAGAATATTAATAATCATCATCGTCGTCATCATATCGGCCGCATGTTACGAGAGGATTTCGACTGAACAGGCAACCCTGCCCTGTCACATAACTCACTCGCCCGTCTAAGACTGTGATTGAACAAGAATATGCGCGCCCCGTGTCTGCTCCCCCAAACCCGGGGGCCCGAGAGGCACCCGGACAGATGGCCTAGAACTGGGAAGAGTGTGCCTCGTTGTTATTCCACGACCCCCCTTGTCTGCCCTCTTCCACTCTGGTACCGTCGATGCCACCAGGTAGATGGACTATGACATGTCCGGGTGTGCGTCTGTGGCCCTGGGAGGGCACAGCATGCAATGAGAGCCCCCGTCTGCCCGCTCTCTCTGGTGCCCCAGGGGCACTGATTCCCTTATAACAGGGCCGGGTGTGCCTCTGTGGCCCTGGGCGGCCAGAGCATACAATTAGAGCCTCCCTCTCTGGTGCCTGAGGGGCACTGATTGCCTATAACAGGGCGTCTATGGCCCTCGGTGGGGAGAGCATGTCCCAAGCACCCCTTTGCCTGCCACTTCTATTCTGGCACCCGGGGGTCCTGATTGCCGTGAAGAGGGCCATATGTAACCCTCGGCAGGGAGAGTATGTCCCGAGCACCCCTCGCCGGCCCGCTTCCAGTCTGGTATCCGGGGGGGCCTGATTGCCTTGAAGAGGGCCGGGCGCGCATCTGTGGCCCTCGGAGGCACAAGGATGCCACCTGAATACAAATGAATCCGCGCGCCTCTGCGGGCCCTGACCTCACCAGAAGAGCAGGCTGTCAAGCGCTGGGGCAGTCTGACCTGCATGACCAAACTGCACAAATTACATTAAAACTGTCACGTGACCAAAGCTCAGTTGGCCTCCTAGAAGAAAAACAATTGACGCCATAGAACAATGTCCTCCTCTTGCAGCGACCAGTTCCGTGTTGTTGTCGCTGTGGGTGACTGGGGATAGGTGCAGTTTTATTTGGTTTAATGAGTGAAACAATTTGTTTCAGCAACACTCATAACTTCATAACACCTTCTGTTGTCCCTGGTGACATCAGCGAATAACCTGATGAAATTGTCTTGAAAGGCTGAAACCTTGACATACCTGAGGGGCTGCTCTAACGGGGGGGGGGGGGGGGGGTGGCTCCAGGTCTACCTGATCCTTGGTTGGTCTATAGCATCTTCCCACCTTCTTTCAAAGACTTCACAGTCAAGGACCTCAATGAACCATCCTGTGATGATGTCATCTGACGTCACTGACAGTATGCTCAGCACATCGCATTGGCCTTTGTCCTCCAAACCACCCACCCACACCTGGCTTACCAGAAGGCTCAGTGGTTTGTGCAAGGAGCTTGTGTAAGCAGCTTGTCCTAATAAAATACAATAAAATACAACAGTGGTGAGGCCACTAATACATTAGTTTAAAATGTGCCATCGCTAGTGCTAGTAGTGTGAGTGAGACGTAATAAGTCGCTGTCCCAGCCTATTGTGTCAACTTATGTGCACGTCTTTATATGTTTGAGAAAACAGCTGCACCATGTATGCTGTTCACGATAAGCCTCTCAGGGTAAAAACCTCTGTGGTACAAGTTTTCAACTATTAATCTAGGGCATATTTTGAGAATAACTAAATAAATACAATGTTGAACAGCACAATTAGACAAGTCTTACTATTTGGGTGTTTCGTCACCTCATTGCCCTTAAAACACATGTGGAAGAGTGTGTACTTATTAAAAAACACCTGTGGAAGAGTGTGTACTTATTTAAAAAAAAAAACACCTGTGGAAGAGTGCGTATTTATTAAAAAAAAAAACACCTGTGGAAGAGTGTGTACTTATTAAAAAAAAAAACACCTGTGGAAGAGTGTGTACTTATTAAAAAAAACACCTGTGGAAGAGTGTGTACTTATTAAAAAAAACACCTGTGGAAGAGTGTGTACTTATTAAAAAACACACGTGGAAGAGTGTGTACTTATTAAAAAACACACGTGGAAGAGTGTGTACTTATTAAAAAAACACCCGTGGAAGAGTGTATACTTATTAAAAAGACACCTGTGGAAGAGTGTGTACTTATTAACAAAACACTTGCGGAAGAGTGTGTATTTATGAACAAAACACCTGTGGAAGAGTGTGTACTTATTAAAAAAATCACCTGTGGAAGAGTGTGTACTTATAAAAAAAAAACACCTGTGGAAGAGGGTGTACTTATTAAAAAAAACACCTGTGGAAGTGTGTGCACTTACTACAAAAAACACCTGTGGAAGAGTGTGTACTTACTAAAAAAAACACCCGTGGAAGAGTGTGTACGTACTAAAAAAAACACCTGTGGAAGAGTGTGTACTTACTAAAAAAAAAACACCTGTGGAAAAGTGTGTACTTATTAAAAAAAACACCTGTGGAAGAGTGTGTACTTATAAAAAAAAAACACCTGTGGAAGAGTGTGCACTTACTAAAAAAACACCTGTGAAAGAGTGTGTACTTATAAAAAAAAAAAATACATGTGGAAGAGTGTGTACTTATTAACAAAACACCTGTGGAAGAGTGTGTACTTATTAACAAAACACCTATGGAAGAGTGTGTACTTATTAACAAAACACCTGTGGAAGAGTGTGTACTTATTAACAAAACACCTGCGGAAGAGTGTGTATTTATTAACAAAACACCTATGGAAGAGTGTGTACTTATTAAAAAAAAAAAAAAAACCTGTGGAAGAGTGTGCACTTACTAAAAAAAACACCTGTGGAAGAGTGTGTACTTATTAAAAAAAATAAAAACACATGTGGAAGAGTGTGTACTTATTAACAAAACACCTGCGGAAGAGTGCGTACTTATTAACAAAACACCTATGGAAGAGTGTGTACTTTTACAAAACACCTGTGGAAGAGTGTGTACTTATTAACAAAACACCTGTGGAAGAGTGTGTATTTATTAACAAAACACCTATGGAAGAGTGTGTACTTATTAAAAAAAAAAAAAAACACCTGTGGAAGAGTGTGTACTTATTAAAAAAAAAAAAACATCTGTGGAAGAGGGTGTACTTATTAAAAAAAACACCTGTGGAAGAGTGTGTACTTACTAAAAAAACACCTGTGGAAGAGTGTGTACTTACTAAAAAAAAACACCTGTGGAAGAGTGTGTACTTACTAAAAAAATATCTGTGGAAGAGTGTGTACTTACTAAAAAAACACCCGTGGAAGAGATTGTACTTATTAAAATGCTGATATCTCAGTTCACATAAGGGCAATGATCAATAAAACCTATCTTTCTAGATATAATTGTTGAGGACCTCTACCCTGAAGAAGGCCCGCAGGACCACCGAGGGTTGAAACTCAAGACATAGTTCAAGATTAAGGAGGACATTAAGACACTTCGAAAGCTTCATTCATGGTGCAAAAGACAAGTTTAAACACTATTTATTTGATATGTATGGATGAGTCTCAAGTGACTTGAAAGGACATCAGAATTCACAAAGACCTACAACTCCTCTAATATAAGACATTAAGATTTCAATAAATACACATTTCCACAGGAATTTTCTTAGGGCAAGGACGTGATGTTACAGTTTGGAAAAATGTGTCTTAAATTATTTTTTGATACCTGTACCACAATGTATTTTCAAAATTTGCTGTATCAACCTATTAAGACGTGTACATACTAGCTGACCCTATTTGATAGTACTACGACCAATCCGTGTTTCCTTCACATAAATAGCAACATACGTTAACCTCTTAGCTGCTGGGCCTTCCCCCCCTAGTGCTGAGCCCTTTTTTGGCTATTTGAGGTAGTTCGTGCTTAGGTCTTCATAACTTTTTGTCCACATAAGCTATCCACGCCACATTTGCGTCCTTTTTTTCCAACATCCTATGGATTATAATGGTACCCAGAGTTTGTGGTTTCCCCTGGAGGAGACCAAGAAATTAGCCAAAATACAGTGAAAATTTAGTTTTTTTCAAAAAAATGGGGAAAAAGGGCTGCCGAAGGCTTGTGTTTTTTCCCTGATAATGACATCAACAAAAGGGTTTCTGGTGTAAAATCACCATCTTCCCACCTTTCAGGAACAGGCAGACTTGAATCAGAAAACCACATTTTTCAACACAATTGTGGCATTTTACTGGGACATACCCCATTTTTACTATTTTTGGTGCTTTCAGCCTCCTTCCAGTTAGTGACAGGAATGGGTGTGAAACCAATGCTGGATCCTGGCAAGCTAAACATTTCTGAAAAGTAGTCAAAATTCTGAATTCAGCAAGGGGTCATTTGTATAGATCCTACAAGGGTTTCCGACAGAAAATAACAGCTGAAATAAAAAAATATTGAAAGTGAGCTGAAAAAAACAGCAATTTTTTTCCACGTTTTACTCTGTAACTTTTTCCTGCAATGTCAGATGTTTTAAAGCAATATACGGTTACGTGTGCTGGACTCTTCCGGTTGGTTGGATATATAGGGCTTGTAGGTTCATCAAGATCCCTAGGTACCCAGAGCCAATAAATTAGCTGCACCCTGCAATGGGTTTTAATTCTATACCGGGTATACAGCAATTCATTTGCTGAAACATAAAGAGTGAAAAATAGGTATCAAGAAAACCTTTGTATTTCCAAAATGGGCATAAGATAAGGTGTTGAGAAGCAGTGGTTATTTGCACATCTCTGAATTCCGGGGTGCCCATACTAGCATGTGAATTACAGGCCATTTCTCAAATAGACATCTTTTTTACACACAGTCTTACATTCGGAAGGAACAAATGTAGAGAAAGACAAGGGGCAATAACACTTGGTTTGCTATTCTGTGTTCCCCCAAGTCTTCCGATAAAAATGGTACCTCACTTGCGTGGGTAGGCCTAATGCTAACAACAGGAAACACAACATGGACACATCACATTTTTACATTGAAATCTGATGTTTTTTTTACAAAGTGCCTAGCTGTAGATTGTGGCCTCTAGCTCAGCCGGCACCTAGGGAAACCTAGCAAACCTTGGCATTTTTGAAAACTAGACACCAAGGGGAATCCAAGATGAGGTGACTTGTGGGTCTCTGACCAGGTTCTGTTACCCAGAATCATTTGCAAACCTCAAAATTTGGCTAAAAAAAAAAAAACACATTTTCCTCACATTTTGGTGACAGAAAGTTCTGGAATCTGAGAGGAGCCACAAATTTCCTTCCACCCAGCGTTCCCCCAAGTCTCCCGATAAAATTGATACCTCACTTGTGTGGGTAGGCCTAGCGCCCGCGTCAGGAAATGCCCCAAAACACAACGTGGACACATCCCATTTTTTGACAGAAAACAGAAGTGTTTTTTGCAGAGTGCCTACCTGTAGATTTTGGCCTCTAGCTCAGTCGGCACCTAGGGAAACCTACCAAACCTGTGCATTTTTGAAAACTAGAGACCTAGGGGAATCCAAGATGGGGTGACTAGTGGGGCTCTCACCAGGTTCAATTACCCAGAATCCTTTGCAAACCTCAAACTGTGGCTAAAAAACACTTTTTCCTCACATTTCGGTGACAGAAAGTTCTGGAATCTGAGAGGAGCCACAAATTTCCTTCCACCCAGTGTTCCCCCAAGTCTCCCGATAAAAATGGTACCTCACTTTTGTGGGTAGGCCTGGTGCCCGCAACAGGAATAGATCACACAACAGTCAATGTTGGTCCGTACATGAGGCAGCTGTTGACCCTGGGGTTATCCATTCCTGACGCAGGCACTAGGTGTAGGCACTCAAGTGGGGTAGTGTTTTTATTAGGACAGGTGAGGAATCACTGGGTGGTAGGAATTTTGTGGATCTTAGCATATTCCTGTAGTTTGTGTGACAGAAATGCGAGACAAATAGAGTTTTTATTCAACATTTCAGCTTTGCTGGGTATTCTGGGTAAGAAAACTTTGGGGAATCAACACAACACCTCTGTGGACTCCCCTGAATGTCTAGTTACCAGAAATGTTTGGGTTTAGTGTGTTTCTCAATATGGCTTCCGATCCCAGGACCAGAAACACAGGTGCCTGCCTTACAAATCCAGTTTGTTTTGTGATAGATAATTTTGATGTCTCCACAATACGATTTGGGCGGTGGAATTTGGGGCTGAACTAAATTGGGGAGCTCCCAAGAGAGCACTCTCTCTCTCTGCTTGCCGCCGCATTCACCTGCTCTCTGGGTTGGGCTAACCCACTATTACCCCGTTGCACAGACTGTGCTTGAGAAGGGACAGCAGGACTGTCCTCATCACCTCCCTCATAATTTACTGGAAGAGGAGTTATCGTATGGGACTCCTCCGACTGAAAAATCACTCCCAGAGACTGCGCCATTGTCCTATCCCTCAGATGCTGTCTCAGTATCTGATGTCTCAGTCTCTGATCCTATGTCAGAGCTGTCCTCTATAACCCAAGTGACGGCAGCAGTCATCAATCAAGATGCCATCTCTGCTATTGGCTAAACTGTTGCTTTAAAACACTAGCCTACGTAGACAGTCACAAAATCGATGGTGTGTGTGAGATACGTGCAAGGCCACCTTACCTGTGCTTCTTCCCTCAATCAGCACGTTCTTTCAAGACACTCAAAAAACACCTTGTCACATACCATTCGTCACAGTCTTTAGCACCTCCTGCGCCCAGTCCAACAATCATTATTGGTGCTCCCACTCCCTCCTCCTCGGATTCCCTCATTACCACCTAGCAAAAGTGCCCTTCATCTCTCCATAGCTGCCCTCCACCCCGCACATACATTTCATTTGTATTATAGTGCAGGTAATGGCTGACTTTACTAATGTACTCAGCTATTTACATAAAATATAGATTTGCTCTTTGCAGTAGGCATATAAACCTTCTGCGCTTCTTTATGGCACTAAAACTGCCACTAGACAAAAGTCTGACCCTTTTGTAGCAGAAGCATAATCCCAATACATACTTGACTTTTTTATTGCTGCCTAAAAGCTACAGTTGAAATGCGTCAGTTGAAGTATGTGCATTGCTTTGAAGACTGCAACTGCAAGACAACTGGTGGCAAATATATATTACTTTTATATGTGGGTCTGGTTTTCCTGGGGGCCGATCGCAGCCCCCAGGGAAACCACACACGTATTGACAAAAGTGACATATATATATACATACATACACACACACATATATATCTACATAGATATATACATATATATAGATCTATATATATATAGATCTATATATCTATATATATATATATAGATCTATATTTTTTTTAGTTGTTGTATGGTTTCCTTGGGGGCCCCCAGGGAAACCCTACAACAACTAAAAAAATATTGCCTGTCCATTTCTTTTTATTTATTTATTTTAAAAAAGAAAAATAGCCCCTGGGGGGGGGGGGGGGGCGCGATCGCGAGTGATCGCGCCCCCCCCCAGGGGACACCAACCTTTTAAAAAGATATGCCCACGGGGGGGGCGGCCAGTTTTCCGAGGGGGCTGACCCCCCTAAGTGAAATCCCTGGTGTCTCGTGGTGTTTCCTGTGCTGCGATCGGGGGCCAGGAATCACTTTCAGGAAGGCCTCGTAAGAAAGGGGAGAGTCTCCCCTTTCTTACGAACCCTTCCTGAATGTGGGGAAGGCCGTTTGGGGCCGTTTTCCCCATCGGAGCTGGAAGCGGCCGCAAGGCCACTTCCTGCTCCGATGGGGAAATCAACATAGTGACGGTGGGGGGCGGGGGGAGAAACAGAAAAGCTTCCATGTCTCCCAGGGAGAAAAAAATAAAATAAATAAATCCTCAGGTGCAACGCACCAGAGGATTTATTAACCCCCTCCCTGGTGTTGGCCACTGGTCGTGACCCGCACCAGTGAGGTAGTGCGGGCGTCGGCCACTGGCCGACGCCCGCACCCAACGGGTAAATGACACAAGTGAAACTATTTTGTGATGTCACAAGGATCAACAATGCTCCCCTCTGTTCACTACCAGAGGTTATATAGTCATTTTAATCTCAGCTGTTACACCTATGCTAATGGCAGTCAAATTATTCTAGAGCTTGGGAGCTCACTTGACCTCCACTCATGTACAGCAAAGAAATGTCTTCAATCAATCTCCCACTGGATATTTGCTAGCAAACTTAGCTAAAAACTTGAAAAAGGAGATTCTTGCATGTAGTAACTGGACAAATCATTACCCATCAGTGTTATAACCTCAGGAACTAGGACTTCACTACCTTACTAAGCAGAATCAATCAATCAAAGCATTTGTAAAGCGCACTACTCACAAGTGAGGGTCTCTCACAGCACTGAGAGGGGGGTGCTACTGCTCGAACAGCCAAGTTTTGAGGTGTCTCTTGAAGGTAAGTAGGTCCTGTGTCTGTCGCAGGTGGGTGGGAAGAGTTTCCACGGCTTGGCGGCGAGGTGGGAGAACGGTAAATGTGCCATAATCATGGACTCCAGACTATCCTTTATACCTTAATTTAATTAGGTGGACAAACAAAGCTTCCACATGGGGAAACGACTTTGATGAATCTGCCAATACCTAAAACGCAGCAACCATGACTGTGCCATAGGGTTCTACTATATTTAGGAGCTATCTGATTAATATGGAGGGGATTACAGGGAATTCAAAATGCGGCAACCAGAGACTCCTTAGCGTATCAACACAGACTCACATCACACCAGGCATTTTACCAAAAAAAGGTTCCCAGTAGGTAGGCAGCCCAACAAGCAATCCATGGTATAAGCCCACTTTTCCTTTAACAAAAACTCTACTCATATCAGCAGACAGGAACTCTGCACTTAAGGCTTCTCCCTTCACTGATTGTACCTCTACTCAAAGAGACCAGACTCTGGAACTCAGTGCCTGCTCCAATAAGAAGAAATGACTACAATTTCCATTTCTGGGAAGCACTAAAGGCTAAATTCTAGGCTCTTGCCTTCTCTTGGAACATACATTGATAAGTAGGTACGCTTGGCTGCATCTCCACACACCGTATTATGTGGCACATCAGGTTTGAAGACTTACTGCAACCAGCATCACCAACATTAGTTATAATATATCAAAAAATGCTTCTGTCCATCCACCTCCAAAAGGACACTCATGGGCTGATGAGAATCAGAGTACTTACCAGCCCAATACTGAGTATGTTGTGTTATACAAAAGCTATAGTACAATAAATACAAAACATCCTACAAAATATTCATTTTTAAATTGCATTGGCTCCCTCCTACGTCTTCCTGACCCAGATGTGTCGCTTTATAATCAGAAAAAATACTTCTGCATCCTATAACAATTACACTGATATCACCACCACCATCCTGAATAAAGTAATTGCAGATTCCTAATCATCTCGTTATGCTCTGTACCTTATCCAATGCCTCTTTCCCTTGCCGAGGAGCACAAACCTGTCCACATTCCACACTGCCAGCCAGGATCAATACCACCCTGAAACTTGAATTTGTTCCAGGGGTCCATAAAAAATTGGACATGTTCTTCCAGTGCTAAAAATGCATGACTGTGATCCTGAATGTGTACGACAGGGCAGCGTTGTACCTGATTCCACCAGCCTTTCCCTGGCGGTTTACTCTGCCAGGGAAAATCTGGTGGAATGCGTGCCTCGGGGCCCTGTTGGCATGGGCAGTGCAGGGGCCCCGTGCATAGCCCCGTCGCGCATGTCACTGCCTGATTTACGGGCAGTGATATGCGCGACGGGTGCTACTGCACCCGCCGCACTGCTACATTGCCGCCGGCTCCATGTTGAGCCGGCGTCAATGTACAGGCCCTGCATTCAGCTGGGCCGGCTGGCGGAAACACTGTTTCTGTCCGCCGGCCCAGCCGAATGATCATAATGTGGCGGGAGGTGTCTTCTACGCGCTGGCGGTCTTTTGTTGACCGCCATCGCCGAACTCGGTGGGTATTCCCGCCGAGTTCATAATGAGGGCCTGGATGTCAACCTTTTCTGTAAATGACCAGAGCATCCTTACTCTTTAAGGACTCTTGGTTGCATGTTCCACCTCAGTGCACAAGTTAAAGCCTCACCTAAGAGTACTCAAAAGCAGCTCAGAGACAGACATGAATCATTTGCTCTTCAGCCCGATCAAAAACTGGTTGTACATTTCAGAGCTATCTGCAAGATGGACTCCCTCATCAGACTCATTAATATTCTGCAATCAGCCTCAAAGTTATCCTCGACTCAGCATATCTGTTGTTCTTGCTCTCTCGGGAGGCTGCCCTTGGAATCTAGAAAAATGTTAGAAACAGCACACAAAACCTAGACAGCTCTCTGCCACTAAACATCACACTTATGTAACACAGAAAGGAAATCTCTGTGGGAGCATTGGTGTATTGAGGCGTAAACCATTTCTACACACACACAAACCACTTGGGCCAGAAAAAGAACGATTTTGAGTGAATATGTCTCAAGCAATGCACATTTATCTGGACAGCTCTTCCCACACATCCAACTTGACTCGCCTCTGTCAATATTTTCAAGTGACATTTTAAGATTAATTTGCTAATCAAACTCCAGCGAGAAAACTCCACTTATTTCGATGATGTGTCACTATGAACCCCTGTCGTTGATATTTCTCTAGAGTTCTTTTCCTGATGTTTCATCACCATTAACCCTTATTTTAAATCTCTTTGTCTGGCTTGCACGGACCCTGCCATCTCTAATCGTCGGTGGACTATTATTGCTGTATCTCTGCCACTACAGCATCTTATCACCTTGTATGCGTACACTGAGTATTATATTGCTTTTTATTATTTTTAATCAGACTCTATCGCGTCCCTTCTGTTGATTGATGTAGAACTGATACATTGTGTGTCCTGTTACTGTAGTTTAGGTGTTTGATCTTGTTGGTAAGTTCTCAAACTCCCCTTTGTAAGTCTGGCTCACAATACACCAAAAACTGCTACATTAAATATTCCGTAGCGCCACCAAACATGAAGGAATCAATGTTCACAGATATAAGGTACAGAAAGACAACAATGCAGGCGCACTCAGTCTACATACAAACAGCTGTACAGAGAATGGATAACAGCAAAAGTATCAGGCAATGTTGTAGTAATAACACCATCTGGCAGTGTAGGTACGGCTCCATGAGCAAGTAAAGCTAACGATCCCCATAAACACTTCAGAAATGGCCCCCTTGGAGGGGATTGGTACTGATCCTCCTCATCTTGCAGTTACAGTAGGTACGTATGATCTCATTAGGCAGTATATGTAGCAATTGTCCCCTTAGCATATTGCACGTATGGCTCCATCGGCATTATAGATAGCAGTGTTGAGTATGTTGTGGGTCACCTCTATCACCTAGGTTGGGCACCCTTATTTTAGCATTAGGCCCGTAGCCTGTGTCTTTACACTTAGACACATTTTATTAATTTCATATTTTTAGCAGAGCCAGCTTTTAGGTCGTTTTATATTTTAATTGCTGTTTCTTTCCAGGAAGACATAGGGCCCTATTTTGAGTTTGGCAGACAGGCTTTCCCGTTTGCCAAACTCCCAACATGGTGGCTGCCGCCTATGCGGCAACCTCCCCGCCGGTGTCATTAAGAGTTTCCCACTAGGTCAGCAGGGGGAAACCTGAGCAGAAAGTGAACATTGCGATGCTGCTGGCCAGGGAGGCCCCTTCACTGCCCATGCCAAGTTCATGGGCAGTGCATGCCCCCCTGAGACCCACCCTCACCCGTTCTCTACCAGCCTTTTCATGGCTGTGCTACTGCCATGTAAAGGCTGGCAGAGAACGAGGTCGTAGCCCCCAGGGCAGCGCTGCCCTGGCAGATTAGGACCTCCACCAACCTCCAGACCCCCGGGATCTCTGATCCTGGCGGAGCTGGCGGTTCCCTGGTGGCCGATCACCAGGGTTGTAACGTGGCAGTCGGACCGCCACCAAGCCCTTTGTACACAGTGCACTCTGTGCATTGCTCAACGCTGTCATGTACGGTACATGACATACTAACTCGTATTACCACTCCAGGAGCTCAGGGGTCAGGCCCAGTTAACTAGACACATCAGTACATCAGGCCTGTTCTTAGAACTCTGTATGGGTTACGATATAAAAAACACATAGGCCTAAAGAGGACAGAGGGCATTCCAGTCATGGCAGTCCTGGGACACACATCAGTCCACAGACAGCTTTGCTGATCCTACTCTTCAGCTTCTTGAAGAGGATTGCCATTCAGACAACAGGCAGACCCTTGCTAATGTATTCAGGTATGGGGTCGGATAACTCTCTTAGATTAGGACAGGCAGAGGGGTTACCACCGCTATGCTCTCAGACTTAGACATAGGGTGTAGGAAGGGATTTCTAGAGTTTCAAGAAACATACGTGTCATCCCGCTGGAGCAGTATAGGCAACAATTTCATCTATGTGTCTATCTTTGTTTCTATAGTTATATAGTGCAACATTTGCCAAAACTTCTTGGTGCTCTGAAGGCACAGCAGACGTCAGGCAAAAACAGATGTATGTTTACATAAAAAGATGAGTCTTTAGCAATTTCCTGAACTGGGTGATATTAGATTTGGCTCTTAGGTGGAGGGCTTTCCCTAGGCTTGCTGATGATGTTGAAAAATCGCTTGCACCGGCATTGACCTGTGAGATATAGCGACTAATATTAGGAAGGTACCAGAGGAATTTCTCTGCTAGAGATTCTGGATTACGAGAATAAATGGCCTTCAAGGAAATCCTTTGACCGACTGGTAACCACTGTAATTTGGGCAATGTCAGTGATATGTTGTGTTCTTGGTATTTTTCACAATGAGGCATGCAGCAGTATTTGACACAAATCGGAGGGATAGCTATGGTCCTATTGGGGAGTTTATCTCATCATCTCCCTTATGGACCAGTATACGTACGACTCAATTAGTGTGTCCCTATCACGATGAGGAAATGTAGTTATTTCCCCAATAAGGCAGTACAGGGATGCAGATATTATGCAGTATAGCTAGTAATCTTACCAATGGTTCCAGGGGCGGCTCCTTCACAATGGTGAAGGAGCGTCGCCCCACTGGCTGAGCCAGCAGCTGAAAAATATTTTACTCTAGTACACTGTCTGAGCGGCAGACGAAGCCACTCAGACCAATCCTGATGCTTCTCTCATTCTAGGTATAGCATGAAAGCAGTGCCAGGATTGCATAGGGATCCTGTGCTGGTGTCCCAGCAGTCCCCATCTGAAGAGGAGTGAGGCGGCCGGCGGTGGCAGAAACAGGTAGTAGGCAGTAAAGGGAGTAATTTACCAAATCAGGCATTATAAATATAACCTCCAAGATGGCAGTATAGGTATGGTCTCATTGGGCAATAGGGACAATTAAGCACTATGGGTCACATGTAAAAACCTTTTTGCTGACCGCAACGGGCGGATTCTGTGAATCTGCGCATTTGCAAACGCAAAAAGGCTTGGGATGTACAAACTCCTATTTGTGATTCGGTAACGTATTACCAAATTGCAAATTGGGTTAGTGATTCAGTATTAGGAAGGGGAGTGTTTAGGGCATCCCTTTCTAATACCAAATTGTGGTGGTATGTGTGAATGTTATGCCACTGAACCGTGGTGGCAAAGCATTCACAATATACCACCATCTTCAAGTTGGTGGTAACCTATTCACCTTTGTGAATGTTTGTGAAAATATTTTTAAGAGAAAGCAGTGGTCCCACAGAACACTGTCAACTCTTTAAAAAAAAGTCCTTTTTTTTTTAAACGCATCCCATTTCCCTCCAAGGAAAATGGGCTGCATTTTAACAAAAACAGATTGCTTTATTTAAAAGCAATCACAGACATGGTGGTCTGCTGACCCTAGCAGGCCACCATCACCACAATTTTAGCAATTCCCAATGGGATAGCAAACCAAGACCCACCTAATTAATATTCATGAGGTAGGTCTATTTGGGACCCACTGGGTCTGGAAGTGGCAAAATATGTCAAAGACACATCTGTACATTGGTAATCGCAAACCATTACCTTAGTACATGTGGCCCTATATGTAGTAATGTCCTCAAATGTAGTATAACTAGGGCACATTTGGGCAGTATTGGTAACAATCTACATCTCTGGGCATCGCAGGTAGAATATAATGTACATTACACTTTCAGATCCTCAATGCTGTTGAGAGAGAGCTTAGAGTAATAGCAAGGGGTACACAAGTTGGATACGGGTATAGTCCAGGGTCAACACACGCTCACAGGGCCTGTTTACGACCTTGGTGGATGGGATTACTCCATCCCAAACGTGACGGATATCCCACGTGCCATTTTACAAGATCCATAGGATACAATGGAACTTGTAATACGGCAGATGGGATATCAGGCCCGAGTCTCAAACACCAGTGTAGCTCCCTCGGAAGATACCTACCTGCAGAGAATCTCAGAGATGCCACAGCATGGCCACCAATGTACAAGGTTCTTGTGAGTGAGAAAATGCAGCTTTTCATCTGGACTGTTGAATGTTAGCCAGATTTTGCCTTAGATTCTAGGAGATGTCCTCAATTTAGCTAAAGAAACCCAAGGAAGAAGCCCCTGCTTTGTTTCTTTCTGCTGTTTCCTTGAACGACGGAGAACTAAGAAGAACAAATGAAAAAAAGTCGTGAACATACAGGCTCTGGGAGTCTGAAGAAGGAATCGGAGCTCCATCAAGAGATAACTACTGATATCAGTGTCTGTTCAAACATTAACCTCTCAAATGTGTAACCAGAGGCTCTTTTGAATGATAGGAACTTGTGCATTTGTCAACTGCAGTCTTTTGAACCTGTGAATCGTAGAGTGAAATTATGTTTATTGACGATTGACAATGAAAGAGACATGTTAACAACACTTAACATTGGGCACGCGAAACTGCAGGTCCCGGCATGAAAATATGTTTCTGGCAAAAAAACAGGATTGGCTGACGGTGGCATAAAGGAGTTATAGAAATGTTCAGTAGGAAATTAGGTTTGACTATTATAGGATTTACTGAGCATTTGGTAAGTTCTATCACCCTTGTCAGTAACAGAAAGAATGAAAATGTGTTTACTCGAGGAACATAGTGAAACAGGAGTGTGTCTGTTTACTCAAGGAACATAGTGAAACAGAAGTGTTTGAGTTTACTCGCGGAACATAGTGAAACAGAAGTGTGTTTACTCAAGGAACATAGTGAAACTGAAGTGTGTCTGTGTTTACTCTAGGAACATAGTGAAACAGGAGTGTGTCTGTGTTTACACAAGGAACATAGTGAAACAGAAATGTGTCTGTTTACTCGAGCGACATAGTGAAACAGAAGTGTGTTTACTCAAGGAACATAGTGAAACAGAAGTGTGTTTGCGTTTACTCGTGGAACATAGTGAAACAGGAGTGTGTTTGTATTTACTCGCAGACCATAGTGAAACAGGAGTGCGTTTGTATTTACTCGCAGAACATAGTGAATCAGGAGTGCGTTTGCGTTTACTCGCGGAACATAGTGAAACAGAAGTGTGTCTGTGTTTACTCGCGGAACATAGTGAAACAGGAGTGCATTTGTGTTTACTCATGGAACATAGTGAAACAGAAGTGTGTCTGTTTACTTGAGGAACATAGTGAAACAGGAGTGTGTCTGTGTTTACTCATGGAACATAGTGAAACAGAAGTGTGTCTGTTTACTCGCGGAACATAGTGAAACAGGAGTGTGTCTGTGTTTACTCGCGGAACATAGTGAAATAGGAGTGAGTTTGTATTTACTTGAGGAACATAGTGAAACAGGAGTGCGTTTGTGTTTACTCGCGCAACATAGTGACACAGGAGTACGTTTGTGTTTACTCGAGGAACATAGTGAAACAGGAGTGTGTCTGTTTACTCAAGGAACATAGTGAAACAGAAGTGTTTGAGTTTACTCGCGGAACATAGTGAAACAGAAGTGTGTCTGTGTTTACTCGAGGAACATAGTGAAACCGAAGTGTGTGTGTTTACTCGAGGAACATAGTGAAACAGAAGTGTGTTTACTCAAGGAACATAGTGAAACAGAAGTGTGTCTGTGTTTACTCGAGGAACATAGAGAAACTGAAGTGTGTCTGTGTTTACTCTAGGAACATAGTGAAACAGGAGTGTGTCTGTGTTTACACAAGGAACATAGTGAAACAGAAATGTGTCTGTTTACTCGAGCGACATAGTGAAACAGAAGTGTGTTTACTCAAGGAACATAGTGAAACAGAAGTGTGTTTGTGTTTACTCGCGGAACATAGTGAAACAGGAGTGTGTTTGTATTTACTCGCAGAACATAGTGAAACAGGAGTGCGTTTGTATTTACTTGCAGAACATAGTGAATCAGGAGTGCGTTTGCGTTTACTCGCGGAACATAGTGAAACAGAAGTGTGTCTGTGTTTACTCGCGGAACATAGTGAAACAGGAGTGCATTTGTGTTTACTCATGGAACATAGTGAAACAGAAGTGTGTCTGTTTACTTGAGGAACATAGTGAAACAGGAGTGTGTCTGTGTTTACTCATGGAACATAGTGAAACAGAAGTGTGTCTGTTTACTCGCGGAACATAGTGAAACAGGAGTGTGTCTGTGTTTACTCGCGGAACATAGTGAAACAGGAGTGCGTTTGTGTTTACTCTCGCAACATAGTGACACAGGAGTACGTTTGTGTTTACTCGCGGAACATAGTGAAACAGGAGTGCGCTTGTGTTTACTCGCGGAACATAGTGAAACAGGAGTACGTTTGTATTTACTCGCGGAACATAGTGAAACAGGAGTAAGTTTGTGTTTACTCGCGGAACATAGTGAAACAGAAGTGTGTTTACTCAAGGAACATAGTGAAACAGAAGTGTGTTTGTGTTTACTCGCGGAACATAGTGAAACAGGAGTGTGTTTGTATTTACTCGCAGAACATAGTGAAACAGGAGTGCGTTTGTATTTACTTGCAGAACATAGTGAATCAGGAGTGCGTTTGCGTTTACTCGCGGAACATAGTGAAACAGAAGTGTGTCTGTGTTTACTCGCGGAACATAGTGAAACAGGAGTGCATTTGTGTTTACTCATGGAACATAGTGAAACAGAAGTGTGTCTGTTTACTTGAGGAACATAGTGAAACAGGAGTGTGTCTGTGTTTACTCATGGAACATAGTGAAACAGAAGTGTGTCTGTTTACTCGCGGAACATAGTGAAACAGGAGTGTGTCTGTGTTTACTCGCGGAACATAGTGAAACAGGAGTGCGTTTGTATTTACTTGAGGAACATAGTGAAACAGGAGTGCGTTTGTGTTTACTCTCGCAACATAGTGACACAGGAGTACGTTTGTGTTTACTCGCGGAACATAGTGAAACAGGAGTGCGCTTGTGTTTACTCGCGGAACATAGTGAAACAGGAGTACGTTTGTATTTACTCGCGGAACATAGTGAAACAGGAGTAAGTTTGTGTTTACTCGCGGAACATAGTGAAACAGAAGTGTGTCTGTGTTTACTCGCAGAACATAGTGAAACAGGAGAGTGTCTGTGTTTACTCGCGGAACATAGTGAAACACGAGTGTGTTTGTGTTTACTCGCGGAACATAGTGAATCAGAAGTGTGTCTGTTTACTCGAAGGACATAGTAAGACAGAAGTGGCTGTTTACTCGCGCAACATAGTGAAACAGAAGTGTGTCTATGTTTACTTGACGAACATAATGAAACAGAAGTGTGTCTGTGTTTACTCGCGGAACATAGTGAAACAGGAGTGCGTTTGTGTTTACTCGCGGAACATAGTGAAACAGGAGTGTGTTTGTGTTTACTCGCGGAACATAGTGAAACAGGAGTGTGTTTGTATTTACTCGCAGAACATAGTGAAACAGGAGTGTGTTTGTATTTACTCGCAGAACATAGTGAATCAGGAGTGCGTTTGCATTTACTCGCGGAACATAGTGAAACAGAAGTGTGTCTGTTGACTTGAGGAACATAGTGAAACAGAAGTGTGTCTGTGTTTACTCGCGGAACATAGTGAAACAGGAGTGCATTTGTGTTTACTCATGGAACATAGTGAAACAGGAGTGTGTCTGTGTTTACTCGCGGAACATAGTGAAACAGGAGTGTGTCTGTGTTTACTCGCGGAACATAGTGAAACAGGAGTGTGTCTGTGTTTACTCGCGGAACATAGTGAAACAGAAGTGTGTGTCTTTAAGTTACGCTCCAAAAGGTGTTGAAAAGGACTGTCCGAAAAATGTAAATGAATTGCCAGTTCAATTGACACCTTTTGTTCCTTAACAAATACATTGAGAGCAGTGATATTAGCATATACAGTAATCCTTTAAACATCAAAACCGAAACCTCTGATGGTCACTGCATCCCAGACATTCGTTTCATAACAAGGTCCATTCATGGTCACTGCATAGCCCCTTACATTCCTTCATCATTTCCAAAAAAGACATTACTAATTCGTTTAAACAGATGCCAGGGCCTGCACTTTAAATACTGTTTATTTCTGAATGTAATGACCCATTATATGAATTTAGAAAGGTAACTTAACAGCACATATAAAAGGCCTTATTTAACAAACCAGAAGGTTTCTGGTTTCACCCTGGGCTCTCTGTTAATGTGTGTTGTGCTTTTCCAATAGAATCATTGAGACAGAGAAGGACGCATACAAATTGAGTAAACACTGTAGTTCACTTTTGACTGTGCTGTGTAGGGAAAGGTAATTCTGTCCTAATGGGCACACACACATCCATGAACAGATAGGTTTTTAGGGTCGAGCACGCAAAGCACTCTGTCCCTGTCGTTATCTCTCTACAGGGTTGTAACCACACCCATCACTATGGTTGGTTCGTGGGCTTGCCTTTTAAAATTCACTTGTTTTGATTAGTGAAAGGCATGCATATGTCATGCCTTTTCCGGTGTTTAGCCCTCTTCGAGAGCACCGGCCAACTACTGAAAACATACGAGGCTCCATGTTTTCTGTATGGTTTCTGGACTACTTTTTCTCTTTGTTTCATAGGTACCGTGATCTCACTGGGCAG
This sequence comes from Pleurodeles waltl, assembly GCF_031143425.1. Taxonomy (NCBI): domain Eukaryota; kingdom Metazoa; phylum Chordata; class Amphibia; order Caudata; family Salamandridae; genus Pleurodeles; species Pleurodeles waltl. The sequence goes on from NC_090441.1 coordinate 169,331,510, forward strand.
TAGTTGCGCGCTTTGCATGACATCGATCCTGTTATATGGATAATTGCAATTTTGCTGGTTACATGGATAACTGCACTTTTATCTGTAACATGGATAACTGCACTTTTGCCAATACATTTCAGTGCAAGCTAACTTCTGTTTCCTTTTGTGTGTTTGCTTCGCGGCCATCGGCTCGCTGTTTATTTTTTCATTTTCAGTTTATGTGGAAAGAAAAGTCGAGTTACGAGTTTACAACTCTAATAGCTCTAACTTGAGCAAACGCGAGACCCATTGCATTCAAAATGCTTGTTTATTCAATGCTTTCTACTCAGAATGGGGTCATAGTAATGACATCTGTACCTGGTGTACACTTTCTTTTTCTAACCCTATGAGCATTATTGTGGAACTCATGAATCTTATCCACCGCAATGTAAAATCTGTCCTTGAAATACAGAAATACTTGGCCTTAAATCATCTTCTTTGAGGACAAGGGCTCTTAACATAGTGCACTGTCAGGGAAAATATGTATGCTAATGGTGCAATGACTAAACCCTACATTTCACGCATGACAATTTTATCCTTCACAAATTACCAACAGCAAAATCTATTAAAAAATGCATACTATAGCCTTCCTGTATGTCACAATTGTCAATTCCCTCTAAAGATTGCAAGTGATCTGATGGTTAGCTGACAGAACTCAGGAGTATAATTAATGTTCCCATTAAACTCAAAAGTGTCTACTTCCAAAATGGAAACCACTGTACAATCTCCAACAAAAAGTGCACAATTCTAAACACTATAGTTATAAAATAAATGATATTTGCCCCTAAAGTGTTACAGTCCCGGATTTAAAGTTCAGAAGATGTGACCTCAAATTTGTTACTTTAGTAAGGTCAGTAGGTCTGACCTCCCAAGAATGAAAGCCACATTACTATCATAATCTTCAATAAACTGATTTCTCTAAAAAATGAAATGCTTCTATCAAATCTATTGTGAACTAATAGATACAGATTGAAGCCACTGTGGTTACCCTTCAAAAGAGATTTATGTATGGTGCAACTCCATATAAATTGGTACGTGACGCGCTAACAATCAGTTAATGTTAGGTCATAATAAACAAAAAATACAACATTTAAAATCCGATACGCCTAGGAAATGAGGTGTCTCCAAAAATGAAACACCTTATAGTTATTTTTTCATGAAACAAGCGATTTAAATAATTATGTGGGTCTACTTATTTAAACGTATATGCCTTAATTGAACTGATATAAACTCATTCTCACAAACAAGTGACTCCACAAATTGCTTTTATTAAAATTTACTGGCTAGTAATCAATACCACACTAAAATCACAATATACAATAAAATATTTGTGTCCATACATTTCAGTGGGCGCAGCTTCATGAAAATCTCTACTAAAGCTAAATTAGAAAGTTCAAAAAATTAAACAAAACTTAAAAATGCACTCTTTTAATGATTTCAGCGAGCTCTAACCCTCAGTTATTTGAGGCCATGTACAGATCAAACTCTATGACAAACTGATCACTTTAAAAATCATGTGATGCATAAAGAACCTTTAAATCAATTTCCCTAAAATCAAAAAATATTTTAGTCTTCATTTGTTTGCAACTGGTGAGACATATACTTTTGTTCTAAATCCATGGTTATGGGTTTCCATTGGTGTGTCCTACTGAGTTTTGTACACAGGGCAGGCGATAGACAGAGCAGAAACTCTGACAGGTCCATGAAAGGCTCAATCAAGCTATTACCGAAGGTGGTAATGGTATTAGAATGGCCCATGGTACTGGCAAGGAGTACTATTTGACTGTCATGGGTTGTCCTAGTGGGTTCCAAGGTATAAATGGCCAGGATGATTATGCATTGAGAAACAAAGCTCTGAGGAACTCTCTGTGCATGCACTGATCATTTACGTCATTCCCATATGTCACCTGAAAAACCTACTTCAAGGCTTGAGGTCTGCTTGCCCAGCATTTGAAACCTTATAGCCGGGCAGGCGCGATATCATTGCTCACACACGTGCTATTGTAGTTACAAGCTGGAAACAATTTCAAAGCCTCGGTAGAGTGGAGAGATTGTGCGCTATCTTTTTCTCAATAAAAGCACCCACTAGCAGTGGGGACAGTGGGGTTCAAGCATATGCCCAAGGCTCAAATCCAGTTAAAACCATCCTGGATATTGCTTTAGAATGGGTCTGGCTTCTAGGGATCACTGGACACGAGAGATTGTTTTGCCCTCACACCAAGGACAAGGAGCCCCAGGTATGGGACATGGAACTAGGAGTAATGCAAAAAGCAATCATTCGAAGCGCATCCCATTCCGATGAGCCCTCTCTAAACCCTAAGGGGCTGATTTAAGAGCCTCTAGCGCCTCCTTGTGCCACATTAGCGTCATTTATTTAATGCTAATATGGCCCAACGAGGCCAAAATCGCCACACCAAATTTACAAGGTGGCGCAATGCATGCATTGCTCTAATTTGTAACCCTTTGCGCTACATTATGCCTATGCCAGGCATAATGTATGCAAAGGGGGCGTTCCGTCATTAATTGTTTTAATCTAAAAGATTTCTTTGCATCACTTTTTTTTGGCACTTTTAACGCCTACTCAGAACAAGCGTTAAAAGGAGGCTTCCTTTATATACAATAGGCCTCAATGGGATTTGCAGGATTATCGTAATAATTTTTTTACGCTCATCCTGGAAAGCTCAGAACTAGCATAAAACATTTTGAAGGTAAGGTGCACGAGACATGAGGGTTTGCTGTAAGAGTGAGTGAGGGCCACAGGCAGCGTCCTTCTCAAACCTACCGACTATCAGATGATCCTCTACTTGGTTGTGCGAAGTCAATGGACTACTTTGGACTTTCACAGTGTTTGCAAAGTTGCGCGCGTCATTTTTGGTGAACATTGCAATTTTTTGCAATAATGTTTGCTTTATATATTCTCATGTAACGCAACCAAAAGAGTTCTGCACAAGATACATCTGACGAAAAATCTGTCATTGTCCTCATACGCAATGGTCCTCTGCATGAGCCCTATAAGAGGTCAACTTGTAGAATAGATAGATGTTGCATACATTTGCAGCTTGGCCCAATTGGCTTGGAGTGACATTTCTCTGGCTCCATACACATAGATAAACCTCTCATGGGGGAAGGTAAACTGGGAAAGTTCTCAACCCCCTAATATTTTAGGTCAGGGTGCGTACTGTGAAGGCGAGCAGAGATTTAAAACCAATACCCATTTCACAGCTCAAGAATACGATAGGATCTTGCCTAAAAGTTTGCAAAATTGCAGCATTTTTTCCTGAAACCGTGTGCAATATGGTTGTTGATAGAAAAGCTTAAAGAAATGCCAGTTCACGGATTTGCCATTTGTTTGATGAAATATGGCCAATTATTCTGCAGCAATTCATAAAAAGCATTTTAGACAAAACATGTTATCATCAAACGTCCATCCAGAAGCCTCAATAGATACAATTGGATACATTTTACCTGTGAAATAATTCATGAATTCTTTAGCATGTGGAACAACCAATTGCAAGTGCTGTCAGGATGTCTCCCATTTAATGGCCCAAGGGGACAGCTAATTTCTATCAATAGCAACTGGACATCTGTTAGTCCCTTGACCTACCTGAAAAATCTGATTTCCGCTATTAGAGTCCAAAACACTGCAGCTCATCTGGAGTCCATAAAACACCAGAATGCAGGTCTCCCACTCTTAGAGAACAGAAGGGTGTCCCCGTTTTATCTCGGGGTAAGAGGCAAGCGACGAGGGGATATCTGCTTTAGACCAAGTATCAAAATATCTAAGCTATAAAATAAATCTGCCTAGTAATTTGTAACCTTAAATGTCATTCCCTATTTCTTATGTAAGCAGCTCTAGCCACATTACAGATTGAAGAAGTTGCTACCACCTGTGACCAGTCACCCTAGAGCCCCCTAGTGCCAGGGGTAGCAACTGATGAAAACAAGAAAAGGTGATGGGGGAAAGGGGGCAATGGAATCTTATCACGGGGGTCATACATGATCCATCCAGATAGAGGACAACCTGTCTCTGCAGAGAGGAGCAATTTCCTCCAAGTAATAGGATAGAAATGGGCCAGAAAATAGGCCCAGGCCCTAAAATAAGAGCGGCCACCATTAGTGAATCAGATAGCTAAAAAAGTTGCCCACATTTGCAAATTTGGGCAAGTTTTGAACTTGTAAAGAAGCACTGGATTGGTGGCCTGCAAGCTATGGGGGTACTGCGTGCATGTGTGCTGGCTGCAGACAATGTTTGTGATGATGTCAGAGAAATCAACAGTAAGTAAAAATGGTCCACCAAGCCACAAGCCCGGTCCACACACTGACCTCTCAGACCAGCCCTTTGAGCACGGTCAGATTGCCCTAAAAGCTAACCCGATCCAGCCTGGCAAACCTTTGAAGCTACAGGTGGAAAAGAGATGGCCGGCTGGAGAATTTAGAAGGGTGGGGGAGGAGACAATGATCATAAAGAAACAGTACTTCCAAAACATGAAAACAACACAATACCCATCTGCATATCGGAGATAGGAGAGGCTGCATTTTTCGCAACAGAATATTTTGAAACAATCTTAGAAATACATAAGTGCAACTTAAAGTTATAACAACCATACAACTACCTCAGGAAACAGTCAATTCCATGTATTCTATACATATTGATCCTAGAAAGGGGTCACCGGATGGCCTCATTCCACACTAACACAAATTTTCCAGTGCTGGGCTTTTACAAATTATTGTTTTCCAGTGGGTCTGTCCAATTTATTCCAGTGAACTCAGAAAACAACTGATGCTGTGAATTGTTCTGTTAAATGGAAGGCTAGTACTATAAACCAGGACCCGCAGTGGCGTAACAAAGGCCACCCGCAGCCCCTAGGGTGCGGGGGGCTCCCGAGCTCCAGGGGAATCCTTCAGCACAGTACACTGTGTACCGGCTGCAGGCCCCTGACTGGGTCCAGGGAAAAGGGGGCCCCCTCCAGGTACTCCGCAGGGGGCACCCCTCAAGTTTTCTTATGCCCCTGAGAGCCCAGGGGAACACCCGGAACAACGACTCCGAAACCACAAAGTCGTAGAAACAACCGTTTTGTTTTCCGAAACTTCCTGGTTTTCTTACCTTAACCATGCATGTCTGAACCACGTACATGCGTGGTTAAGGCACAGAAGAAGGGAGTCGGAGTTGACGCGGTGAAGGAGGAGGTATGTTGGGCTGGGACTGGGGCTCGGGGTGATTAGGGTTTAGGGGCGAAGGGGGGATCAGGGTTTGGGTTTTAGGGGTGGGTTGGGGGTTTAGGTTTTAAGGGGGGTGGGGACTCGTGGTATTTTTAGTTTTTGAGGATGGGATGGGGGCTCGGGTGATTAGGGTTTGGGGATGGGGGGTTCAGGGTTTAGGTTTTAGGGGTGCATTGGGGGGTTGGGGTGCTTAGGTTTTAGGAGCGGGGGTGGGGACTCTAAGTATTTTTAGTTTTTGGGGGTGGGATGGGGGCTTGGGGTGATTAGGGTTTGGGGGAGGGGGGTTCAGGGTTTAGGTTTAAGGGGTGGGTTGGGGGCTTGGGGTGGTTTAGGTTTTAGGGGAGGGGGTCGGGTTGTGGTAATTTTGGGGGTGGGGGTTGCGGGGGTCACGGTAATTTTTGGGGGTGGGGGGCTAAGGGGGAAGCATGCTGGAACCGTGCATGCTGATCACTAATGCCTTTACCAGGAATGCGTTTACAACGAAAAATTGTTGTAAACGCATTTGTGGTAAAGGCATTAGTGATAAGAACGAGTTTGTTGTTCTGAACTCGTTGTTGAGCCATGGGTGCTTGAAGCACCCATGGTTTTGAGATATAACCAGAGCCCATATTACAGATAGGGTGCACTGTCCTTGTTTGCGCCACAGCATACCCAGTGTTTTAAATGAAAATACAGAAGTACAGGTACTCACTATTTAGAGTACCTGCTTGCTCCTGAGAAATGTCGGTGTTCTCCCATTAATGCATTGCAGCAGTACTGAAAGTGCAGGTACTCTCCCTTACAAATTAAAGAAGCTCAGGAACTCAGTACCGGACAGTACCTGATTATTAAAAGCGCTAGGTGTATCTTTAAACTGGTACCCAGGAGCAAACAGGGACAGTGTGCCCTATTACAAATAATGTGCAGCCCTTAGGACAGCCATGAACCTGTTCCATCCCTGGGGCAAAGCATCCAGTGAAATACTGAGTGGCTGTTTACAAGACACTTCATACTTCGCACAGAAAGTGGCAACCTACCTCCACGTTAAAGATTAAAGAGCAATACCCTTGGAAACAGGTGCATGAGTGAGTGTATCTGCTTGCAGGGGATGTCTATGGGGGTCCATGGGCCACCCCCCTTCACCGATCCAAAGGGCTACTATACAGGGTGCACTGTGCCACCTTTTTGTGGCACACTGTCATTGTGCCTCTTAAGGGCCTGTTTGGTTCTACGTCCATGTCCAAAATATGGTGCAGAGGCAAAGGTGCCCTAATTTGCGTGGGCCACGCCCCCATGCAAATGAGGACACGCCCCCTCATAATAGCGCTGGTGCTAAATGTACGCCATTGCTATCAGCATTAGAGAAGGGGTCACACGAGTGTCTACAGCCCCTTCTGAAATGCAGTAGTGGCCCAGGGGCACAAAAATTGGGCTCCAACACCCATTGCACCCCTAGGGTACTGTGTGTAATGCAGCCCCAAGTGTCCAAGTATCTCTTAGTTATCTGGCGATCCTGGAAGCTATCATTCTAATCAGTGCAATCCATTGGCATGTATGAGTCTCCATTTCTTCACTTTTTAAGGTTGAGCCAGCGCTAGCATGCGCTTGCGAGACGCTGTAGTAGTTACAAAAGGGCTCGGAGCCCCATCCATGTCACTTCACTGTCTTTCATTGGTTCGTTGGCTTGCCTTTTAAAATCTGCTTGCTTTCATTAGTGGAAGGCATGCATACATCATGCCTTTTCCGGTGGTTAGCCCTCCTCGAGCCCAGCGACCAAGTCCTGAAAACATACGAGGCTCCATGTTTTCTGTCCGGTTTGTGGACTACTTTTTCTCTTTTTTCGCAGAGCGATCTCGCTTGGCAGAAGTCGAGCGCTTTGCATGACATCGACCCCGTTACATAGTTAATTGCACTTTTGCCAATGGGTTTCACTACGAGTTAACTGTAGCAGTGGAATCGTGCTCTTTTTTTCCATTTAATGAGGCAAGAAAAGTCTGGTTGGGAGTTTACAACTGCTAATAGCTCCAACTCGGAGAAATGCGAGACCCGCTGCATTGCAAATGCTTGTTTTATATTGGGACGAGAGTGAGACTTTAGACTTGTGAGTGGGCAGGACTTCGATGTCACAGTCCACGAAGCCCCGCTTACTGAGCGGCTTCCTCAGTTTACAAAATGGTAATTTTTCTACATCATATCCTCTGATATGATTACAGAGGCATTTGGTTTTGCCCAAGATAATGGTGTCAAGCCAAGAAGCTCCAGTGTCAAGTCAGTAGTTTAGATGTAGATCGGTTAAAGGTACCCACGCTTTGTGTGATCTGTGCTTTTAATGCAGATGTACTTTCTGTTTTGGGACCTTTAATCTCCTTGTTGTAAGGATATGCCTTTGAGTCACAGAATGCAAAGTGCGATGGGATTAAAAGGCAGAACTGGCTGGTGGTGACAGTCTCATAGTCTGGGGCCCTTCTGACGGTTATGGGCCCTCCTGGTAGCGCTGGCCCTCCTTGCGGCTGTGGCACCACCTGGCAGCTATAGGCTCTCCAGGAGGATATAGATTCACCTGGCAGCCCTGGGCCGATCTGGTGGCAGTGGGTCCTCTTGACAGCTATGGGCCCTCCTGGCATCAATGGGCCCCTCCCTGCGACTATGGGCCCTCCTGGCGGCTATGGGCCCTCTTGGCAGCACTGGCCCCTCCTGGTGGCTCTGGGTCCTCCTGACAGCTATGGGCACTCCTGACAGCTATGGGCCCTCCTGACAGCTATGGGCCCTGCTGGCAGCCATGGGCCCTCATGGCAGCACTGGCCCCTCCAGGTGGCTATGGGCCCCTCCCAGCGGCTATGTGCCCTCTTGGCAGCACTGGCCCCTCCTGGTTGCTCTGGGTCCTCTTGACAGCTATGGGCACTCCTGACAGCTATGGGCCCTCATGGCAGCCATGGGCCCTCATGGCAGCCATGGGCCCTCATGGCAGCACTGGCCCCTCCAGGTGGCTATGGGCCCCTCCCAGCGGCCATGGGCCCTCATGGCAGCACTGGCCCCTCCTGGTTGCTCTGGGTCCTCTTGACAGCTATGGGCACTCCTGACAGCAATGGGCCCTCCTTACAGCTATGGGCACTCCTGGCAGCCATGGGCCCTCCTGGCAGCCATGGGCCCCTCCCGACGGCTATGGGCCCTCCTGGCAGCTATCGGTTCTCCTGGCAGCACTGGCCCCTCCTGGTGGCTCTGGGTCCTCCCGACAGATATGGGCACTCCTGGCACCTATGGGCACTCCTGGCAGCCATGGGCCCTCCTGGCAGCCATGGGCCCTCCTTACAGCTATGGGCCCCTCCCGACGGCTATGGGCCCTCCTGGCAGCTATCGGTTCTCCTGGCAGCACTGGCCCCTCCTGGTGGCTCTGGGCACTCCTGGCAGCTATGGGCACTCCTGGCAGCCATGGGCCCTCCTGGCAGCCATGGGGCCTCCTGGCAGCAATGGGGCCTCCTGGCAGCAATGGGCCCCTCCCGACGGCTATGGGCCCTCCTGGCAGCTATCGGTTCTCCTGGCAGCACTGGCCCCTCCCGACGGCTATGGGCCCTCCTGGCAGCTATCGGTTCTCCTGGCAGCACTGGCCCCTCCTGGTGGCTCTGGGTCCTCCCGACAGCTATGGGCCATCCTGGCAGCTATGGGCACTCCTGGCAGCAATGGGCCCCTCCCGGCGGCTATAGGTTCTCCTGGCAACACTGGCCCCTCCTGATGGCTCTGGGTCCTCCTGACAGCTCTGGGTCCTCCTGGTGGCTCTGGGACATCCCGACAGCTATGGGCCCTCCTGACAGCTATGGGCCCTCCTCACAGCTATGGGCCCTCCTGACAGCTATGGGCACGCCTGACAGCTATGGGCACGCCTGACGGCTAAAGGCCCTCCTGGCAGCTATGGGCCCCTCCCGGCGGCTATGTGCCTCTCTCGGCGGCTCTGGGCCCTCTTGGCGGCTATGGGCACGCCTGGCAGCTATGGGCACGCCTGGCAGCTATGGGCACGCCTGGCAGCTATGGGCCCCTCCTGGCAGCTATGGGCCCCTCCTCACAGCTATGGGCCCCTCCTCACAGCTATGGGCCCCCTCCTCACAGCTATGGGCCCCTCCCGGCGGCTATGGCCCTCCTGGCAGCTATAGGTCCTCCTTTCAGAGCTTGGCCCTCCTGGCGGACTGGCAGTCACTAGACCGGGGTTCCTAGCTGAAAAGGGATGCTTTGTGCTACTGTCCCTTTAAGGGGCTGCCGCGTGCTCTACACTGCTTACCTTCTGAAGCCCTCCTCTTCCCAGCGTGTTTACCTCCTTGCACTGGCCCAAGCCCCGCCTCTCCAGCATGTGTACAGACTGTGAGTGCCAGCCCAGTGAAGCAGTACAAACTGATGCCAGCCCCAGTGCAGGGTGCGGGCAACAGGATCTGCTCTTCAGAGAGCAGGAGGGGGCTTGGCCCCTGGGGGGGATGTCAACAGACCACTCTCCCACCAGAGGAGGGGAGGAAAAGATAATACAATGGAAATAACCGGCAAAACAAGCAAGAGGTCCAGCGTTGGTCCTCGAGGACCACAACAGGTTTTCACAATGGCGCTATCTAGTGCCTCGTCTCTTTGAATGCAAGTTTATCACGTGGCTATTGTGAGTGTGCACAGTTCACTTACTTTAAAAAAGTTAAAAACTTAAGGAACTTCACTAAGTTTAAAGAAGCAGGCTCTAATAACAGTCTTTAAAGGCAGACAATTGATACCTGGTTTAGTAAATCAGAAAACTTTCTGATGTGTGCAAGAGTGAATTTTGTCAGAAGAACGAGCCGTAGGTGACAGAGCTCTTACTCGTCCGTGATTCATGCTTGAGTAGCTCAAACAGTGCAGTTTGTTTATTTACATTCGGATAATGGTAGTCTTGGATTTATTATGGAAAGTTAAGGTGTCCACCTCACTCATGTCACCACAGAGCCCACGTTTCCTCTCGCTCTTCACTTACAAATCATTCCTATCAGGAGTGTGAATCTTACTATTTCAATGGAAGCGAAACAAGACTACAACACCCAGAATGCATTAGGCTGTAATACGAACGCCCACATCTGGACATGAAGTGATAAGTGAGATGCCCTTCTTACGCTTGGAATCGAAATGGTCGTCAGGGGTAGTAAGCGCTATATAAATACGATTACAAAACAATACAGACAAAACAAATGCAAAGAATACACTTGAGTCAGATGAGCCTCGTGTGCATCGAAAGGGGAAACTTTACATCTATGAAGTGAGTGGTGTTTACAGAAAGACTCATCTTCTCCCAGCCCCGAGGCCTCGTGCAGTGTGAGCAGATCGGGGGTGTGGGGTTAGACAAAGGGAGCGAGTTTTCATTTCACTTCATTCTTTGGCGTTAGTTTTCAGTAACAACCTAAGGAAGACAGGCGTGAAGCCTGGGATCCCTGATGCACCGTCCCATACCATCAGAGCCACCTGCATCCGGGCGCTACACGCTCCTTCGGTAAAAGTGTGGAAATGCCTGTACTGCTGTGTGTGACTCACTCCTAAGTGGGGTTCATATACACATGCACCTTGTGAGACCACCCCTCACACACCCTAGGAATGCCTGCTGGAGTAACTTCAAATGATAGCTACGGCGGCGTAATTTACGCACACGTGCGTAGACTCCGCATTCACGTACCACGTACATGCTTCAGGCCACATGAAATAGACACCTGCTAGGCTTTTAATCAACAATCGGCCATGCTATTGACTTCTGACTCAGCGTGATAGAGATGTACATTGACAAGAGGCTGAATGAAACATAGAGGTGGAACTCCGTTAACTACTGATCAGTCTCTCATGTCACCTGAGCATCTGTCACTAGTGGTATCTCTACTTCAGTTAAAGGGGTTGTACCTCCACACGAGGCGCTATGAAGCGACTTGAAGTACTTTATTGGAAGCTACAATAATAATTATTTTATCAATATTCGCACCGGGGCTGCATCCCGTCCTAAACATCTTATGGTGACATCTTCTACAGCCTTGAATTCCATGATTCATCAACAACCTGTTGCTTTCACATTTCAGAAACAACTACAACTACTTTCCAGCCAAGTGAACCGCAGTGCAGTTCCTCCCTGCAAGACAGCCATTATGGGGGCGCTCTTCTGTCAGTGCCGATTTCTCTGCCAAATTCACTGATTGTGAAGCAAGACTCAACACAAAGTTCATCCAATTGTAGACGAAGGAAGACCTCCTTAAATATCTTCACATCCTTAGGCAATACTGTATATATATATTTAATCAACCAGATCTTCTTTGGACATTAATGATTGTATTGGTTCACTTGTGAATATCTATGTATAACTCCATGTGCAGTAAAAAAAAATGCCATAGCCAACACGTTTTGTCCCACAGGACTTCTTCAGGGCTCACAAATTAAATTGATTCTTCCTCCCACAGCATTCCGGTACAGCAACAGAGAAGAAGAAATAATATATATACACAGTATTGCCTAAGGATGTGAAGATATTTAAAGAGGTCTTCCTTCGTCTACAATTGGATGAACTTTGTGCTGAGTCTTGTTTCACTATTATAGCACCATAAATTTTGGTGACTGAGGATTAGGGGGCTGATTCTCTGGACTGGTGCACAATTTGTCCATAGAAATTGACTTATGTTACTCATATGACTGAAGGAAAAGGTGAAGAGGTATATGCCTCGGCCCCAGATCTGTTTGTATAAAATTCACTGATTGTGACTGAAACTTGTATGTCCTCAAAGAAGAACTACACTTTGAAGCCCAGTGGACACCTGTTTTTTTCACCAGAAAGCGCTTTACAGTCGGATACTTGTTTGGTTTTTATTATTAGAAGTACGGGCTTAAACCCCTCGTGGAAGATTCTGTTGAATAAGAACACCGTGACTGGCAAAAGGCCTAGATGCTGACAGAGACCACTAGGCAGACGTGCCCAGCGCACCATGGACCAGATTCCCTAAAACACTGGTCACAAAAAGTGCTTGCGACTTGTGCACGGTCTGTTTGCTGTAACAGGACTCATCAGAAAACTCCAGTTGAAGTGAGGTGCAAAATGCCCACTTAATGAATGGTAATAAATAGTATTAAATACCAGGCCAACAAACAGATGGGTGGACCTGCAAGGAACGACAGACCACCACCCCCGTGTTTCCGTTCCCAAATAAAAAACCTCTTTATTGAATGAGCATTGAGCAGCATATGTTCAAAACCACAAAATAACACAAATTATTTCTAGTTTGGGAGACACTGGGGTGGGAGAAGGCGGTGATCCCAGACCACTGCCTGCTCCAAACGAGGCTGTCGAACATGATTCCCAAAGAGGATGCTCTCCAACGGGGGCAATCTGTCCCTTTGCAAATCGGTTAGTACCACCTTCGAGGAGTCAATTACTTCTCAAAGGTTTACAACCACAGTTGTAGTCGCACACCACTGATGCATACCAATCCAAACTGCAAGCAGGAGGGGACACCCCTTTCACGCCCCTTCCCGTTTGAAATTTGGATTGGGTTGGTAAATCCATTTTGCAAGTTAGAAATGTTTTTCGGACTCACAAAGCCGTTTTGCTGTCACAGACCCTGTGATTTAGTCAATCACAGGGTTTGCAACCGCAAAATTGCTTTGTATATCTTGTCCTCCGTGCTAGTTTCTGGAAAATATGAGGTTTATTTTTAAGTTGCCTTTGATACAAGGGCCCAGCTGACTGCTAGGCCAGTGCTTGAAATGAAAACATAGAAGTGCTGATGGTCCTGGTCTCAGAGTACCTGTTTGCTGCTGAGTACAAGCAGTGAGTACCTGACAGTACCCACCCGTTTAAAGCACAGGGCAAGGCACAGGACACAACCAGATTTCTGATGGCATGGCCTCCTGGCACTTGGACTGTGGGTTTCAGTCTTCGATACAGAATAGGCAACTTTACCAAGCATCTCTTACACATCAATGTCATCAGTTGTCTTCGTTAAATTTTTTAGGCTGCAACAATCTAGACTACAAGTCCCAGAATGCACTGTTTGACATCATCAAAGTCCCAAAAATGCACTCTTCGACATCATAGCAGTGTACTTTAATAATGAGGCCACCCACAACATACACAACCGAGACATGAGCTGAACGTGACCTGTTGCTCATAGTCCCGCCCCCCTCTCTCCTCACCTTTGCCAGGAGCTGCTTCCTCTCCTCTGCCTTCCGCCCTCCATCCCGACCTGCAAACGGCATCCGCACGGGCTCCTCCTCGCAGCAGAACAGGCTCACCTTACATCCCATCCAGGCAGGTGGATGAGTCCGGGATCCCCGAGTTAACAAACACCCATCGGGGCAATCAGGACCGGATTCAAGGGAAGGGGCGCTCCAACTCGTTTCCCACTCACAGAGGTTGAGTGCAGGGGCGCACCCCCTTCTTGCCCACTCACTTCTTAGCTCGCTTAGGGCACCTCGATCTCCCCCAAACAGTCCTGCTTGGGTAAACTGCAGCACGGTCCAGTCCCAGCCCCTGCGCACGAGTTGTTGGCGTCTCCCTCCTTTCACGAGAGCACAAATTCCCGACTTTGTGGCTCCCAGAATCTCCCTTGGACGAGAATAACAGCAGGCGCACCGAGCGCTGCGAACCAGCCCACCGCGATGCAGGCGCGCCCCTCTGGTCTGCCGCGAGTGCAGAGGGGCACTATTTACTTCTGGAAGCTGCGCGTGCTTCTTTTTCCCCTTCTCTGCTCCTCCATCGGTTCAGGAAGTCAGAGGAGATTTGTTTTCAGGACGGAGTGCTGAAAACCCTACATCTGTAGTAAAACACGAGCCCTCTGTCTCTAAAGGTACCCCTTATACTCGTGCGCCCTGCCTCTCTCTCCAAAGATACCCCTCACGCTCGTGCGCTCTCTCCAAAGGTACTCTTACACACGTGCGCCCTGCCTCTCTCTCCAAAGGTACCCCTTATACACGCCTCTCTCCCCGTACCCTTACACACATGCGCCCTGCCTCTCTCCCCAAAGGTAGCACACGCGCGCCCTGTCTCTCTCTCCAAAGGCACCCACATGTGCGCCCTGCCTCTCTCTCTCCAAAGGTACCACCCCCCTTAAAGACGCGCGCCCTGCCTCTCTCTCCAAAGGTACCCTTACACACGTGCGCCCTGCCTCTCTCCCCGAAGGTACCACACGCGCGCCCTGCCTCTCTCTCCAAAGGTACCCTTACACACGTGCGCCCTGCCTCTCTCTCTCTCTCTCTCCAAAGGTACCACCCCCCTTAAAGACGCGCGCCCTGCCTCTCTCTCCAAAGGTACCCTTACACACCTGCGCCCTGCCTCTCTCTCTCCAAAGGTACCACCCCCTTAAAGACGCGCGCCCTGCCTCTCTCTCCAAAGGTACCCTTACACACGTGCGCCCTGCCTCTCTCCCCGAAGGTACCACACGCGCGCCCTGTCTCGCTCTCCAAAGGCACCCCTCACACACGCCTCTCTCTGCTATGACGAGGTGCAGCAGGTAGCAGGATCTCCCGGACACACCCCCTTCGGTGGAAAACAACGTGTTTCACCTTCGCCAGGTGTAGTGCGGAGTCTGAACACGACCTGTTCCCAGACACTGCCTGTGCCAAGAGTGCGCCTAACTCTTTGTTCCTGGATATCTGTGACGGCCGGATCTGTACTTGTGCAAGAAGCAGGGCAGAGGAACTCCACGAGTTTAGATAGCGTAGAAACTGCCCCTTGTCCACAGCGCCTTATGTCACCGCAAATACATTTGTGCCTTTAGGGAAGTGACCTTCGTGCGTGAGTTGTGTTGACATTTACTAACTAGTATTAAACCGTGCCACGCGCAGACTGCGCCGCGTGCGCAGAGCTGTGTCAGTGCCTCTGAATTCCTAACCAATGGGCAACACCTTGACAGTAACAATCGCACGAGACCGGCCCTCCTCGTGCGATCTCAGTCCTTTTAGGTCCCTGGAGTGCCAGGATCTATTCCAACGACTGCCCCATCGCCTTCCCCTAGGTACATCCTATAGTCAGGGCCACTGGAATAATGCGGCAAGAGAGGGCTAAACTATGTGGCATGGTTGAGTAAATTAAGCGGCAAGAAAAGACACATGGTGCGGCATAATGCAGCATATTTTCTAGTTGTAGCACTTCATTATTTTGTCATTTCTATTGAACATAGTCTGGGCACTGGTTGCAACTCATTAGTACCAGTTTAACATGCAAATGCAGCAATAAACAACAGAAAGGTGACCTGCCCAGCTTTGCAAAGGGCCCTCTGCTACACGACACTACGTGTCACTTCATTTTTGTAACTTTTTAACTGTTTGAGCTAGGAATTTTTATTTTTGTTAAAATCTGCACATCTCGCAGCAGATGATGGATTCTGTGGGGAATGCTGAACACCCCACCAATCACTTCTTTGTTTATATTCAGCTCGATGGTGTATGTTGGAAGGCGATGCCCAGATGTGGATTACACGCTCACTGTGCCCCCGGAACCAAGTTGCACCTGACTGAAGAGACCCAACAAGGTGATACCCGTCTTGGGTTGCTTTTGTTCAGGGTCAGAGAGGACCTGGCTTGGCAGTTCGGGCTGGACTGTTCCTATTGGAGCAGGATGAAGGCTGATTTGCATACGGCTGGGTCAAATCTTGAGGTGAAATGGCAGGAAAAAAATTATGGACTGGGATATAGCTGAGTACTTAACAGTGGCTGAGATTAATTGAAGCATCCCCCATCACCTTTTTTGTTTGCCTCATTTTTTTTGGAACAGTATTCTCCGGTAGTCTCTCAATTTTCTGTCCAAAGCTACTGGAAGGAAAACCTTCCACAGATCTGTCCTTGACCATGTCTACATTTATTCAAGGTCCTGGGACAACTTCCTATTATGAGGAAACCAAAGCTCTGGAGAGCCTGACTCACCACATCTGTGCGTAAGAAAGGGAAGGAATCAGGCAATCATGCAGGTAGGGATGTATTTGGATTCCCCTGGGTGGGAAGTAAGTAAGGACATTGATGGAGCCAAGGTCTTTGTGAAGATGACTGAGGTGGCCTTTCATTCAAATGAGAGGACCCGAAGTCACCAGTGTTGTTCCTCCACAACAAACATGAGGAACGTCTGATGCGATTCTGCAATCAGGACATACAGATTTGTATCCTGTAGGTCAATCTTTGCTATGAAGCCCATTTCCGGCACCACTGGACCCACCTGTGCAGTGAGTTGGTGTGGATGTTTGAGTGATTCGAGGTCTTTCTTCATTTTACACCGTCCTGAAGTCTTATGGACTAGAAATACTATGTAATGCCATTCTGACTCTTCCATGAAAAAGGGGCTGGCTGGATGCCCCTCTTCTTGACTGTGGAAAGAGCAGTGTCCTGTTAGGCTTCTCTCTGCACAGGATCCTTGGGCCAGGAAGTCTAAACCAACCGAGAAACTTGAAAGAAACTTTATAATTTACAATGGACAAACAACCTCCAGCACCCACTAAAGTTGAGTAATCAGAATATTTAAGGAAATTTTGCCTTACTCTTATGGCACGAAATTTTTGACAATTATGCATTCATGCCCATTTGAGTAATTATGAGTAATTTGGCACGAAATCCTACCGCAGGAGCATAGACACAAGAAATGTAGTGAGCTCAAGCAGCTGATGACTACTGCTGTTCATGTTCTGTTGCATTTAACACTATTTTCTTAGGGTGAAATATATCCTTGGGTTCATTTTGGATTCAAGCATGCATTTTGTGTTAAGAAAATAAGGCTAAATGCTGTGTTATGCTTCTCACGTAATTCTGCGTAATTTCACATACTTGTGCAGTAGTTTCACGTAATTGTACTTCTGCAAAACACAAGTTTATGCCTACCCCCACTGATGACTTCCATTGGTCGAGGAACAAAAGCAGACAAGCCCTCACAGTGCTTCAAATATACACACAACGTAGCATAGTCAGGGGCACTGCCTCAGAGTCCCCTGCTCCCTAGAACACAGAGGAGAAGAAATATTGCTTTGATCATTCTTAGACTGAATGTAATGCTTCCAGTACATCTTCGACCGCGAGAACTAAAAGAGTAGTCATAAAAAGTGGTTGCAACTTGTGCACTGACGTTTTACAATTAGACTTCCATTTTGTGATGAGACCAGTGCTCTAATAGGCCTCATCAGAAAATGCACAGTTGAAGTGAGGTGCAGAGTTCTGTTGAAATGAAAGTCATGCTTTCTACATCTGCTTCATTCAGAATGTTTCTAATTTTTCAAAAATGTTTGTGCTTGTGACAGAAAGGCTGTGGATGCTGCTGGTGTTTGAAAGAGTAATATTATAATCTTTTGCAGCTGTTCCCAAAGTTTATGCCGACTGTTAGAAATGAGATTATTTTGGGGGGGTGACTACCCTCCTCAAGGAACAATCACAACTCTTGTCAGAGTGAACCCTTAAAATTACTAAATTAACCTGAGCTCAGTCCCCTGGTACCTATGACACTGATTAGGCAGACATAACTTTGGGGAATGTGTAGAGTATTTAGGAGGCACTAAAAACACAATAGTGTAAAAATGCCAAACAATAACATTTCCAAACTGCATCAGAAAATAGAATACAATTTAATAAACAAAATGACATCACATTGACAAAAATGCAATACATGGAACATGAGATATGAATTATTTATATTTTAAGTAGAAAGAGCACCAAGAAAAACGAAATCACTAATGATAGCCAATGGTCACAGTAGACCGGACCAAAGTGCAATTTCAGGCTTGGATACAAGTGGATAGATCCTGGTAAAAGTCTTGAAGTCAGAAAGTTAAAATCAAAGTCCCACTGGTCTGGAGGAAAAGTGTTCAGATGTTTCCAAACTTTCTTGTGATGCCCAACCAGCCACAGGAGTATAATTCTAAAACCACCCAGGACCCCAGGAGAGGCGCTTAGAGACTCATAGGGTGACAGATGAGGGCCAACAATAAGGTTCAGTCTAGGTCAATTTGACAGTGGTCAGCTGGGTATTTCCTGAAAAAGACCTGCTGCAGCTTGTTGTCTCCCTGTAGCCACAAAGGTAATCTAACTTACCCTTGTAGTAAACATTTTTATCCTGGTACAAGAGGGAACAGGTCCAGTCATTCAGGGCCCCTCTCAAATCACAGACAGCAGGTCCAGTCCTCTTCTGATCTTCTGCGATTCCAGAATGCGTTTTAAGGAAGACTGGGTGAGAGTCTAGCATTGTAGGGTTCACTACCTTGTGGTGGAGGATACCCTAAGACACTGACACTCCCAGTGCCTCTCTAACTGATGGAGTAAATGTTGCCATGCTTTGACCTACCTAGTTTTGCAGTAGTTCCTGTTTGCTCGTGGGTGGTATTTCACACTTCGTTCACAACTATTCAAGTCTAATCATTGTCTGGGCTGCTGGTGAGCTAATGAAAATTAGACCCGAGGATCTTCAGGCAGGGAAAACATAACTTTCTAAAAGTTAGTTTTCCTTAATATTTATTACAAATCTGACTCTACTTTTGAATTGGATTTTTAATGACTATTTAAAAAGTTTTTTTTTTTTTTTTTCTAGCTGATCCCTTTCCTGAGCTAGCTGTATTACTATATGTTTATGCACTGTGGTTTTCTACATAGGATGTCTAGGTCTACCACAGTAAAAATTGCTTTTAGAGCCTTTTGACTCTAGGGACATGGTAACATTAATTTTCTACATGCTCCACTTTTAAATGCCATGCACCCAACCTTGTGGGCAAGAATGCTTACATAAGGAGGACTTATTAATATTTTTAAGGGAGGGTCGTAACTTCAGAAAGGGTTATTTTAACAAGTTGTATTGCAGGTTTTATACGGCAGCAGTCAGACTACACAGGATATGCCTTTATGCATGAATGCACTTCCACCGAAGTGGATAACACAGTAGGTGCTGCAGTCCGCAAGTGGCGTTTAACTTGCAGGCCTGGGTACAGTTTTTACACCATATACTACTTACAGGCAAGTTAAATGTGCCAGTCAGAAATAAGCTAATTTAACCATGGTTAAAAAGGAAGCACGGGCATGTTAGTGCTGGTTTTCAAGGGCAAAGGGCACAGGGCTCTAAAGCCAGCAAAAATATAGGGTACAGCAAATGGCAAACAATCCAGGGTAACCACACACAAAAGATGGATTTCCTACACTCACTAAAAAGCTTTTTTATTTGACAGAGGCTTCCGTTCTTTCAGATGAGTTCAGCTTCTACTATTGCACCTGAAGCCATGGCTGATGCTCTTAGGTAATCAAACACATCTGATATAAACTGTGCTTTAACATGGGGCCAAAACATTCGGAGCAGTCTTTTTCTACCTGAATGCTTGAAAAAAGGTTCTGAAAATCCCTGACTAATGATTTGGAAGCATATACTACATAGATCTCAGACCTCATAGATAAGCTCAACCCAGCATATGCTCTTTTCAACCTAAGGTCTGCTGTACTCTCCACTGGGTCAGAAATGCCCTTGCACTCAATCAAAAGGGAAGGCTGACAACTAGGTTTTCTAAGAGAGGATCTCTGCTTAGTGATTATCAGAGCTCCAGCTCGTCCTTGGCCAGTAGGTGTTTTCTAACCATGACCCATTGGACAGTAACTCTATTCTGACCTTACACCCCCCTTTAAAGTTCCTGTGTTGTTGGAATGAAAGGAATGTTTGGATGTCTAGGTCTCTGAAGATGCTCTAGAGATAGTAGTCTGCACTTCTTCCTTCAGCAGGTATCTGATGTTGAAGTAAGGTATTAGATCACTGGTTTAAGTTCATCTTTAGTTATGTAGTTCCTCTTGCAGCAGCAGGATCACTAGGAAAGCCCATGTCCTCCTCATCATAGTCAAGAGAAGCCCAAGAGAAGTATGTTGAAGGCGAGGAGACCGGGCACTGAGAACTGTCAGAAACCTCCTATGATTGCAAGGGTGATGGACACAGCACCCTCTGTCATAGTTATCATGGTTATCTCCTGAAGCTTCTTTTCAGCAATTTGAGACCTGTGATAGAAATTAGAAACTTCTTCAGCCCATAAAGAAAGTACTCCTTAGGAGAAGGAGGAGAAAAATGCTTTTCTTATTGGAATGCTTGCTCATCTCACGCCAAAGAAGGATCTCCACAGCCCAGAGACAAGAAGCGCAGCTCACCTTAAAGAGGAGCTTTGGGTCATCAAAAATATCAGGCATAAGAATTGCCTGGCAGTCTCTCGTTTTCCCCTAATAGCAGTGGTGGCTGATGACCCTCAACAGTGGAGGGTCGTCGAGCCGCAGTCCAGTTACAGACACAGTAAAAAACACAATGCCTTTAGCCCAAATTCCAATTCTCTTAATCAGGCTTGTTATTATAACGGCCCGTGACGGAGAGCTCTGGAATTAAAGCTTAAGGCAATGTTATGTTTCTCACAGTGCCTGTCAGTGGGCCAACAAAAAAAAGAAAAAAATTTACTTACCCACTCTCCTGCTCCTCGTCTTCATTTCGCACTTCCTTGAGCCTCAGGCACTTCTCCTCTCCCAATCCAGAGGCTGCTTCCTTGCTGCAGATGAGCAGCATGTGAGCAGCACCAGGATTGGCTGGAGCGGGATGCCTCGACGCCCATGCCTGCTCTCCACCCAGCTGTCTCAGACAGCTGAGGGGAGAGCTCAACACTGCGCATGTGACGCTGGCCGGTCTAAGACAGCTGGCCAAACTGCCATGCGCAGTGTAAACTGGGGGAGTGAGCACCATTCCCTTGCTGCCAGTCAGCAGCAATGCTGCCTCCCCTAAACAGCCTGCGGGGGGGGTGGTATTTATATCTACAGCGAAGCTTGCTCTGCATCTCTCAAGACATGGAATGTGCAAGTGAGGAGATTCTAGATTTCTGTGAGTGGGGACTGGAGAGGTTGGAGAAGGAGAGGAAGGGAGCAGAGCTGCCGAGGGAACCTCTATGGATGAGATATTAACTTTGGACTACAATAAAGATCCTCTTGATGACCCATTATCTGCGGATCTCATTTCTACACTGGCGACGAGGATGGGATTCATTCATTAGGAGATCTCAACACAACTGTTACCCACGTTGGAGTTCCACAGTCGGTTGGTTTTCTTCAGATTGACTTTGATTCTCGTCTTCTCAGATTTGGTGAGTCTCATTTCTCTTTCTGTATCAGTGTGGAGCATATTACTTAAAAAAAAAAGAAAGAAAAGGGAAAGGACAAGCGAGGAAGAACAAGATCCTAAGCCAGGCATTGCCTTATTAACCAATATATAACTATATCAATATCTCTATTGACCAAGGTTTTTGGGCAGGAGATCTGGACGTGTCTCACCCCTTTTCTTGGTTTTTAAGTGTGTAACTGATCTGAAACTCTTACTGGATACCGCTGAAACTTCGCATCTTTCAAATTCTATGTCAGCGCGTGCAGCTGCTCAACGCGCTCCTCTTACTGTTGTGCTGAGGCTCTACTTGTACACGCTCCAGCTCTGGTCACAGCTCAAGTGCTCCCGTGAGCGTGCATCCCTCGCGCTCACTTCAACTGGCTTTAGCGCGTCGACTTGCATTCTTTGAAATCATCGCGCAATCCTACTCACGCGCGCTCCTCTTCGAGGACGTCCCGTGAGGATCTGTAGTCCTCGCACTCCATTAAACCTCCAGGGCGCTAGTACTGAGAGATCTACATTTTCTATTTACACGGGTCTGTCCCTGACACTGCGCGGACACATAATCTGCAATTCTTGCATTTCCTGAAATAAAGAAAGAACAAGGAACTGTCAAATGACATTAACAAACAACAATTCCTACCTTTAAGCGTCGATGTGACGAATCGCCTCTCCCCCAAAGAAAGCAACGTTCAACAGCTGAAATTAAAATAAACCTAACATAACAAACTATATACATATAAAGTTAAAAAGAAAGTACATGTTGAAATCTGTTAAAAGAAACATCACAGTGACAGTAGAGTCTACGTGAGAAATAACAGAGGAGAACCGGAGGATGATGGGACAGACTTAAATGAATTTGAACTTTGTTTAAAAAACCTGGATCTGCACTATCTTCCAAAAATCAGCACAATTCTGGAACGCTATTATTTTAGTATGAGGGAACAGGGACCAAGTGAATCTATTGAAGAGTACATAACGGCATTAAGGAAACTAGCAGCTACATGTAAATTTGGAATAACGCTAGAGGAACGTATAAGGGATCAATCCATGCTTAAGTGCTCTAGTGACAAAACTAGGTCAAATTCAAAAGTCTAAATATAAGGATACTAAGGGGGTCATTCCGACCTTGGCGGGCGGCTACCGCCATGCGGCCGCACTCACACAGCCCCCATTCAGACATTCCCGCTGGGCCTGCGGGCGCAAACCAAGTTTGCGCCCGCCGGCCCAGCGGGAATGAGGCTGCAACACAGAAGCCGGCTCCGAATGGAGCCGGCGGTGTTGCGGCCGTGCGACGGGTGCAGTTGCACCCGTCGCGCTTTTCACTGTCTGCTAGGCAGACAGTGAAAAGCTGGCCGGGGCCCTGTTAGGGGGCCCCTGGACACCCCTTACCGCCAGCCTCTTCCTGGCGGTGAAAACCGCCAGAAACAGGCTGGCGGTAAGGGGGTCATAATCCCCAGGGCAGCGCTGCCCTGGCGGATTATCGCCACCGGGGCAGAAATGGCGGAAAACCGCCGGCCCCGGCGGTCCGACCGCGGCTTTACCGCCGCGGTCAGAATACAGAAAAAAGCACCGCCAGCCTGTTGGCGGTGCTTTGGTCTTTTTTGCCCTGGCGGTCTCGGACCGCCAGGGTCAGAATGACCCCCTAAGTGTTTCCGCTGTGGTAATCTGGGACATTATGCTTCTTACAAAAAGTGTCCTGCTGTCAGTGCCGTCTGCAAATTATGCGGGAAACGTGGACACTTTGCCAAATGCTGTAGGTCGCAAAAGGATTATCCTTCAACTTCAGTCAAAATGGTACAAGACTGCATATTGATGGTGGATGAACAAGGAAGGAAGAAGAAGTATCCAAAAGACTTTATGACCATGTGTGGGACTGAGTGTGAAGTTCTCTTTGACTCAGGGGCATGATTAACTTTAATGTCTGATGAAGTGTTTGATAAGTATTTGAGTCACTGTGTGAATTGAAAGACCCTGATGTAATCCCAGGGGGTTATGGTGGACAAACCATAGAGTTGAGGGGATACTATGAATCCGAAATTACCTTCAAGTCTAACACTATTGTTGCGAAAATCTATGTTCCGGTAAAGGGGGACAGTGTCTTAAGCTGGCCTCATCGAGGGAACTGAAGGTCATTTTAGATCACAATAATCCAACATCAGTCTTGCTTAAGAAAGATTTTGTGCAGATCACGAGTGGCGTGTGTGAGATATCAGCTGACATTAAGGCTGAAAGTGTACCAGTTTTTGTGCATGAGTTCAAGGATGTGTTTAGTGACACTTTAGGGTGTCTTGCCAAATATGTACATCGCATCAAACTCAAAGATGGTGCAGTACCAGTGGCATGTAAAGTATGACCCATATCCATATCAATGAGAGACGATGTGGAAAAAGAGGTGCACAGATTGTGCCAAGATGGTATAATAGAACCAGTAGAAGCATCAGAATAGGTTTCTCCCATAGTTGTCGCACGTAAATCCTCTGGTGAGATCAGACTATGGGGGTTATTACAACTTTGGAGGAGGTGTTAATCCGTCCCAAAAGTGACGGTAAAGTGACGGCTATACCACCAGCCGTATTACGAGTCCATTATATCCTATGGAACTCGTAATACGGCTGGTGGTATATCCGTCACTTTACCGTCACTTTTGGGACGGATTAACACCTCCTCCAAAGTTGTAATAACCCCCTATGTGTTGACTTGAGAAATCTTAACAAGGCAGTCATTAGTGACCAGTTTCCTCTGCCTAACATCACGGAAATGGCAACTCTATTGCATGGAGCAAAGTATTTTAGCACATTAGATTTAGCTTCAGCTTATCATCAGGTGATGTTGCATGCTGATTCGAGAGATTTCACCACGTTTATCACGCCTTTTGGGACATTTAGGTTTGTAAGGATGCCATTTGGGCTGGTGTCAGCTGCATCAGTGTTTCAACGCTTGATGCATAATCTGTTTGGTTCTGAAAAAGGTGTGAAGTATTTTCAGGATGATATTCTAATATTTGCATGGACCAAAGAGGAACATGAGGAGAGAGTAAGGAAGGTTTTGAGTATCTTGAAAGATCATGGGCTCACATTAAAACTGAGTAAGTGCTCTTTTGGTAAAGAAGAAATAGAATATTTAGGACACAAAATTACTTCTACTGGATTGTACCCGAAACAGGACTTAATTGAGAATATTTTGAAACTACATTCCCCAGAGAACAAAGAAGAATTACTAACTTTCTTTGGAACGGTTGAGTTTCATGCCAAATTTCTACCCAACCTAGCTTCGAAGACTGAGAACATGTGTAGGTTGCTCAAGAAAGGAGTTGAATTTGTATGGAGTGAAATGTGCGAGAATGAGTTTAAGATGGTTAAAAGTGAACTATCTAAAGTGGGGTGTTTGAAATCGTTCAATCCGAACGAATTGTGTGTAATCATGACTGATGCCAGTACAAAAGGTTTGGGGGCTGTTCTCTTACAAAAAGGAGATGGTCATGAGTGGAAACCAGTCGTGTACAATTCACAAACCTTGAGAGGCTCGGAAGTAAATTATTCCACAATTGAGAAAGAAGCATTAGGGGTTTCTTGGGCTATTAACAAATTTAAGAACTTTGTGTGGGGAAGGATGTTCCATGTTTATACGGATCACAAACCTTTAGTCGATGTTTTCATGAGAAAGGGTCTGGATCAAATCTTGTCCAGAATCAGCAGGTGAGTGGTTAATCTCCAAGATTTCAATTTAAAAATGTTTTATGTACCCGGAGCTTACAATAACACTGTAGATTGCTTGTCTAGACTCACCTCAGTTTCAGAAGAGGACTTGAATATAAGTCAAGAGGATGAGTTCAGTGTGTGCAGTGTAACAGAAGGTGTGATTGACCATGATGAGTGGGTACGAGCAGTGGCCAACGATCCTATTTTACAACGTGTATGTTGTTCCCTCAAGAACAAATGGGATTTTGAAAGTTTAAAAAGTTCTGAAGTCTTAAAAGGATTCTGGAAGGTAAAGGATGAGTTGTCTGTCTCTGGAGAGTTATTGTTTCGTGGAGGAAGGTTAGTAGTCCCGAGTGCTTTGATTGATAAAATTATACAATTTGGACACATTGGGCACCAAGGGATAAGCAAAACAAAAGCTAGAATTTGTCTAAACTATTGGTGACCAGGGATGGATTTAAGTATAGAGAGAGTAATCAGAGAATGTCCTGACTGTTGCAACAGCGATAAGATTTATAAAACAAGGGTACCTTCGATGTGTGTCAGGAGTCTGTCAAACAGACCATGGGATGTTGTGGCCATGGATATTGTGGGACCGATTCATGGAAGAGCAGGAAGCAGTTACATTTTAGTGTTAGTTGATCAATTTTCCAGGTGGGTCGAGATAGGTGTAGTCAGTAGTGTGGAAACTAAAAGGATAATTGGTCTTCTCGAATAAATTTTTGCTCGGGAAGGGTTCCCCAACGCTATTCTAACTGACAATGGTCCGCAATTTGTGTCCAAGGAAATGGAGGACTATCTGAAGAAATTGGGGATCAAGCACAAGTTATGCTCATTGTATCATCCTGAAGGGAACGGAATGGTTAAGAGATTCAACAGGTGCGTAAAGGAATATGTGCAGTTGGAAGTGGCAGCAGGGAGATGTTGGAAAGAAGGTCTAAAAAAATTCTTAATAGCTTACCGTTTTACTCCACATTTGACCACTGGGGCAGTTCCTTTCGAGTTATTCAGGGGAAGGAAGGCCAATACTATGTTGGTTCCTGGTTGGGTTACAGGGGATAAGAATAAGGCTGTCTCCTGGTCTCAGGAGGAGCGTGATAGAAGCTGTGAAAAGAAACTAGTGGAAAAGAGGAAGGAATACTTTGACAGAACAAAAAAAGCATGTACTGTGAAGGTAAATGTAGGTGATAAAGTTTTGATTAAGAAACCAGTTTTTGGTAAGAGTGGGAGTAAATTTTGGGGAACGTTTATAGTAACAAAATTGTTAAAAAATGCTGTCAAAGTTAGCGATGGAAGAATTTGGAACCTTAATCGAATTGTGATCTCTAGAAAAAAAAGTGTTTGATTCTCCTCTGTTATTTCTCACGTAGACTCTACTGTCACTGTGATGTTTCTTTTAACAGATTTCAAAATGTACTTTCTTTTTAACTTTATATGTATATAGTTTGTTATGTTAGGTTTATTTTAATTTCAGCTGTTGAACGTTGCTTTCTTTGGGGGAGAGGTGTGTGGTATTTATATCTACAGCGAAGCTTGCTCTGCATCTCTCAAGACATGGAATGTGCAAGTGAGGAGATTCTAGATTTCTGTGAGTGGGGACTGGAGAGGTTTGAGAAGGAGAGGAAGGGAGCAGAGCTGCTGAGGGAACCTCTGTGGATGAGATATTAACTTTGGACTACAATAAAGAACCTCTTGATGACCCATTATCTGCGGATCTCATTTCTACAGGGGGGGTGACCTCTTGAGGACATACCCGCCAAAAGGGGTTGGTTGGCAGCCATGCTGAAGGCCATGTATAGCAGCTGTTTGGGCACAAGCAAGGGACTAAGACCCTCTAAACACAGCCAAAGGCTGTGCACAAAGGTGTGTTGGACTCCTGCGTGGAGATTAGGAAGGGGCCCGTCCAGAGGTCAGACCTTGCAGCCAATCCCCACTGCGCAAGGCCAAAGGCCATGTGCAGCAGGAGCACTGGCTATTCGCACGGGGTTAAATGGGCACATGGAGTTGGGAAGTCAAAGGCCACCCCCCCAGGTCAACCCTCCAATTCACACAGCTGAACACAAAGGCGAAGTTGATTGCAGGTTCCCTCAGAGGGTGAGGCATACACACAATTTAGAATATGATAAAAAAATGAGAAATACACGAAAAAAAAACAACAGTCAAAGTGAAGTTGTGGTTCAGTATGGCAATAAGATCTTTACTTACATTGAAAGCAACAGGAATTCAATGAAAAAGCAAATGTTACAATGGCTTTAAAGTTATGTGTTGAAATGAGAGAAGACTTAGGCTTTCATTATGACTTTGGTGGTCTTTTTAAAAGACCGCCAAAGCCGCTGCAGCCAGCATACCGCCAGTCCTGGCGGTATGCTGCCCTCCCTATTAGGAGTTGTCCACTGGGCCAACGGGTGAAAACAGCGTTTCCGCCTGCTGCCCCAGCGTAAAACTCACCACAACATTGACACCAGCTTGTAATCGTGCCAGCGGCAATGTTGTGGTGCATTGGGTGCGACAGCACCATCACGCATTTCACTGGCCGTAATTCGGGCAGTGAAATGCACGACGGGGCTGTCCATGGGGGCCCATGCCAAGCGCATGTGCAGTGCAGGGGCCGCCATGGGGCCCCTTTGCATGTCGGTGAGACTGCCATGCAAAGGCTGGCAGAAAGGGGACTCGTAATCCCTGGGTGCCCTGGCGGATTGTGACTGCCGAGACTGCCAGGCTGTTGACAGGCAGCAACCTTGCAGTGCCGGTGGTCGGATCGTGGCCCATCTGCCACGGTCATAATAGGGCGGTCGGACTGCCCTGTCTGTGGTGGTCTGACCGCCATCGCGAGTGTGGCAGTCTTGAGACCGCCACACTCGTAATGAGGGCCTTAATGTTAAAAAATTGCTAAACTCTAATTAGCCAGTTATAGCTCAGTGAACTTACTGTAACTTGCAGCCCCATCATGCACTGCTTATGATCTTGCATATTACATCATTCATGACATGCTGAATTGTAATACTGATGACATCACTGATGAAATTACAGGAGATGTGCTTATATACATATATCTTATGCATACTGCAAAGTCCTTTCCAACCGCAAATCCCAGCACCACCTTCTTCCACATCTTACCACCCCCAATATTTGCTGTTGATGCAGTGGTTTTTCCAAAGGGACTTAACTGCTGGTAGCCCTAACAGACTCAAACAGGGAGGATGTCACAGGAAAACAATGTTCTTCTTATTCAGAATGGAACAGGCAAACCAGTAAAGAATGATTCTCATTCTGCAACACGAAACAAAAACAAAAATCAGTAAGAGAAAATATAAGACAAAGTTCAGCATAATCCATCACAGTGTGAAGAGGTAGTCGTTTACCAATGTAAGTGTAGTGAACAATCAATCACAGAAAGAGGTTAGCTTCTGAAGATTCATTGGAAATATTGATTCTCATGAGGTGTAGGGTGTGGAAGAAAAACTGCACACTGCCTATACTTTGCCTACAAGTGTTGTTATGTATTCTCTGCAGTATGATATTCCTTTATGGCCTGGATAAAGGGGATTGTGTGGGTGAGTAAGCAATTCTTTGTAACCTACTCCTTTACTAGTTTAACTATGAGTGTCCTACATCCACCCAGCCAAATGTAAGATCTGCTGAGGATGGGAATAGATAACAGCGCAACCGATCTGATGACCTGAGGGACGAGGGTTGGGTTACTGATGACTGTAGGAGTAAGGGGAACTAGGGAACACTACAGAGAGACAAACATGGGATTTAGCAAGTACATGAGCACTGAACATGTGTCACAGAAGAAGGCTGACAATAGACTTAGCAGGCAAAAGACTCCCAAGTTAGCTATAGTTATCTAAACTGAAGTCCAAAATGGCAACAGTGCACACAACTGCAAAATATTTTAAATGAAAATTGAGAAAAATGACACTGTATACAAATGCCATTTATCTGGCATTGTCTTTCTTGGGGTAAGGGGTGAACCGCAGAGCAGGAGCACCATGGAGGTTCTACTTCTTTTCTGAAGAGAAGGTCTGTAGAGTGAAAAAAGAAAATTACTGTATTTGACAGTTAAGATAAACATGCCACACAAGCCTTCAGAGTGGCAGCATAAGCTAAAATACAATACGTGCTAGTACCACCAATCCCAGATAACTAGCTGCAAGTACCCGGAATAAATGGGTATTCAAATAATTAAAAAACATTTAGCTGTGAACATCTTCATCATCATCATGTCTATCATACGTTCCAGTCCACAAGGGGAAGCTTCTTTGTGACCTCTTGTTAGAAGTGGATAGGCATTGGTCTTTCTTCCATATGTTGAAATTTTCAGATTGTATTTCTTCTTTAAAAAATACAGTTTTGTTAAAGAAAAAAACAAAAACAAGTTTGGTCTTAGTCTTGTTTAGTTCAACTGAGACATTTCAGAAGAAACAAGAGATGCTTGAGTGCAAATTACCAACATGCTAATAAAGCAATCTTCCTGAAAGAAATGAGCACCCAAGTATGAAATACCAAATTTACCTAAACTCAGCCTGACACATCTATGAGTTTCTTTTTCCCCATGGAAGTACATAAGCTGTGTGGCTCATTCCTTTGCATTTTCTCTTACAGTTGGGCCTGGTAATTCAGGGTTAGGCATGGGAGACAGACATCTAATTTTTGTTCAGAAAATGGTCTGGAGACATCTATTGCTGACTTAGATGTCATTGATTACTCACTGAAAAGGCTATGGTTGACTGTAAAGTTGAAATAGTTTTCTTTCTATGTCACCATTCACCATAGGCTACATGACTGCTTCTCCCTTGATTATTCTGTTCTATCCACATGGGCCAATTTAAGTTTATTTACATTAGCTGCACAACAAACATAAAATAACAGTTTTTCCTGTATGTTTTGCTTTTTTTTTTATAGCAGCTGTTTATGTTTCTGTTATTGATTCTTTTGATTTAATCTGAAAAGGGAAGTCCATTATGCAATTTGAGGAGGTTGTTTTGAGAATTATCACTTGCCATACCTGTGATATCTGAGAAACTTCCCTCACCCACAGTTGTGTGATAAGATGACTTATAATTTCTGGGTATGAAATGCTTATTCATATTAATCATCATCAGTCTGTTCACATTTCGAGGAGAGAGACTGGTCCTTCTGTCCTTCTGTTACAGCTGCAATTGACATGTGCTCCAAAGATACCCTGGCTACAGCACATACCAAATACTTTTGTTAGGAGGTGGATTGTATTGGAGTGGGGTAGATTGGATTGGGCTGGACAGTGGTGGAGTGGATTGGTGTGAGGTGGATTGGAGTGGGGTGGGGTGAATTGGTATGTAGTGGGGTGGATTGGATTGTAGGAGGTGGATTAGATTGGAGTGGGGCATATTGGAGTGGAGCAGATTGAAGTGGGGTAGATAATTTGGACTGGTGTGGGGCGGATTGTTTTTGATTGGAGTGGGCAGATTAGAGTGGGGCAGATTTTTTTGGATTGCAGGGGGGCAGAATGGAATGAATGGGGTAGATTGTTTTGGAGTGAGGCAGATCGTTTTGGACTGAAGTAGGGCAGATTGGAGTGGGGCAGATTATTTTGGACTGGAGTGCGACAGATTGCTTTTGGATTGAAGTGGGGAAGATTTGTTTAGATTTGAGTGGGGCAGAAAGTTTTGGATTGGAGTGGGGTAGATTATTTGGATTGGTTTTGGGTGGATTGTTTAGGAATGGGACAGATTGTTTTGGAGTGGGGCAGATTGTCTTGGATTGGAGTGATGCAGATTGTTTTGGATTGGATTGTGACAGATTGTTTTGGATTGGAGTGAGGCAGATTGTTTTGGATTGGAGTAGGGTAGAATTTTCATGAATTGGATTGGATTGGGGTAGAGTGGAGTGGGGCGGAGTAGACTGGGGTGAGGTGGATTGGAGTAAAGTGGGGTGAATTTGAGTGTGGTGGACTGTAGCTGGGTGGATTGGAGTGGGGTAGATTGAAGTGGGGCAGATCGGAGTCGAGCAGATTGGAGCTGGGCAGATTGGATTGGAGTGGGGCAGATTGGAGTGGGCAGATTGTTGTGGATCTGAATGGGGCAGATATGGGTGGGGCAGTCTGTTTTGGACTGGTGTGAGGTAGAGGGGAGTGGGGCAGAGTGTTTTGGATTGGAGTGGGGCAGATCAGAGTGTGGAAGATTAGAATGGAGCAGATTGTTTTGGCTCGGAGTGGGACAGATTGTTTTGGATGGGAGTGGGTCTGATTGTTTTGGATTGGAGTTGCACAGATTGGAGTGGGGCCAACTGAAGTCAATCAGTCAATTTGTATTTGTGTAGAATAGCACTGTTACCGCCATGGTTATCTGAGCGCTATGGGTGCAACATCTGTGTCAAAAAGCCAGCTCTTGAGTTTCTCCCTGAAATCTGCCAGGGAGAGTGCTGTACAAAGATGGAAAGGTAGTTCTTTCAAGATCTTGGTGGCAATGAAGGAGAAGGAGCAACCCCTGCTGAGGGTGCGACAGATGCAGGGTGTGTGTGGATGGGCTAGTGAGGCAGAGCGCAGGTGTCTTGTGGGTAGGTGGAAGTTTAGTCGATGATTGATGTAGACAGGTCCTTGATCATGCACAGCTTCATAGACATGTGTGAGGATCTTGAACTTGCATCCTTTCTGGATGGAGAGTGTTAGAAATTGGGTCTCTAGGTGGCAGTGGTTTTCACACTGTCCAAATAGGCACCCTCACTCTAGCCAGGGCATAGGAGTCACACAGCTAAGATAACCCCTTCTTACCCCCTTGGTAGCTTGGCATGATCAGTCAGGCTTATCTCAGAGGCAATGTGTAAAGTATTTGTACACAAACACAGTAACACAGTGAAAACACCACAAAGTAATCCACAGAAGTTTAGAAAAATGGGCAATATTTCACATTTTACAGGTTTAAGTGAGTCTTAGTCCATAGAAATCAATGGTTGTAGCTTTTTAGCACAAAGTACCTGGGATGCGTAAAAAACAAAGACGATGTGGGCTGCAAGGGAGGTGTGGCGCTAAAAAGGCAAAGCTATGGGTGGGTTCCTTACTGCGCAGGGGAGGTGATGCATTGATTCTTTTCCCGCAGGTGAGGCAATGCGTCAGTTCCTTACTGGCATGGGATGGTGATGTGTTGATTCTTTTCTCACAGGAAAGGCAATGTGTTGATTTCCAGACACGCAGCCTCAGTTTCTAACTGCAGTACGGTGTCAATGAGAAATTGACACTCAGGAATGATGCATGTAAAATCCAGATGTGCTGTGATGATGGAACCGTGGTAAAACAAGCGCTGCATCAATTTTGCAGCCACAAGACAGGCGCTGCATCGATTCTCCAGCCGCAAGACAGGTGCTGCATCAATTTTCCAGCCACAGTGCATTGGTGTGTGTTTTTTCTCCTTCAGATCACCAGCTTACACTTCCAAGGGCCCAGGGACTGGAGTTGGCACCACATGACAAGTCAGGACTCTCAGCAGAAGAGCCTAGGTACTAGCAGATGAAATTGTGATGTCCCTGAGATTTCTTAACAGGAAGCAAGATCAGTTAAATCCCTTGGAGCGCCTTGGAAAGCAGAATGTAGAAACCAAAGTCCAGTCATTTCTCTCCCAGGACGGAAGCAGCAAGCAGCATGGCAACACAACAAAGCAACAGAGACAGTAGCAGTCCCTCCTACAGCACCCTGCTCGTCCTCCAGGAAGAATGTTCTCAGCCCAGAAGTGTTCTGACTTTGTGGAGTCAGAGGTCCAGCACTTATACCAATTTCTGTCTCTGAAATAGGCAAACTTCAAAGAGAAATCTTGGTAGTCCCCAGGACCCTATCTTTCCCTGCCCCAGCCCCAGACACACTCCACAGGGTTGGAGACTGCTTTGTGTAAGGACAGGCACAGCCCTATTCAGGCTCCTCCCACCACCCTAGGTCAGGAAGCCCTTTGTGTGACTGTCTAGAGTGAATTCACAAACAACCAACTGTCATCCTGACCCAGACAGTTATTCCACAGACAGACAGAGGCACAGAATGGTTAAGCAAGAAAACGCCCACTTTCTTGAACTGGCATATTCAAACTTACAATTCAAAAACCAACTTCACCAAAATAAGTATTTTTAACTTGTGAGTTCAGAGACCCCAAACTCCATATCTCCAT
Organism: Pleurodeles waltl; assembly: GCF_031143425.1. Taxonomy (NCBI): domain Eukaryota; kingdom Metazoa; phylum Chordata; class Amphibia; order Caudata; family Salamandridae; genus Pleurodeles; species Pleurodeles waltl. Next base: position 169,364,656 of record NC_090441.1, read on the forward strand.
CTGCTCCCAATGAGAAACTGAACGTAAGGGATATCTAAAGGCAGTCTCCATGTTAACCTATGTGAAAGATAAGCCTTGCAATAGTGAAAAACGAATTTAGCAGTAGTGCACTATCAGGTCATGCAAAACACACCAGTACATGTCCCACCTTTCAAATACAAAGCACCCTGACAATGGGGCTGTCTTGGACCTAACTTGGGGTGGCTTACATGTAGCAAAACGGATGGTTTGTCCCTGGCAAATGGGTGCACTTTCTAGGTCAAATTGGCAGTTTAAAACTGCCAAGGCAGACACTGCAGTGGCAGGTTTGAGACCTGTTTACAAGGCTACCCATGTGGGTGGCACAATCACTACTAACTAACAACCACTAGTAGCCCTAGATTTACAGGCCCTGGGCACACATGGTGCACTATACTAGGGACTTAATGGTAAATCAAACATGCCAATCATGAATAAACTATTCAGCAATGCAGTTTGGACAGAGAGCACTTTCATTTTAGCACTGGTCAGCAGTGGTAAAGTGCTCAGAATCCTAACGCCAGCAAAAACGAAATTCAGCACAGGATCAAAAAACAGAAGGTCAGAAGCAAAAAGACAGGGGAAACCATGCCAAGAGCTGACAGGTCTAAGAGAGAACCAGTGGAGGTTTCTGAGGTGGGGAGTGATGTGTGTTCGTTTCAGGAGGTTCAGGAGGAGTCTGGCTGCAGCATTCTGTATGGTCTGGAGTATTTTGAAGAGCTGGGTGGAGATGCCAGAGTAGAGAGCACTGCCGTAGTCGAGGCAGCTGGTGATAAGGACCTGAGTGACCATCTTTCTGAAGTTAACTGGGATCTAGCTGAAGATTCTGTGGCGCTTGTAAAGGGTATGAAAGCAGGATGAGGTAACAGCGCTGATTTGTCAATTCATGGTCAGTTTACTGTTGAGGATGATGCCTAGGTCATGTGCAAGGTCTGTGGCTGTGGGTGTTTGTCCAAGTTCTGCTTGCCACAAGCTGTGGTCCCATATGAAGGTGTTCTTCCTGAAGATTAGAGTCAAGTTTAAGGCAATTGTCTCTCATCCAGTATGCTATCTTGGTCATTGTGTTGCGAATGTGATTCTGGTGGTGGACTGATCTTCGGTGATGGGGCAGATTGGGGAGAGAGGATGATTGTTTTGGATTGAAGTGGGGCAGATTGGTTTGGATTGGAGTGTGGCAGATTATTTTGGATTGGAGTTGTGCAGATTGTTTTGGATTGGGGTGATGCAGAATGTTTTAGATTGGAGTGGGGCAGATTGTTGTGGATTGGAGCATGGCAGACTGGAGTGTGGGGGATTGGGGAGAGTGGTTGGTAATGGGGTGGATTGGATTGTTTTGGGATGGATTGGATTGGTCTGGGGTGGATTGGAGTGAGTGGGGTGGACTGGATTGAGTGGGGTGGATTGGTGTGGGTGAGGTAGGTTGGACTGGAGTGCGGCACATTGGATTGGAGTGGGGTGGATTCGGGTACACTGCACGATTATGTGTTAAAGCATAATTTCAGAAATTACACATAAGAAAGAAACACTGTAGCTTTGCAATATTTAGAACAAGATAATCGTCATTTTTTGAGGACAGTGCCCACAAGCAAAAACAAAAAAAACATGAGTGCAAAGTAAGAAAATAAGACATGTCAACATAAAAGAAATGAGTTAACTATAGTATATAAAACTTTGCAATTTTGTTTGTCCTGTTGGACACGTTTTTACCAGTCACACACCTTCTTTTTGCAGGTTGGAGTGGGGCAGATTGCTTTGGATCTGAGTCAGGCAGATGCAGCAGATTTGAGTGAAGTGGGTTGGGAGGATTGAAGTGTGGTGGATTGGGGTGCGTGGATGGTAATGGGGTGGATTGGATTTTTCAGGGGTGGCTTGAAGAGGTCTAGGATGGATTGGAGTGAGTGGGGTGGATTGGATTGAGTGGGGTGGATTGGTATGGGTGAGGTTGGGTGGACTGGTGTGGATTGGAGTGTGGCAGATTGTGTTGGAGTGGGGTGGATTCGGGTGTACTACACGATTATGTGTTAAAACATAATTTCAGAAATCATAAGAAAGAAACAATGTTGCTTTGCAATATTTAGAACAAGATAATCGTCATCCTTTGAGAGCAGTGCCCTTGTCGCAAAAACAAAAAACATGAGTGTAAAGTGAGAAAAGAAGATTTGGCAAAATAAAAGAAACAAATTAGATACAGCATATACAACTTTGTAATTTTGTTTGTCCTGCTGGACACGTTTTTGTCAGTCACACACCTTGTTTTTGCAGGTTACTAGAAGTTGAAAAGAAGGACTTTAATCACGTCGGGAGCAGTGGACTGCACTGATTAAGTTGAATCAATCAGTGCTTGGCCCCTGCTCCACAGACAGCAACGGAAATGATGCTACGCCTGCAGTGACCAATTACTAGGCTATAAAAACAAGCGCCATGCAAGGCAACAAATGGTACGCAACAGGCAGGCTCTAAGCCCACTGTAAGTTTACAATAGTGTTGAATAGACAGCACATGCGCTCTCTAGCCGGGACCTAATAATGAACCTAAGGTTTTCTATTGTTAGAAAAAGACCTGTTCAATCCTTGGGCTTGACTTAAAAAATCTCTCCCACTGTTCACAAAAATCTGAAGAGATTTTAAAATAATGGTTTAGGGCGAGTGGGGTGAATGTTCTAGATACCTTCAGAAGGGGAGGCGGCTCACAGAGTGGCTGCAGGGCATTGGGGACACATGGATGGGAGGAGGAGGAAAACAGAGGAGCTTCAGGAGAGTCTGGGTTCTTAGAGGCCTGGGTGAAATTTTAACCATTCTGTAGTAACTGGAGTAAATTCATTATATTCCATTGCTCTTGTGATGTGAAATTACCCAACATTATGGAATTACACCAGCTTGAGTAACAATGGATTGTGCTTCTCACTTAATTATGCATAATAATGAGAAGTTTTGCTGTAATTATGAGTAATTATGCTAGAGAGAATTTTGTCAGTTTCTCCCACCCCTAGTTCTTAGCCGGGTAGCAAGGGCGGGGCGGATTGGCATTGATGAGCTGTGGGTGGCACCAGTGCTGCAGAGAATGAGGCAGAACATCATGCAGAGGGCCTGCGGGAGGAGGGGCACCCAGGCAGACAGCAAGGTTGAGGGGCCCAGAGAGAAGATGCAGAGATTAGGGGGGGGAATCAGCCACAGGCCAACGGAGGGAAGGGTCTTACACTGCAGGGTAAACAAGGAGCAGATGAAGGGGAGAAAGTAACATACAGAACTGAAGCAGGGGGTGGAGGGACAAACAACAGAGTCGCTGCAGGTCCAGGGCAGGGGTGGCACAAAGCGTTTGCATGGGCAGACAGGGGCACTGCATGGAGCAAGGGGCACAAATTGGAAATGCAGATAACACAGAACAATTGTAAGGTTTTAAAGGGTCCTCGGGGGGGGGGCAGGGCGGCACACACTTGCTACAGGAGCGGTGATACACATAGTGGCTGCAGAGGGCGGGGCGGGGTGCGGCGGGGCGCACATAGAGGGAAGCGGGGGCACAATAGAGCAAGACAGAGGACTGGGTCCATAGAAAAACTGCAGCCGGGCCATGGGGCACCCAAAGGGTGTCTGGAAAGCCAATGGCCTTGTGAGGATGAGACGGGTCAGCACACACGGGGGTGGCAGATAAGTGAAGAAACACAGAATGTTGCAGGGTACGCGGTGGCCCACAGAGGTCGATGGGCAGAGAAGATGCCAGCAGTGGTGCAGTTTAGGAGTCTGAGGCTGCAAGGAGGACACCAACACATGTATGCAGAGGGCATTGTGGTCCCCATAGTGGCTGTAGTTGGACTAAGAGCAAACAGAAAGGATGCACTGGAGGCAAGGGACTGAGAGGGGCTGCATAGGACAAAGGGCACACAGTGATTTCCCACTGTCCACCTGGGACTTTCTGGACCAACTAGACACTAGTGGTGATTGACTTGCCAGCCTTCCTCCCACGCTGTTCAGGACCGGTGACTGGAGATCACCAGATCAACACGTGCTGTTCCTTTATTAAACTGTACAATGCATTAATAGTTTCCGTGTTACTGCCTGCTAGTTTAATGCTTTTTACTGCTTTTTAAAAACTATCCACACACTGTTTCTAGGGGTGGTTTCAGCAATCAAAGCACAAACCTTCTTAACAACACTGCATGTGTGTGTGGGGGGGGAGGGTGTGCGGGTGTGTGCTACTTTGTGTCAAGATACCGAATGATATTCCTCTCCCTTGTAGACAATCTCATTAAAATTGCCCCTTTCCCTTTCCTCTTTTCCTTCTGTTTCATGGAACGTCCCAGCTCAAAAGATTCTAGCCATTCTCCACGTCATCACCAATCACACAGCTGCATACAACCTCTTCTAGGAAGTGGGGTTTGTCTTCTCCACATGCACTGGTCTATTCACTGAACACTGAACTGTCGCTGATACCAGGAGCGATGGGTGCTGAGGACTGGCGGGAACCTTTCTCCTTCTATCTCATGCTACAGTCGTGCAGTGACAGCCTTTCCCTCTTCCAAGGTGTGGGTTGCCTTTCTTTTCATAAAAGCAATTCTGTCAATAGGATAACTGAGCACTGGGGACTTCATTCTGCATATTGCCCCAGGAGCTGACATTTCTTTTGAGGATGGGACATTCTAGCAGTGGCGGCCGCCACAAATCTCAAGGGGGAGTGTGGGGGAATGGAGGATGGGAAAGGGGTGGGGTGGACAATAAAGTGAAAGAATACATTTTAAAAAACATACCTGTCTGCTGCCACTGCCTTCTCTCCCTTTTCCAATGGTGTTGGTGTCCCAGCAGTCCCTGGGACAACAGCATAGGCTCCCCATGCAATCCTGGCACTGCTCTCATGCTATACCGAGCATCAGGGTTGGTCTTAGTGGCTTGGTCGGCTGTTCAGACAGTGCAGTGGAGTCTGTGCTGTTTCTCCAACCTGGCTGTGCATCACAGCCAGGTTGGAAAAACCTAAGTGTACATGTCAGTTTGGCCGGCCTACGACGGACGGCCAAACTGACATGTGCACTTAGGTGTACTCATTCCATTCCTTCTTCTGCCACCAATGGCCCACCCACTCCTCCCTGAAAATGCTGGCTCAGAGCCAGCAGCTGAAAAATAAAATGAAAATCAAATATCGTTTTATTTTCCAGCTGCTGGCTCAGCCAGTGGGGCGACGCTCCTTCGCCATTGCAGAGGAGCTGCCCCTGCATTCTAGAAACTCTCAAAGAGCTTTCCTATCTATATGCTGCCGGCTTTGTGGAAGATAGACAATGTGCACAGGCAGGTTTTTGAAATTAGGGAAATTTAATTTTTATCTTTAAAATTAGACTTTTCAGTGGGGTGGAGCCTTTTCACTCAACCTATCCTATGATTTTTACACACCCACTGGTTTAAATGTAAACTGGTGTGTGTCCTGTATGCATTCATGTGTTTTTTGTTGATTATGTAAACTTCATAAGCAAAACATTTTGCAGACGTATGTCAAACTGACACAGGGAAATTGCTTTGTGACTTAGGGCCATTATTTGTTTTCATGCTCAATCAATCAATCAATCAAAGGCATTTGTATAGCGCACTGCTCACCCGGAGGGTCTCAAGGCGCTGGGGGGGGGGGAACGCTACTGCTCGAACAGCCAGGTCTTGAGTTGCTTCCTGAAGGCGAGATGGTCTTGCGTTGTCCGGAGGTGGATGGGGAGGGAGTTCCATGTCTTGGCTGCCAGGTAGGAGAAGGATCTTCCTCCGGCGGTGGCTCTGCGGATGCGGGGGACGGTGGCGAGAGCGAGGCTGGCGGAGCGGAGCTGGCGGGTGGGCTTGTGGAAGGTCAGGCGGCTGTTGAGGAACTTGGGGCCCAGGTCGTGGAGGGCCTTGTGTGCGTGGGTGAGGAGTCGGAACGTGATTCTTTTGTTGACGGGGAGCCAGTGCAGGTCTCTCAGGTGTTCGGAGATGTGGCTGTGTCGGGGGATGTCCAGGATGAGTCGTGCTGAGGCGTTCTGGATCCGTTGGAGTTTCTTCTGGAGTTTGGCGGCGGTGCCGGCGTAGAGGGAGTTCCCGTAGTCCAGCCGACTGGTGACGAGGGCCTGGGTGACCGTCTTCCTGGTCTCGGTGGGGATCCACCGGAAGATCTTTCGAAGCATGCGCAGGGTGTTGAAGCATGAAGATGAGACGGCGTTGACTTGTCTGGTCATCGAGAGGGAGGAGTCCAGGATGAAGCCTAGGTTGCGAGCGTGGTCCGTTGGCTTGGGAGTGGCTCCCAGGGCGGGGGGCCACCAGGAGTCGTCCCAGGCGGATGGTGATGATCCCAGGATGAGGACCTCCGTCTTGTCTGAGTTCAGTTTCAGGCGGCTGTTCTTCATCCATTCGGCGATGTCTTTCATCCCTTCGTGTAGGCTGGCTCTGGCGGCGTCCGGGTCGCTGGTGAGGGAGAGGATCAGCTGGGTGTCGTCGGCGTAGGTGATGATCTTGAGGTTGTGTTGACGTGCGATGGTTGCGAGGGGGCTCATATAGACGTTGAAGAGGGTGGGGCTGAGCGATGACCCTTGTGGAACTCCGCAGATGACTTCGGTGGCCGCTGACCGGAACGGGGGGAGGCGGACTCTCTGGGTTCTTCTGGCGAGGAATGAGGTGATCCACTCCAGGGCCTTCTCCTGGATGCCGGTGTTGTTCAGGCGCTGTACCAGGGTGCGGTGGCAGACAGTGTCGAACGCTGCGGAGAGGTCCAGGAGGATGAGGGCCGCAGTTTCCCCATTGTCCATTAGGGATCTGATGTCGTCTGTGGCTGCGATGAGGGCGGTCTCCGTGCTGTGGTTGGCTCGGAAGCCGGATTGCGAGTGGTCGAGGGATCCGTTGGTCTCGAGGAAGGCAGCTAGCTGTCTGTTGACGGTCTTCTCGATGACTTTGGCAGGAAACGGGAGGAGCGAGATGGGGCGGTAGTTCTTGAGGTCGGAGGGGTCTGCAGTTGGTTTCTTCAGCAGGGCACTGATCTCGGCGTGTTTCCAGCACTCCGGGAAGGTGGCGGTGTTGAAGGAGGCGTTGACGATGTCACGGAGGTGGGGTGCGATGATGTGGTCGGCCGTGTTGAAGATGTGGTGTGGGCAGGGGTCCGTAGGGGATCCGGAGTGGATGGTGTTCATTGTGCGTGTTGTGTCTTCGGTGCTGACTGGGGTCCAGGTGCGGAGGGTGGCGGTGGGGGGCATCGGTTCGGTGGTGGGGTTTGTGGTTGGTGGGCCGAAGCTGTTGTGAATGTTGGCGATCTTGTCGTGGAAGAAGGCTGCGAGGGAGTCGCAGAGGTCTTGCGAGGGAGTGATGTCATTGTTTCCGGCGTCGGGGTTGGAGAGCTCTTTGACGATGCTGAAGAGTTCCTTGCTGTTGTGGGTGTTGTTGTCCAGTCGTTCCTTGAAGGCTGTCTTCTTTGTGGCGCGGATCAGTTGGTGGTGTTTGCGGGTGGCGTGTTTGAGGGCCGTCATGTTGTCTGTGGTCTGGTTGGTGCGCCAGGTGTTCTCCAGGGAGCGGCAGTTCTTCTTGGAGGTGATGAGCTCGTCGGTGAACCAGGAGGCTTTCTTGCTGCTGCGTCTGCTGGGGGGGTTCTTCTTCAGTGGTGCGAGGGCGTCTGCGCAGTTGGTGATCCACTGTGTGAGGTTGTTGGCGGCTTCGTTGGGGTCCGTTGAGCTGGTGGGGGGGTTCTGGCTGAGGAAGGTGGTGAGCTGGTCGCCGGTGATCTTGTTCCAGCTCCTGCGGGGGGTTTGTTGAGGGTGGTGGTGGGTCGTCGTTTTACTGAAGCTGAAGTGGACGCAGCTGTGGTCAGTCCACTGGAGATTGGTGGAGTGGCTGAAGGTGACATATTTGCTGGATGAGAAGACTGGGTCAAGCGTGTGGCCGGCGTGGTGGGTAGGGGTGGTTACCAGTTGCTTGAGTCCGAGGTTGGCCAGGTTGTCCAGTAGAGCAGTGGTGTTGCGGTCCTTGTCGTCCTCCAGGTGGAAGTTGAGGTCCCCCAGGAGGATGTAGTCGGTGGAATTGATGGCGTGGGGGCTGACGAAGTCTGTGATGTCTTCGCTGAACTGTGTGCGTGGTCCCGGTGGTCTGTAGATGAGGGTGTCTCTGAGCGTGGTCTTGGGGTTGGTGTGTATCTGGAAGTGGAGGTGTTCGGCGGAGGTGAAGGTGTCATCGGAGTTGGTCGTGATGCGGATGGTGTTCTTGTGGATGATGGCGATGCCTCCTCCTGTCTGGTTGACGCGGTCCCTCCTGGTGATTTTGTAGCCTTCTGGGACGGCGATGGCGACGTCGGGTGCTGAGGAGGCGTTCATCCAGGTTTCCGTCAGGAAGGCGATGTCTGGTGCTGTCGAGTCGAGGAGGTTCCAGAGTTCGACGGCATGCCTGTGAACGGAGCGGGTGTTGAGCAGGATGCACATCAGGTGTTTGTTGCTGGGGCTCGGTTTAGTAGGTGCAGTGTTGGGTCGTAGCCTGGTGAAGCGGCAGGTCAGGCAGGTGAAGGGTCCGTGGGTGCATCTCGGGGTGGCTCGGTAGCAGGCGGTGTTTCGGCCGGCGTTGAGTGCGTGGAGGGTTCTGGCATCGTAGCTGTGCAGGGTGTGCTGGCGAGGGCGAGGACCAGGGGGTCTGGCGCTGGGCGCGGTCCAGGCGCGGACGGGCGCAGACGGGCTTACCTTTGGCGCACCTTCGGCGCTCAGTCGGTGCTCCCGCTGCGCGCGTCCGCTGCGCGGTCGCTCTGGGGGCGTCATAAGTAAGGAGCCGGGAGGGAGGAGCAGCTGGGTGGCGGGAGCGGTCCGGCGAATCGAATCACAGGGGGGCGGGGCCGCAGGGAGGCAGCGGCGGGAAATCCCTGGAGCAGCGAGCGAAGGAATCTGCAGGCAGGAGGCGGCAAAGGCAGGCAGGAGCGGCAGCAGTGAGTGGGGCGACCAAGCCCTGTGGAGGGCTGAGCGGTCACACTCTGTGGTCCCCTACGGTCCCCTTAAGTAAGGAGCCGGGAGGGAGGAGCAGCTGGGTGGCGGGAGCGGTCCAGCGAATGGAATCACAGGGGGGCGGGCCGCAGGGAGGCAGCGGCGGGAAATCCCAGGAGCAGCGAGCGAAGGAATCTGCAGGCAGGAGGCGGCAAAGGCAGGCAGGAGCGGCAGCAGTGAGTGGGGCGACCAAGCCCTGTGGAGGGCTGAGCGGTCACACTCTGTGGTCCCCTACGGTCCCCTTAAGTAAGGAGCCGGGAGGGAGGAGCAGCTGGGTGGCGGGAGCGGTCCGGCGAATGGAATCACAGGGGGGCGGGCCGCAGGGAGGCAGCGGCGGGAAATCCCAGGAGCAGCGAGCGAAGGAATCTGCAGGCAGGAGGCGGCAAAGGCAGGCAGGAGCGGCAGCAGTGAGTGGGGCGACCAAGCCCTGTGGAGGGCTGAGCGGTCACCTGCTATATCCTGCTATATCCAGAGCAAATGGGTAATTAAAATGCTTAATTGCCCTCAAAAGCCAGAAAGGCACTGCGCTTTATGAATACTCCACACGTTTGATTTTGAAATACTTATTGAGTGATCTAATACAAGGCCCTACACAACTGCAGACCCGCCTACTTGAACCACTGCCTGAACTTCCATCAGCCCACCAGGCACCTCCTCTCTGCATCCCTCACGCTCCGCATCCGACGTAGCAGATGCCGAAGTCGCTCGGTCACCTACCTAGCAGCAGAGACATGGAAGGAGCTACCCTTTTGTCTATGGACCCCCCTCTCCTCCAGAGTTCCAAAAGTACCTGAAGACCTGACTATTCAGCTACTCAACTGGACCCTGCCCGCACCTGGATACCCTGATGGGTGACAAGAAGCATTCTTCAAATCTATTGATTGTTTGTTTAATTGATTGATTGATTGATTGAATTGATGGATTCTAAGGATGGTACACAGCAAATACAATCTCAATAAAAGAAAACATAAAGGGCCTGATTTATATCACAGCAGACAGGTTATTCTGTCACAACAGTGACGGATTGACCATCCGCCAAAATATAAGTCCCATAGGATATAATGGAATTTATATTTCAACGGATGGGATATCCGTCACCGTTGTGATAGAGTAACCCGTCTGCCGAGATCTAAATAAAGCCCTAAATGTGTAAGCTCTCATCCTCCTTAAGCAATGGCCAGTAGAGTTTGTTGTTCTTTTCTGCGATCCAAGAGAATGAGATACCTATTCCTTGATCATAACTGATGTGCCAGTGTCCATGTCAAATGAAATATAACACTGCCCCGGTGCTAATGGTAGCTCCTTCAGGATTACCCCGAAAATGAAAACAAGGCCCTCATTCTGCAGGAAGCTAATCAATACTTCATTTTCACACTGTAACACAACTAATCAGCAATGTTGCACTAATGTGGCACCTTCGGTACACAAGACTGCTAATAATTAAGAGCTTTCAAATCATTGTTTGATTATTATTTCATTGAAAATGGGAGCTGCTGGAGGTGAAGGGTGACCGGTTTGATTTAAGCAGTGAGTAATACAAACCAGTCAAATCAGTTGGGGTACAAATGCATAGATCATGGGTGCAAGTCCCCTTTGCAAAAATTAGGCCTGGGTGAAATTTACACATTTTCGTTTTTGGGAAAATTTGCAAAATGGGCAAAAAATTACAAAAGTTATGCTTTACTTTGAGAGATGACAGTGTACGATTTTGAACTACGTTTTAGTATGAAATGCATTCTTGCATATATTTTGGACTCAACTACATATTTTTCTCTTAGAAACAGCTCAAAATCCTGCATGATGCAAACAGCCACTTGTGCTCGGTTTGTCCTCATTGTTCCTGTGCACCCACAATAGGATTTTTACCTTAACAAAAGCTCCCTTATCCGATGTGGCATAATCTTGGGCATTTCGCTTAACAAGCGTAATGTGAGATACCAGTAATGATGCTAGGTTAACCTGGCATAAAGAAAATTGCAACGAGACATAAACTGAATGCATTAGAACAGTGAAATTGTACCCTCAAAGAGGAGTGTTATGAAAAGGAGTCAGAAAATAACATTTACATTGTAAGTGGTGAACCTACATGAGCACACAGAGCAAAATATTGGAGAGAGATACTTTTTACAAAAGGACAGTATGGGGGTCATTCTTACTTTGGCGGGCGGCGGAGGCCGCCCGCCAAAGTAACCCCGTCAGAACACCGCACCGCGGTCGAAAGATCGCTGCAGTGATTCTGAGATTTGCCCTGGGCTGGCGGGCGGCCGCCAAAAGGCCGCCCGCCAGCCCAGGGCAAATCAACCTTCCCACGAGGACGCCGGCTCAGAATTGAGCAGGCGTAGTGGGAAGGTGCGACGGGTGCAGTGGCACCCGTCGCGTATTTCAGTGTCTGCATAGCAGACACTGAAATACTTTGCGGGGCCCTCTTATGGGGGCCCCTGCAGTGCCCATGCCATAGGCATGGGCACTGCAGGGGCCCCCAGGGGCCCCGCGGCACCCCCTACCGCCATCCTGTTCATGGCGGGTTTCCCGCCATGAACAGGATGGCGGTAGGGGGTGTCTGAATCCCCATGGCGGCGGAGCGTGCTCCGCCGCCATGGAGGATTCAGAAGGGCAGCGGTAAACCGGCACCGCCGGTCTGTCGGCGGTGCTCCCGTGGCCGGTGACCCTGGCGGTCACCGGCCGCCAGGGTCAGAATCAGGCCCTATATTTGTTGCATCTTTAGGAACGTCTATGTGTGTTTCCGTCATTAATTGGTGAACAAAAAAGGCTCTAAATCCAACAATATGTTTCAATGACAGCAAAGTATAACACATGAACCTGCAAGGGTAATTAGTGAATGCCTGTGCCTTTTTGACATGCTAAATCAAACAAAAGACATCACTTTCCAAACAAATAAACACATAACTTTACGGGCTCTGTAACGGAGAATGGATATGTGGCTGATTGGTCCGTGTAAGTAGATGACTGATGGTCACCTTGAAGTTAAGCAACTTGGAAGATAGCGTACTGTATCGTTCTCGGGGCCTAGCGTGCCATTGGTGTTCGGGTGTCTTTGCAAGGAGGTGTATTTTCCCACTCACGCCCTTGCATCTAGGTGACTAATTCAGAGACTAGTGGTAACATCTGCCTAGGAGTTGTCTGCTAAACTAAGTTAGGTAAATGATAGCAGTTCTTGTGTCAGTGAGAGTGAATGGTTTTCAGCTCTTTTTCACAGTGCTTAAATGGGAAAATATCAAGTTCTTGGGCAGTCGGCCAAAATACGTGTCGTAATATCCCTCTCGTATTTTTTGGCAAAGAAACAGGGTCCGTTCCGATGTAGGGACTTACAGATATGCTTGAATGGAGTTTATACAGAGTTGCTGAGACTGGTACCGACCTCTCCTTTTTGAATCAGTTGTAATGCGGCGAATACCTTTTAAAGGCTTTCCAAATTACTACCATACCAGTTGTCTTAATTTGTAATTGACAAAGAGTTTTCTACCATCAGATGTGGATGGGATTTTATATGTTGTAAGATCCTCCTTGGTGTATTTAAATGGAAGAAACCCATGCTTGTTCCTTCAGCCACCTCTGTATTTAGAAGTAATTTGTGATTGTTGACAGTGCCTCAGTTCCTTGCCAACCAAAAGGGAGTTGGACACCGGCCCATTAAAGAGAGCCAGATGGGGGTGATTCACATCAGAAAGTTTGAAATGTGTTTACTAATCTCCTCATAGCCCATCAAGGCCATGTGCCCAGAGTGGCAGAGCACTTTAAAGAGACGAGGCATAGAATAAAAGTGAGACAAGCAAAGAAACATGCCGGTAAACATGACACCTAGGACTTCAAAAACATTGTTATCTTTGCTGTACATGATTTGAGAAGACAAAATACAATAGTCTGGTAGAAATTATGAAAGGCCACTTAACAAACACCATTTGTAGTCTCTTTTGAGATGGGAGATTGACGTGGCATTTTGGAATAGTTTTCCAAATCTTTGGAACATTTCAAGAGTATGATTGTTTCAATGTAATATACTTTTTGATTTTTCTTATTCGCTTGTGTAGCTTAATTAGAGGTTTCCTTCTTCGAGTTTTATTTCTACCAGAGAGCGGAGTTGTTTTTTAGAGTGTTCATGTTTGTTCAAATGAACCTCCCTGTATGTGATGCATGCAGTCTTCAGGCCAGACAGTGACAGCCTTTGTGAAGCCATCAAAGTGAAGAAAGCGTTGGAGTGATGCTGGAGACTTTTTTTGTATTGGGGAACATCTGGGTTCCAAGTAGAGGACTCATTTTGTGGTGAGCTGGGTGGAATTAAGGCAGCCCAGTCATCGGGCATTGTGACAGCCCCTCGCCAGATGACGAACACATAATGTTTGAGGTGGAGCTGCACACAAGCAGGGACAATAGTTCTCAGGTACAATCTTTAAACAACTAACAAATGGTGAACAGTGATATGACTCTCTCTCTCCCTCTCCCTCCCACCCCTGTGGGGAATAACTTTTCCAAATGCTTTTAAAATAACTATACTGTAAGAGCCACAGATAACTTTCTTGTCTTCAGAAAACTACTCGAGTTGGCTCTTTCCTTCATAACCACCATATTCAAACAACTATGGACTGCATATGCCTATGTTGATATTTTTTTCAGATTATGTGTATATTTCTAGTTATGTATAGTTCTTTAGAAAATATGTATTGCTACTATGTCATAACAATAAAATACACACATACTCTTTAAACCTGTTTGACTAAGTATATTTTACCCATGGTTCTAATTATGTATTGTATGTGTGTGTATTCACATGTTTGTGTGTGTATGTATATATATACATATATATATATGTATGTTTGTGTATATGTTGTTTATTTGCTTGGCATGTTCGTAGGTCATTGCATGGCTCCTGGGTGGGTTATTATACTAGATATCTATGAATTACTGCTCTCATCTTATCACACTTATCTACCCATCATCATATGTCATGTCTCTATCAAACTATCCTCCATTCTCACTCTGACTCATCCCAAATCCTTTCTACTACTTTCATCTCCTAAATAACTCTGCCTAAGCTCTTCCCTCCGCTTCCACATCTAAGTCACCAAACCTCACTCTACTACTGTGACCTCCCACACAACCCTACTAAATTCTCCCGCATTTATCTCACCCTGCTACTATGCTCTCCCTAACCCTTCCACATACTCTTCCCTCCTCCATCCCCCTTTACTCATCCCAAGCCTTTGGGTTGAGTAAATTTATGATATACTCCCAATTAATACTTCTGGATTTCTTTCCTCCTCCACCCCTCCATTACTCCAGTCAATCTAACTAACAAACTCTCATATCCGCGGCTCAAATTAACTCATAATAATACTAAAACTGTACTCCTTATTTCCCAATACTAATCCATCACTAATTCTTGTTGGATTCCAGAGTAGCCTGCTACTCACCGAAAAGCGATTCGACGCCTCGTCAGGGGTAGTAAGCGCTATATAAATACGATTACAATACAAAAATACAATAAATCACAAAAAAAGTTATTGTGTCAGCAAAGTAAATACACCAATTGGCTCGCAGTTACAAGTTAATGCCATGTCGAATTTGCAGACTACCGAAATTATTAATTGATTCTCATCAACTTAATGGGAAATGTAATCATCAATAAATGCCATGGTCTAGACATTCAAGCAATAGCAAACCACAAAAACACATGAAGGCTAATGGTTAAAGGGGTTATTCTCAAATCCCACTCTCTAGTAGTATGTCTTTTTATTGTACTTTTCTTGAAGATTCGATGACAGGTGACACGAGCTATCCATACTTTAGCCAGACCTAAAATGTAATAAAGTTTAATTTAAAACCCAATCCACGTTGAAGTCATGAAATGTGGAGAGAATCCATAGCCAATTAGTGACAAGGGTGTAGAGTAGTTATTGAGACGATACTGGAGATTTATCCCCAATTTACCAAGATCTGGAATTTAGGCAAGTGCAGATTTGAACTAATTAATTGAGCTACTTACCCGTTAATTCTAAAGGTACTGTTTGAAATAGATTTCATCCAATAAATTCCATTCAAACACTTATGCACAGTTAATACAAACAAAATTGATTCAAACTATTAACATAGAATTCCTCTTGTTGCCTTCTTTAGCCTGCTCACATTGTGCAAATCAAATTGCCTATCTTTGACCATGAAGGGCTTAATGTACTACTTCATCAAATGTTATGATTTTAACATTCTTCCAGGGTACCAGTCTTTAAAAGAATCATAGAATTCATCCTCAAGAAGTCTGCAATGATCATTTGTAAGGCACATACCTTGGTTTTCATGTGTGTGGCACCAGTCCATTTCTGTATGACTGAAAATTGAGAATACCGTGACTCAAAGTCACTGGACACTTTCAAAGTCAAGTATTCTTCAGTATCATCTGTATACCACTGACATCACAGGCTATGGACCCGATTTGTGTTTTGGCAGACAGTATACTACATCACAAATGTGACGGGTATCCCATCCACCATAATACAAGTGCATTTAATTCTATGGCACTTGTAATACGGCGAGTGGGATATCCGCCACATTTGCGTGGCAGTATCTTGTCGGCCGAAATATAAATCAGGCCTTATGTCCTTTAGACCTGCTACCCATACATTAGGAATGGACACCAGTAACTTCTTGACTGCCATATTGCAGTTTGGCACATTATTGTGTGACCAAGTAATGCTTCTAATACCTGGTGTTTATGGTACTCATCTGTTACACTTCTGAAGGATGAAAGTATGTGTAGGCCTGTCAGGATTCAAATCTGTTATCTGCAGATTGCCTAGATATATTTAACATAGTTGTTGATATCCCTTTATTTTTAACTCACACTTCTTTGGTATTAAAACAAGGTTAGGGCAGTGTCGTAGATGAACTGAGACTCTGCGGAAAATTCAATTCTTGAATTATAAAGGGCATGTAAAGAAAATTTGTTGAATGTGATGTGGAGCAGATGTGGTACACAGTATTCTGTTCTAAATATCTTCCACAAAAACATTGTCTGCAAATGCCAGAGGTAGCGGAAGTGACATCACACCCCCTTTGACCTCCACTTTTATTCACACACACACACTTACACATAAACACAAATTCACACTTACATACACACTCTCACCCGCAAGCACGCACACAACAACAATTTAAAAGCATTTTGTACTTACCTCACCCCCCATGGAAGGGCAAATTACAGCTAATTGTACTCCACGTTTATTACACCAATAGTGAATAATAGGTTATTATTCACTATTCTTGTGCTAAAAAAAGATGACAGAAAACAAAAAGGGTGGAGCCCCAACTGATGTCCATGAGGAGGAGCTGCCACTGTGTTCCTGGCACTGGATTTCCCACCTTTGAGGCAGGGGTTGCGAAGGCAGTGCCAGGGGTAGCAAAGGGCAAGTCAAGGGTTGCAACTGCGACCCCTGGTGACCCCTAAATGAGGTCCATGGTTACATCCAGTTGCGCAATATTTTTGTAAAGATATATAGTTATGACTTACAAACTTTCTGCATACAATAATCTAACACACACCTGTATTGTAATGAGTAAACTGCTGGTCTTGGAACCTGGAGGTTTGTGTTCTAATTACAATTTGACCTCTTCACCAAACTATGGTTGATTCTGGGATCATCACTTTCTTCCATGTTCGTGAGATCCTAAATATTTGTAATGCGATTAAAAAAAAAACTTTAAAAAGTGCCAATGTGTGATTCATAACCAATTATTCCCTCCATCAAAAAAATAACCTTAACTCCATCTATGTACCTATGCCTTGATACTATGAACTTAATAATAACTGTGGTTCCCTTTGATTTATCTGGGGAAAAAATGGTTAGTGACTTAGGGAGAAACAAATTGTCCCCCGGCAAAAAGGACAAATATAAATGGATGATACATTTTAAAAGAAGGTAAACTTGCAATGAGATTTTTCAATAAACTTGAGTCAAATTCAAACAACTAGGTGCTCAATGTGGCAGTGCGGTGCTAGTGACCAGCAGGGAAGTGTAGAAGTGCACAGCTGAACAACAGAAAAGAAAAAACAATCTATTGGCAGCGTAAACTGTTCATTTGTAAGTGCCGACCACAGTGTTAGTTCAGGCTTTGAAACTGCACAACGTATGTCCAGCTAATAAGTTAGATATCATGACCCCCAAAATGAATTAAGTGAAGGGCCTTCATCAGGGCAACAAAATGGGAAGTACTGAATCGGATCTTAAACTAATTAAAACATATTTAGAGTTTACTACAAGAAAGTCAATCTCTCCAAAGCAACCATAATAGTATTAAGAGGCAAAAAGGCCAGAGGGAGCTGCAGGGTGCTCCCTCTTTTTAGGTTGAGCATAGCAGCCTGCAAGTGCTGCTTTCCAACCTGCTGTAATCTGTTCTGTGGGCTTTAACCACACCCATCTCACATCTATCACATTCATTCATTCCTGAGCCTGCCTTTCAAAAATTCCTTGATGTCATTGGTAAATGCTTTACGTTTGTCCCGCCTTGAGGCTCTTTTGTTACGCCTTGCAGACTGACCCTGTTGCATGGATTATTGCACGATTGCCAATATACTTTATCAAGGGTGAACTACTTTTTCTCTCCCATTCGCGCTCCATGGCGGCCATTGCACTTTGAAGTTTCATAGAGCGCGAACAGCGCAAACTCGATCAGCGGTATTGGAGCATTCGTCACATTGTTCACAGTTACCTCATCCGAGTAATTTCAATTTTGCTTTTGTCCCTCCCCTTCGCACTCCATGGCTTTTAAGATGCCTTGTAATTGGTAAATGCTTTACATAAAACAACACAGAAATCATCTAAGCAGTTCTCCTAGCACAGGGAGACAGCCAAGACTACAATATTCACTGCACTCTGGAAACTTGCCCCATAATTCTTTGCAGGGCATTCCTTTTACAAAACAGTTTTGCTCATAACTCAGCTTGTAGTGGTCCTAGGACAATGGGACCACCACCAAAATGTTCAACATGGGGTGCTCTTTCTAACTATTCATCTCTGGGACCCCACACTAGGTTAGTAGAGAACCCAAAAGAATAACCCGTCCCACCATTCCGTGTCTTTTTAAGTTCCTTCGTGGTAGGACCTTTTGTTTTACAGCTGGGATTATTTTGTGTTTTAGGGGCCTTGTTTGTTACATCGTTGCAGTAGGCCTGCTAGCCCTGATAATGTGTAATGCACTAAACCCTTTAGGTGCTTAATATATGGTTACACTGCATTACTTTCTTCCATTCTGTTTTCATGTGGTTATGCCTTCTAGAGGCTAACTATATGGTTACATGACCATATTTCTTACAAATGCTATTTTTATTGTGGTATTATATAGTGGCTGTTCTAAGCATTAAAGTCAACATACTACCATATTCGCAGCACTCAAAACTTTTCCCAATAGTGCTTTGCAGGGCATTCCTTTTACAAAACATGTTTGCTCATAACTCAGCCTGTGGTAGCCCTAGGACAATGGGTCCACCTTCATAATGTTCACCACAATGTGCCCTTCCTGTCTACATCATCTCTGGGTCCCCACGCTATGTGAGTGGGGACCTCAAAATAATAACCCCTCACACAATTCAGTGTCTTATTAGATCTCTTATGGCTGGAGCTTTTGTTTTACAGCTGGAAGTAGTTTATGTTTTAAGGGCCTTGTTTGTAATAATATCCCAAAAGGCTTGCTAGCTCTAAAAATGTGTAGTGTACTACATTCTTTAGGGGCTAGATGTATGGTTACACTGTATTACTTTGTGCCATTCTCTTTTCATTTTGTTATGCCCTACAGGGGCTAACTATATGGTTACATGACCATATTTCTTACAAATGCTATTTTAATGTGGTGTCCTCTGGGGGATGTTTTAAGCACTAGAGTCAACATACTAAAATATTCGTGGCACTCAGAAACTCGTCCCATAATGCTTTGCAGGGCATTCTTTTACAAAACATTTTTGCTCATAACTCAGCCCGCGGTGTTCCTAGAACACTGGGACCACCTTCAAAACGTTCACCGAAACATGTTCTTTCTGTCTACATCATCTCTGGGTCTAGGTTAGTTAGTGGGGTTCCCAGAATAATAACTCCTCCCACCAATCAGTGTCTTTTTGAACTCTCTTGTGGCTCAAACTTTTGTTTTACAAGTGGAAGTAGTTTGTCTTTTAAGGGCCTTGTTTAACTAATATTCCAGTAGGCCTCCTAGCCGTTTAGTTATATGCAAGGCCACTGGAATTATGTCGCAAGAAAAGTCCAGTTATGTATTTACAATGCCAATAGCTCAAGGAAATGTGAGATCTATTGCATTGCAAATACTTGTTTATACTAGTTTCTAAAGAATAGCTCTGCTGAACACACCAGGCTTTATATGTGTGTACAGTGGTAGGATTTGAAATGCAGGCACAGTAAATACAAGCAATAAACTCAATCTCAAATGAGAGGTTTTGCTTGTAAAAGGACGTAGGCCATCCTTTCACTCTGAAAGGGTGGCATGCCAGGGCAGGTGGGTTGCAGGAATCCCTACCTCCATGCCCGGCAGCGGAACCCCAATCTGGTTCAGAGAGACCCATTTTATGGGTCTGTTTGTAAAAAATGGGACCACTTGGCAACACTGAACTGCCTGCCCATCACATTTTTGTGGTCAATTCAGAATTCATTATTCTTTTTCAGAAATGAACATTACAATTGGAGATTATTTCAAGGAAGGGATCAAACAATGGCCCTGATGTGCCCTGAGGTTTTCCTTGCATTTGTGGGCCTTTGTATATTTTCGTTGTCAGCCTGTCTGGTCTTCAGCATCTATTATTTGAGACATAACAAGGAAAGGTATGCATCCTGAGGACTTCCTAATGGTAGTGGCCTGCTTATCAAGTGTGGATTGGCCACTGTTGGAAGCTTCCCCGCTTTGTAAAGGAGAGACTCCAGTCCTCAAGCTTTGAGGTGAATGTGATAGGGCAAAGCCATTGGGAAACAGCGGGGTCAAGTGCCATTGCCATCAGCAATTATGAGAAAAATGTGCTTCTCGCCATTAGTGAATATTTAAAGGGGCTATCCACTGAATAGAAAAAAATACTGTTATCTTATCCTGTCATGTATGACTAACAATACACAACAATAGGCATTCCAGAATGTTCCTTTGTTTGGTGAAGTCAGTTTGGGATTTGAGATTAATTGAGGCATTACTTATCAAAAGACATCTTTAATTGTTCTCTTTGGTTTCTCTTTAAGTCAGTGCTTAATTTGTAAATTAAAAGGTGCCGGTGCCCCAAGCCCTCCTCTTAAACACGCAGCTGCTGCGATTAAATGTGCGAACACAGAGTACTGACGCGGCGTAATCCTGCAGCCATCTCAGGCCTCTTTAATCCATATAACGCCACTCCCTGCCCCTTCAGCTCACTCTTGCAGCTTTCTGCTTTCTCCCTTTGTGATGCTTTTTCGTTTTTCCCTTCCTTCATCTTTCCCATATGTCTCTTTTGCTTGCAGCAAATGCTTGAGGCAGAAGAATGAGCCCCGGCCCTCAAAAATAAGTGCCAGTGCTCCGCACCAGAAACAACAAGCACAAATTAAGCACTGCTTTAAAGCACACACAGAAACCCCCCAATCGGAAAAAGTAGAAAAGTTTTGTGTAAAGCTTTTTCTTAACAATGCTTAACAACGAAAAATTAGGCAGAAAATATGATTTATTTCCAAACAGTTCAAAAGAGGAGAGAAAATCGACATTTGAGTCTGATTTAGAGTTTTGCAAGCAGGTACTCTATCACAAACGTGACGGATATTCCGTCCGCCTTATGACAAGTGCATTAGGACGTAATTTACTTGTAGAAAGGGGGACAGGATGTCCATCACTTCTGTAATGATGTAGCCACCCACTCAACTGTAAATTAGTCCCTATGTCACAACTGAAAATAAATAAAAAAACAGTGTTCCTATGGGAAATCAAGACAGATGAAAGTTAAAGTCCCCACCCACTCCTACTGAAGAACTTCCAAAAGGCATTTAAGTCTGTATATCTTTCTTGATTGGCTATTCCCCAGGCATTTCAAAGTAGATGAATGCAAAGAGTACTGGACATTGAAAATGGTTACTTAAGGAGTGCATACATTGGGGGCCGTACAAGCTAGTAAGCAGAGTGATGACGCGTGGTCTTCAGAGATGTGACACTCAACCAAAGCATTTTTTTTTCTCAGGTCTGCCACAAAGTACTTGCTATTCAGGAAGATGAATACCAGAAGTATTCTGGGTCACCTAACAGGTCCCAAACAAACTGCATTATAAACTTGATTACGGTAAAAAGGAGACCTGCCACAAAGATCTGTCTGTTTCAAGTGTGAACAACATAATACTGCTAGGGTACCTCTATTGGTTAATGCATTTACTGCACACACCAGTCTGTACTCTCTGGTAAGAGGCTTCAAGAAGCATAAAATAATTTCAAGAGTTAACATATATTTGCAGACAATACAGTAAAAGTGTTAATGTTCTTGCTGCAGAGCACACAGTATAAGAGATCACGTTCTTGCTCCAGAGCATGCAGTGTAAATGTTAACATTCTTGCTGCAGAGTGTACAGTATAAGAATTAACTTCTTGCTGCAGGCTGCAGAGCATACAGTACAAGATAGTGTTCTTGCTGCAGAGCATACAGTACAAGATAGTGTTCTTGCTGCAGAGCATACAGTACAAGATAGTGTTCCTGCTGCAGAGCATACAGTACAAGATAGTGTTCTTGCTGCAGAGCATCCAGTACAAGATAGTGTTCTTGCTGCAGAGCATACAGTACAAGATAGTGTTCCTGCTGCAGAGCATCCAGTACAAGATAGTGTTCCTGCTGCAGAGCATCCAGTACAAGATAGTGTTCTTGCTGCAGAGCATACAGTACAAGATAGTGTTCCTGCTGCAGAGCATCCAGTACAAGATAGTGTTCCTGCTGCAGAGCATACAGTACAAGATAGTGTTCTTGCTGCAGAGCATACAGTACAAGATAGTGTTCCTGCTGCAGAGCATACAGTACAAGATAGTGTTCTTGCTGCAGAGCGTACAGTACAAGATAGTGTTCTTGCTGCAGAGCATCCAGTACAAGATAGTGTTGCTGCTGCAGAGCGTACAGTACAAGATAGAGTTCTTGCTGCAGAGCATACAGTACAAGATAGTGTTCTTGCTGCAGAGCATCCAGTACAAGATAGTGTTCCTGCTGCAGAGCATCCAGTACAAGATAGTGTTCTTGCTGCAGAGCATCCAGTACAAGATAGTGTTGCTGCTGCAGAGCATACAGTACAAGATAGTGTTCTTGCTGCAGAGCATCCAGTACAAGATAGTGTTCTTGCTGCAGAGCATCCAGTACAAGAGTTAGTGTTCGGGCTCCAGAGCATACAGTACAAGATAGAGTTCTTGCTGCAGAGCATACAGTACAAGATAGTGTTCTTGCTGCAGAGCATCCAGTACAAGATAGAGTTCTTGCTGCAGAGCATCCAGTACAGGATAGTGTTCTTGCTGCAGAGCATCCAGTACAAGATAGAGTTCTTGCTGCAGAGCATCCAGTACAAGATAGAGTTCTTGCTGCAGAGCATCCAGTACAAGATAGTGTTCTTGCTGCAGAGCATACACTACAAGATAGAGTTATTGCTGCAGAGCATACAGTACAAGATAGTGTTCTTGCTGCAGAGCATACAGTACAAGATAGAGTTCTTGCTGCAGAGCATCCAGTACAAGATAGAGTTCTTGCTGCAGAGCATCCAGTACAAGAGTTAGTGTTCGGGCTCCAGAGCATACAGTACAAGATAGTGTTCTTGCTGCAGAGCATCCAGTGCAAGACAGAGTTCTTGCTGCAGAGCATACAGTACAAGATAGTGTTCTTGCTGCAGAGCATACAGTACAAGATAGAGTTCTTGCTGCAGAGCATACAGTACAAGATAGTGTTCTTGCTGCAGAGCATACAGTACAAGATAGAGTTCTTGCTGCAGAGCATCCAGTACAAGATAGAGTTCTTGCTGCAGAGCATACAGTACAAGATAGAGTTCTTGCTGCAGAGCATCCAGTACAAGATAGTGTTCTTGCTGCAGAGCGTACAGTACAAGATAGAGTTCTTGCTGCAGAGCATCCAGTACAAGAGTTAGTGTTCGGGCTCCAGAGCATACAGTACAAGATAGTGTTCTTGCTGCAGAGCGTACAGTACAAGATAGTGTTCTTGCTGCAGAGCATCCAGTACAAGATAGTGTTCTTGCTGCAGAGCATACAGTACAAGATAGTGTTCTTGCTGCAGAGCATACAGTACAAGATAGTGTTCCTGCTGCAGAGCATCCAGTACAAGATAGTGTTCTTGCTGCAGAGCATCCAGTACAAGAGTTAGTGTTCGGGCTCCAGAGCGTACAGTATGACAACATTCTTGCTGCAGAGCATACAGTGTGAGTTAACATTCTTACATAAACATTCCTGCTGCAGAGCATAGAGTACAAGAGTTAGTGTTCTTGCTGCAGAGCATACAGTATGAGTTAATGTTCTTGCTGCGGAGCACACAGTAAAACAGGTAACGTTCTTGCTGCAGAGCGTACAGTATAAGAATTAACTTCTTGCTGCAGAGCATAGAGTATAAGAGTTAGTGTTCTTGCTGCAGAGCATGCAGTATGAGTTAATGTTCTTGCTGCGGAGCACACAGTATAACAGGTAACGTTCTTGCTGCAGAGCGTACAGTATAAGAATTAACTTCTTGCTGCAGAGCATAGAGTATAAGAGTGAACGTTCTTGCTGCAGAGCGTACAGTATAAGAATTAACTTCTTGCTGCAGAGCATAGAGTATAAGAGTGAACGTTCTTGCTGCAGAGCATAGAGTACAAGAGTTAGTGTTTTGCTGCAGAGCATACAGTATGAGATAATGTTCTTGCTGCACAGCACACAGTATAACAGGTAACGTTCTTGCTGCAGAGCGTACAGTATAAGAATTAACTTATTGCTGCAGAGCATAGAGTATAACAGTGAACGTTCTTGCTGCAGAGAATACAGTACAAGAGTTAGTGTTCTTGCTGCAGACCATACAGTATGAGTTAGTGTTCGTACTCCAGAGCATACAGTATGACAACATTCTTGCTGCAAAGCATACAGTATGAATTAACATTCTTACATTAACATTCTTGCTGCAGAGCATACAGTACAAGAGTTAGTGTTTTTGCTGCAGAGAGTACAGTATAAATTATCTTCTTGATGCAGAGCATACAGTATGAGTTAACATTTTTGCATAAACATTCTTGCTGCAGTATAAAGAGTTATCATTTTTGCTGCAGAGCATAGAGTATACGAGCTATCTTCTGCAGAGCATACAGTATGAGTTAACACTCTTGCTACAGCACATTAAGTATACACGTTGTCTTCTTGCTGCAGAGCATACAGTGTGAGTTAACATTCTTACATAAACATTCTTGCTGCAGAGCATAGAGTACAAGAGTTAGTGTTTTTGCTGCAGAGCATGCAGTATGAGTTAATGTTCTTTCTGCGGAGCACACAGTATAACACGTAACGTTCTTGCTGCAGAGCGTACAGTATCAGTTGATATTCTTGCTGCAGAGCGTACAGTATCAGTTGATACTCTTGCTGCAGAGCACACAGTATGGATTAATTTTCTTGCTGCAGAGCACACAGTATGGATTAATTTTCTTGCTGCAGAGCACACAGTAGAAGAGATAACTTCTTTCTGCAGAGCTTACAGTAGAAGAGATAACTTCTTGCTGCAGAGCATACAGTAAGAGTTAATGTTCTTGCAGCAGAGCATACAGAAGAAGAGATAATATTCTTGCTGCAGGAAGGGGCATAACATAGTCCCCTGCAGCTCCTGTGGCACAGGAGGTCCCCCAACCCTGCGGGTGACCCGCGTCCTTTCCATTCTGCCCATGGCCAATGAATATCTGTGAGATATGGGAGCCTCAGGGGGCCCCCTTCATATTCTGCAGCGGTTGGGGGAGCATCATATTATGTTACGAAACTGGCTGCAGAGCGTACAGTATAAGAGTTAATGTTCTTGCTGCAGTGTGTGGAGTATAAGATATATGGCACCAGAACCATACTCTAGGTGACTATGAAGGACTGACACATCATTCTGGCTTTGCATTTCACCCAGATGTGCCAGCAGGTTTATAGAGTCCCACCGTCACTGGGCAGACATCTTTACTGAAAAGGTGACAGAGGGCTACGCCCTGTCACATGGCCATCATCCCACCAGGGGTGGGGCTAGTAATTAGGGGTTATACATAGAGTATGGCATGCTAACATTTTAGGCAAGGAAAACTACATGAATTCCTTGAACAGCGGTCTGATTTCTGCATGCGTACACCTAGAATATGGATGGTGTAGTTAACACATCCACACCACTAATTTTGTGAGTGTGTTTTAATTTTGATGGTAACATTTATTTTTGAAGAAAACAACAGATATTTTTCAATTACTCTCTAAAGGCTTTCATATTACGAAATCCCACCATCAATGCCCAGATGAAGCTCAGCGTGTGATGCTTAAATCGTACAGGAACTTCTAGTTTCGTTTCCCACAGCAGGACAATCGCTGCACACAGGGAGTTTGAATTCTGGCAAGGGCGACTGAGCATTCCATTCTTCTGATATCAGTCTATTTGAGTGGCATCAAATTTGGTAATAATAACACGAGTTATTTACAGCGATTAAAAAAAACCTGACAAGAAGCACTACACAAAAAGCAAATCAGGGTTCACACAGAAGTTAATATTCTCTTGGACATCAACTCTGAGAAAGTTCCAGACCCTGCACAGTACTGTCAGAAATCTTGGTGTTACCTTCTCACAGAAAGTCAGTCTGACCATTCACATCCGAAGAGTTCTCTAAGATGTGAAACTCTCACCTCCACCTTGCCCCAAACCAAATCCCGCTTCACTCAGCCACGGTCTGAGTATCCTGATGGGGGCTGGGATGTTAGTCCAGAACCCTGGGGCATAGCCAGAGATGACCTGTTTCCTGTTTACTTTGTGTCAAGACAGGAGGCTAGCATTGTGCGTAATCCTGTATTCACCACTGCTGAGGAGCAACCCTTGGAAGTTCCAAGCAATAGAACACAACATGAACACAGAATTCAGTTAAACACTGATAATAGATATAAACTCAAAGAACACCGTCTTCTTCCTCTTTTGTTAGCTGCTTCTGAGCAGATAAGTATTGTTTTTTTATTTGTAATTGTTTAACAAATAAGAGTTTTTAAGTTAAATGATAGAATGAGTTGATGAACCTGTCTGAAATCCCAATTCATGGGTTGTGAATTCTATTTTTCAGCAAGGTAAGTTATCTCTTTTAGGATAAGACAGTTTATAAGCTGATGGGTTTCTCCTGTTCCTAATTAGGGTTTATTCTTTGATAAGTCAGTTTCAGACAAGTGATATTTGTTGGGGTTTATAAAAAATAATTATTGCTGCTTGGAGATGCAGTCAGTTGACGGTTGAGACAACTCACATTGGATTGGAGGCTCGCGGGCAGATAAACACCAGGTGAGGGCAGCCATGACTTCAACCATAGCGTCTGGATGGTGGCAGCCATCTTTGTTGTGGGTTTCAGTATAACATTGTAGCGTCGCATTGCGCATGTTTTTTTCAGTGAGTAGAGCTTTAGGATGTGCAGGTAAGCTGTGCTATTTCGGAAGGAAACAGTGCATAGTTGGTCTTGCTGAGCAATGCCCTTGAGTGTAGAACAGCAGTTTGTTCTCCTCAGAATCAATCAAGTGGCTTTTTTTGAGGGGCACTTTTACTGAGTTTTATGGGTGACTCCTCAGTCTTAAGTATTACATGAAAAATATGTATTTATATTTTATGAGGCACAATGTTTGTGGGAATTAAAAAGGATGACTGAAAAAAGTGCGTTAACCCAGGAGGAGATAATTAAAAGGATTATCAGTAAGGAGTTAAAGGAAACTGTTCATGAGACAGTAAAGCCACTGTTAAACAAAAGTAAAAGAAAAGGAATTACAGTGGATAAAGAGAGGTTTTCGTCATTATCAGATGAAGACGAAAGGATACATAGAGGCCCTGGTGGTAAAAGGCTGAAGAAAAGAAAACAAAGAATTGTAAGGGACTAGGGGCCAGATGTAGGTAAGTTTGATTTTGCGACTTGCAATTTGCGAGTCATAGCGACTCGCAAATTGCAACTCGCAAAACCAAATGCAGAAAGGTGTCTCAGGCACCTTCTGCGACTTGCTATGGGGTCGCAAAGACCCACCTCATGAATATTAATGAGGTGGGTCGCAGTTTGCGACCCCATAGCGAGTCAAAGCACTCACAGGGATGGTGGCCTGCTAGAGACAGCAGACCACCATGTCTGTGACTGCTTTTAAATAAAGCAGTTTTTTTTTCTTTCTTTTTGAAGCCCGTTTTCCTTAAAGGAAAACGAGCTGCAAAACGAAAAACTTCCGAAACCATTTAGTTTCGGTTTTTTCAGAGTAGGCAGTGCTCTGAAAAAATATTTTTTTGGGCATTCACAAAGGGGAAGGGGTCCCATGGGGACCCATTCCCTTTCGACAATGAGTTATCATTCACTTCAAGTGGATGGTAACTGCGAGTTGGTTTGCGACCGCATTCGCGGTCAAAAAGCAACTCAGCATGGCGATGTGGTCGCAAATTGGAAGGGAACACCCCTTCCTATTTGCGAGTCGCATCCTCAAATTGCGAGTTGGTACCGACTCACAATTTGAGGTTGTGCATCGCGTTAAGCCTTTTGTGCGTCGCAAACTGCGTTTTTCGCAGTTTGCGACGCGCAAAAGGCTTCCTACATCTGGCCCTAGGAGTACTAGAGCTTTTTGATGAAGGTAGCAAGGATGTCCTTAGCGACTCACAGGGGAGTGTGTCCCAAGCAGCACACAAAGAAGGCAGGTTTACCACGCAAAGAAAGATGTTTTAAACCACACTAAGTCTCAGCAGGATATGCAGGGGCTCGTGGATGAATACATTTTAGATTTAGATTATGATGATGGATTCTGTGATAAATTTAAGAGTAGTGAAAGTTTGAGAGAAACTGTGAAGGAGATCAGAGATCCCATGGAGCAAAAGTTGTTTAGCCCGTCAGAGATTAGGCAGCCAAGAAGGTCAGAGTGGTGGCTAATGGATCATGTGGTCGGATAAATTCAATTCTGGATTAGGAGGCATTTGGAAAGGGAAGAAAGAAACATTATGAGAGCAGAATGTTATCATCCGGAGATTGATGATTAGGAGACTATGACTCCGAATTTGGATCCTAATTTGATAACTTATCACTTTAAGTTGGGAAGAGGTCCAAGGAAAGGTTTGGAGAGATCCTGGAAGCAATGAAAGGATAAAATGCTGGATGTGTTAGGTCCTCTATCGAGAATATTTGAACAGGTGGAAGAGACTTATGTGAAGGTCAGTGATCTAGATTTGAAATTATTGAGCAGATGGAGCCGAAGAGCACTTTGTTTTTCTGGGGAATGCCAATGCAAGCCTAATTTCTTAAAGATGTAAAGCAGTGTTCTTCCATATTTGTGTTGTGTCCCAAATAGGTACAGACACTCGAAGTTAAACGAAAACATGCTTTATGTTTTGAGTTTCTTGAAACAAAAGACATCACACAACATTCCCTGGTGACTGGTCCCGATCTCAATAGTTACTGCTAGAACCTGGAACTCACAGCAAGAAATACTGGAGCCAGGTTCTAATGTTAAAGCAACTACCACTAACTAAAACATAACACATCCTCCTCCCCACAACAACATATGTCTTGAAAAGTTATATAAATCTTCAAACACATATTCTAAATCTGAAAAATTAGCCTTCAACACATACTTAACATTGCTATGAGGACCTAAAGAACTAAAAGAATATATAAAACTTGCACCCCACAAAATAACCAAGATTTAAACAAAGAAAAACGGAGCAAACTGGAATTAACACAAATCAATTCCACATATAATCCAGAAATATACCTGGGACCACGTGCAATTCTTCTGTCTCTCCCAACTAATGATTTGGGTACATCCCCTGCCATGTTTTCCTGAACTTCAGAAACCAAATCAACTCCCTCACAACCGACACCACCATCTCCTTCTCCACCATCAGGCAAAACTGAATGTTGAGCATTCTCTGAAACCATATTGTCAAAATTTCAATCATTCTCATGCCACCAAGGCCTAGATATATCATCGCCACCACACCAACCATCCTTCCTCTTGCCTAGAGCAGCACTCCTCTTAATCCACCATTTCCCATTCTCACCAAAATTGCATGTTTAGACTTTAGATAGCTTCACTACCAATGTGGTGGCAAAAAATCTCAACTTCCCTTTCCTAGAACCTGAAGCCCTCTTAATCCAAACCAAATCTCCCACCTGAAATTGCACAGCTCCATGCAAAGTATCGCACCTGTCCTCGCTTTTAAGCTGAACATCCTTCAGCTTTTGACGCACCGCATCCAATTCAGGCAACCTCTCAAAAGCATGTGTCCTGTCTAAAACCCAGTTGGGAGTCAATTTACAATAAGATTACCTACCTCTTTACAACACAAAAGAGGAGACACCAGTTAAAGAATAAGGCATATTACCATAATACCACAGCCTCTCTTGAACTGCTGCCCTCACATCAACCCCAGTGGATACAGCACTTGTATATCTTTCAACATCCAGTTCACCCTCTCCACCATACCACTACCTCACTACCTTGGGGGTTATACAATGCCACAGAAAAATGATTGATACCAAACAGCTTCAGAAACATTCCCATTGCTCGAGATTTAAATTGAATACCATTATCTGTAAAAAAATATCTGACCACACTTTCCCTTCTAAAGAGCTCTGCTAAGAAAATAATGACTGAATGAGCATTAGGTTCACTCAAACTTTTGCATTCCATCCACTTGGAATAGTAATCCACCACCATCTCATGTCAGCACTGTTAGAAATGGCTTCTCTAGGTGGCAATGGTTTGCAGCCTGTTCAAGTAGGAACCCTCACTCTAGTCAGGGTAATGGAGTCATACATCTAAGATAACCCCTGCTTACACCCTTGGTAGCTTGGAATGAGCAGTCAGGCTTATCTCAGAGGCAATGTGTAAAGTATTTGTATACACACACACACAGTAACAGGGTGTAAACACCACAAAAGTACTCCACGCTGGGTTTAGAAAAGTCTATGGGCCAGATGTATGAAAGCATTTTGCATTCGCAAACGGTGCGAATGCCCGTTTGCGAATGCAAAATACCAGTTCAGAATGTATGAAATACATTCTGAACACAATTTTAAGGAATCGCTAAAATAGCGATTGCTTAAAATTGCGGCCCTGTAAATTAGAAATCGCAAATAAGGATTCCTTATTTGCGATTTCTTAGCACATGTATGAAGCAATTCCTAAATGCGATTTTGGCATTTAGGAATCGCTAATTAGCACCAAGTTGAACTTGGTGGTAACCATGTGCAAAATTTTAAAATGCATTTAAAATGCATTTTTAAATTGTACATGTAAAGCATACATGCCCTTTTGGCATGTGTGCACCTTACATGTCCCCCCCAAAAATGTTGGGGTGCAGCAGAGGGGGCCTTAGCCCCCCAGCACCCTGGGGTTTTGCATTTCCAAAATTGCGATTTCTGGTTCAGAACTCACAATTTTAGAAATGCAAAAAATTTGCAGATATGGGCCAACAGGCCCATAGCTGCGAATGGGGCCGGTATCGTAATTTGCGATTCGGTAATAGCAATTGTGATTTTTAAGAAATCGCTATTACCGAATCGCAAATGTGATACATGGCACTTTGCGAGTCGGAAATAGCGATTTCTTAAAAATCGCTATTTCCGAATCGCAAAGGGCCGTGATGATACATCTGCCCCTATATTTATCTGAGGAAAACAAGACCAAAAGCACAAAAATCCAACATACACAAGTAAAGATACGAAGTTTCAGAAATTAAATCATAGTAAAGCGCTTAGAAACACAATAGCTCCAACTGGGGCTATAATGGCATCTTGACACAGTAGTTCCCAACAGTCAGACACCACTCATGAGGGAGTGCTGGCCGGTCATGGAGTAGCACAAACCCCTGGTACAGTACCTTGAAAAACAATGAGGAAACAAAGAGGTTGCACGGAGTTGGGGAGGTGAGGCATCACTGGAGCCGTTGAGGCATTGGTTCCTTACTTCTACTAGGGAGGCAAAGCATTGGTTCCCTACTGCTAGGCAGTGGAGGTGAGGTGTTGGTTCCTTACAGTTGCAGGGGAGGTGATGCAGTGTCAGTGGAAAAGCGTCAGTTCCTTACAACCCGGCGGGGTCGATGAATCCAGCAGGTCAAGATGTGAGGTGTGGACTTAGTGGTGTTGCGATCACACCATGGGGCCACAGGTGCTGCGGCGGAATTGGGTGTCACAGACATCTGTGACACGGCACTCGGGACTCATGCTGTGGCGTGACTTTAAAGGTGCTGGGGAGGCGTCAGGTCGCAGTCGTTGCACTCAGCGGGGACCACGGCTCCAGTGCAGGCAGCAGTACGGAGTCGTGAAGAGGTGCTGGTTCCGAAGTCACTCTGGAGTCGATGTGCTTGTTCGTTCTTGGTTACATCAGAACTCACTACCAAGGGCCCAGGAACTGGATTTGGCACCACTTGGCAAGTCAGGACTCTCAGCAGGAGAACCCAGGTGCTGGCAGATGAAGTCGTTGATGTCTCTGAGACTTCTTAAGGGGAGGCATGCTCAGTCCAAGCCCTTGCAGAACAATTGGAAGCAGGATGTAGAAAGCTAAATTCAGTCTTTTCATTCCCAGGACAGACGCAGCAAGCAGCAGGCCAGCACAACAAAGCAACAGGCAAAGTGGCAGTACCTCCTACAGTATCCAGATTTTCTCCATGGCAGAATGTTCTCAGTCCAGAAGGATTCCACCTTTATGAGGTCAGAGGTCCAGTACTTATACCCATTTCCGCCTTTGAGGTTGGCAAACTTCAGAGAAAAGTCTTTGTAGTGCACAAGACCCACCTTCCTGCCCTGGCCTCAGACACACTCCAGGGAGTTGTAGACTGGTTTTTGTGAGGAAAGACACAGCTCGATTTAAGTGCAAATGTCAGCTCCTCCCACCACTCTAGCTCAGGAAGACCCATCAGAATATGCAGGGCCCACCTCAGCTCGCTTTGTGTGACTGCCTGGAGTGAATTCACAAACAGCCCAACTGTCATCCTGACCCAGACGTGTATTCCACAGACAGGCAGAGGCACAGAATAGTTAAGCAAGAAAACGCCCACTTTCTAACAGTGGCATTTTCAAATATACAATTTAAAATCCAACTTCACCAAAAGATGTATTTTTAAATTGTGAGCTCAGAGACCCCAAACTCCATGTCTCTATCCGGTCCCAATGGGAAATTGTGGAATGTGAAAGTTATTTCACGGCAACCACCATGTTACCCTATGGAAGAGATAATCCTTGCAATTGTGAAAAATGAATTTAGCAGTATTTTACTATCAGTACATGTAAAACACACCAGTACATGTCCTACCTTTCAAATATTTAAATAAACTGCACTCTGCCCATGGGACTGCCTGGGGTCTACTTTAGGGGTGACTTACATGTTGTAAAAGGAAAGATTTGGACATGCAAGTGGGTGCACTTGCCAGGTTGATGGCAGTTTAAAACTGCACGCACAGCCCCTTCAGTGGCAGGTCTGAGACATATTTACAGGGCCACTCATGTGGGTGGCACAATACGTGCTGCAGACCAGTGGGACCAGCATTTGATTGACAGGCCTGGGCACCGCTAGTGCACTTTACTAGGAACTTACTAGTAAATCAGACATGCCAATCATAGATAAACCAATCGCCAATATATTTTAGACAGAGATCATATGCACTTTAGAACTGGTTAGCAGTGGTAAAGTGCCCAGAGTCCGAAAGCCAACAAAACCAGGTCAGAAAAAGTAGGAGGAAGGAGGCAAAAGGTTTGGGGATAAGCCTTCAAAAATGTCCAGGTTCAACAAGCATGAATGTTATACATGGGCAACTATAAAATCCATGCCTAACATTTCCGTCCGTTTGGCAACTCAACTTGGTACAGGGGAGTATTGTGGACTCTCAGTGTTTTGCCTGCAGCATTGCAACCAGTACAATTTCCAAATAAAACTTGAACTTCATCATCCATCCCTGGCCACCACCAATAAACCCACAAGGTCTTCTTGGTTTGTCCACGTGCCCTTGATTAGTACGTTTTAGCAGTCTTGACCTCAATTCTGCAGGCAGAACTAACACATTCCCTTGAAAAACCAACTTTCTTCCACATTCAACTCATCTTTGATCTTAAAATATGACTTAAACTCATTCCCTATCCAATCCTGAAGTGTTATAGAACTCTCCTTGACAACAACTTCATCAGCACTTCCAATCACACATTCAATGTCCTCCTTTTTTTGATCACCAGCGTACCCTTCTACAGTGTACCCTTCTACCCTTCCTCTTTGAATATATTTCACAATAAAATTAAACTCATATATCCTTGCCAACAACCTTACCAATCTTGGGCTTGCTTTGTCTAGGTTTTTTTTTCAGACAACTGAAGCGTCAGATTTTATAAAGTAAGTTTATTCCAGTAACATAGCAGGACAGCTTACAGGAACGACCGCCACCGACACTGTCCCAACCGCTTCTCCCTGTTGTTCTTACATCGAGTCCCGTGCAGGAATTCCAGAACACATGGAAGACTCACACGGAGAACTCGATCCAAGAACCTAACACATCCTCCCCCTTAACACATGAAAATTTTACCAACTAAAACAAATAAAACACAAAAATATTACAACAGTTATTCTAAAGCATGAAATCACGGAATCTTCTGGGAAGCATCCTATTTCTAGTCGAAACCGTTCTCCTCCCGTCGTTCTTCTCACATACTTGCTTGGAGGAATGCATTAAGTCTTTGTTCAACACCTTCTCACCACAAAAATAATTCCTATTCCGAATGTCCTTCTTATCTTGCTCCATCTTGGTGGATTCAACCAATGTTCTATTGTTTAATTCGACCTCGCGAGCCAAGGACAACTTCTCTTTGTTCCACCAATTGCCATCCTCCAACTTAACAGCATTTTGGCAAATTTTGACGACTTTCTTTGGGCCCGAAAATTTAGATTCACCCTTTTGAATTATACGAGCAGTTTTTATTTTGACATAATCACCCACCTTAATACAAACAGTCTTCCTTGCACTCCCCTTATATTTGTCCTGAGCGGATAACCTCTTTTCATTCACCTTCTCAATCAAACTCTTTTCAATTTCAACTTCACCCATCCATTTTCTTGTCAACTTGGTAGCAGGAACCCTTCCTCTCAATAACACAAAAGGGGACACACCTGTATCTGCATTGGGTGTAGTTCGCACCGCCCACAATAGTTTCCTCAACTCTTCCTTGCAATTCAACCCTCCGACCTTAGCTAGTTGTATGTTTTCCTTAATCACCCTGTTTAAGCGCTCTACTAGGCCATTACTCCTAGGATGATAAAGGGACGTTTTAACATGTCCAATACCAAAGTGCCTCAGAAAATCTGAAAACTGGGCAGATGTGAATTGACTCCCATTATCTGTAAGTATCTCATCAGGAATACCTTCTCTGTCAAAAATGGATTCTAAAAACTCAATGACTTTTTGAGAAGTAGGAACTTTCACCAATTTGAACTCAGGCCAACGACTATAAAAATCGATTAATACTATACCGTATTCCACTTGTCCATTCAGCAAATTAATGGGACCAATTAAATCCACAGCAATTTTGCTCCAAGCTTTCATGGGTACTTCAATTGCCTCAACAGGAGAAGGAAGAGTGACTTGAGACTTGTCACTAATAGCACAGGGCAAACAATCTCTTAAAAAGTGTTCCACATCTCTGTCCAAGCCAGGCCACCAAAAATGTTCCCTTAATCTCCTCTTCATAGCCCTCATACCAATGTGGCTTTCATGTCCCAGTATTAATATCTTATACCTCAACCCCACAGGAACAACCATGGTTTCCGCCTGCATCAACATATTATTCACATTAGACAATTCCTCAAAAACGTGTTTGTACCCCTCACAACGTATAGATTTGCAACCCGACCATCCTTGTGATATGCCCCCCATAACTTCCTTCATTTGTTCATCCCTATCACATGCTTCCTTCCATTCATCTTCAGTCACCGCACCTTCTAATTGACACTCCAAAGAACATACCAGAACATCGTCCTCATCCGTCTCCTCCTTACTAAGTACATCCGTATGAGGAAGACGGGAAAGGCAATCAGCTAGCACATTCCTTGCACCTGGAACATATTCCACATGAAAGTCGTACATTTGCAATCTATACTGCCACTTGGCTATTCTAGGAGTGACGCGGTGCGCACTTGAAGTAGAAAATAATTGCACCAAAGGTTTATGGTCCATTCTGACAGTAAATTGTACACCCCACAGATAAGGCTTGAAATGTCCAATTCCCCACCAACATGCGAGAGCCTCTCTCTCTATTGCCGAATATGTAGCTTCTGCACCTCTTAGACTGCGTGAGGCAAAAGCA
The DNA here is from genome assembly GCF_031143425.1 of Pleurodeles waltl. Classification (NCBI taxonomy): domain Eukaryota; kingdom Metazoa; phylum Chordata; class Amphibia; order Caudata; family Salamandridae; genus Pleurodeles; species Pleurodeles waltl. The sequence continues at coordinate 169,400,131 of NC_090441.1, forward strand.
ATCACTTCATCCTTGCCACCCCTCCGCTGTAACAATACTGCCCCGAGACCCAGTTGACTGGCATCAGTCATGATTACAATTTCATCTTTGGTGTCAAAAGCCTTCAACGGAATGGCCAAAACAACTTCACCTTTAATAGCTGCAAATTCCTGGTAACACTCATGACTCCAGTCAAATTTTTTTTTTTTTTTTAAGAGAGACCTGATATTATGCGTTTTACTGGCACAATTGGGAATGAATCTGGCGTAAAACTCAATGAACCCCATAAAGGATCTAACTTGATCCTTATTGCAGGGAGATTGGAAACCTTCAATAGCTTTAACTAAACTCTCCTTCGGTTCCACCCCCGTTCTGATATTTTATAACCTATGTAATCGATTGATGAGGTACTAAACTTACATTTGTCTGCACTAAGAACAATTCCTCTCTCACCCAACGTGGATAACACTTGTCTCATCCTTTCATCATGCTGATCTTGATCCTTGCCAAAAACTAGAATGTCATCCTGAAAAGCAATGGCCCCAGTCATACCACCGAACAAACTATCTACTACTCTCTGAAATACTGCAGAAGCAGAAGCTAATCCAAATGGCATGCGTCTAAATTGAAACAACCCCTCAGGCGTAATAAAAGCTGTCAAGTGCCTTGACTCGGGATGCAAATTAATTTGATGGTATGCCGATGTCATGTCTAATAAACTGAACATGCAAGCATTACCAAGAGTGGATAGCATTTCAGTAATGTTCGGCAAAGGATGACAATCCACCCAAATCTGCGCATTGAGATCGCTTAAATCCACACACATGCGAATTGATCCGTTGGCTTTACGGGCAATCTCAATAGGAGCCAACCAATCAGACGCATCCACCTTTTCAATTATGTGTTGATCACACAATCTGTCTAACTCTCTTTTCAACTCTGCTCTCATTGCTAATGGTACTCTGCGTACCTTGTGAACCTTGGGAATAGCATTTTCTTTCAATTTAATCTTGTGCGCAAAGTTTCTAAACATACCAATTCCATTCTTGAAAACATCTGGAAAAGCATCAAGCCAAATAGATCCTACAGATAACACTGGGGTATAATTTTTGCTTAATATTACTTGATCGGGGTTATTAGGGTCCAATAAAATACCTAACTTCTTTTGATTCTCCCAACCCAGCAAACAGGCATTGTCTTTAGCCACATATACCACTCCTCTAGCTAAACTACCTTGAAAATTCAATTCAGCCATACACTCCCCAATACTTCCACTGTTTTTCCACCATATCCCACAGGTCTAATATGAGACTCCTGAAGTTCAAAATGGTCAAAACGTTCCTTCCATACTTTTTCACTCACAAGTGTGTAGGGTGAACCTGAATCAGCCACTACAACTACTTCTCATCCATTGATTGACAATTTACAGGTAGGCCTCCTGAACCTATTAAAAAATACACTCTGGGGGTTATCATTGCCCACTTTGGAATCATCAAATATAGTAAGAATTTCGTCCTCCTCACTGGTTGATGGATCTAAACCACCCCCATTGTCGCTATGTAACTTTAAAATCTTATCCCTTGAAATCTTACTCCTTGAAGTCGACTTGCACACTCTTGCAAAATGTCCGATCTTAGAACACTTAGCACACCTCTTTCCTACGGCCGGACAACTGCTTACATTGCCTAAATGAGAGGAACTACCACATCTAAAGCATTCAAGTCTCTTAAAGTTCTCTCTCTTACCCGATGTACCATCTTTGATATTCACATGCGGCTTATTAGAATTCTGTTTGATCACTGCTATTTTCTGAAAAGAATCCTTCTTGTATTAATCTGTTGCATGAATACGGTAGTACTTTTAATCCTAGATGCTATCTCTACTGCCTTTTCTAATGTTAAATTAGGCGTAGACAAGAGAGTTTCCTGCACCTTTTTGTTATTAGTCTTCTCAACGAGTTGATCTCTTATCATTTCATCCTCACACGCCTTATAATCACATGAAACAGCTAACATTCTTAAAGCACCCACAAAACTTGCTACAGGTTCCCCAGGAATCTGTATTCTTTTGTAAAATTTGTGCCTTTCCATTATAACATTCTTACAAGTTTTAAATCTAGAATCCAGTGACTTAATTGCAGAAGCATATTCATCAATACCCCCATCACCTTCACCCACAGGCAAAGGAACACTCACTTGGGGAATGTGTTTTAAAATTTTGCGACCTTCAGGACCTAAACAATGACGTAACACAGCAAACTTTTTTTTGTGAGTAAAAGAGTCACCATCGAGAGCATCAAGATAAGCTTCAAAACCTTCCTTCCATGAGTCCCAATCTGCCTCTGATGAGATTGGATCAGGAGAAAACGCCGGAGGAGGAAGGATAGAATGCTGCATGGTACACAGTTAATAATATGATGAAATTATATGCCCGTTAAAATAGTGGAAGAAATTCTGCAGAATATGAAAATACGCTGTGAAACGGTGTAGAAAAGTCATGAAAATGCAGATGAAACAAGAAAATTCCAGGGCTAGCGATTACAAAAAAAAATCAACGTGAAAGTGTTCCAGTTGCAATTAGCGAAGGCACGTACACGAGAACAAGGCGTCCTGGTTGCTAGGCAACGTTTCAAGTGCAGGAGCGTCCCCGTTGCCAGGAAACCATCAAGCGCACGATATAGACGTCAAATAAGGCGTGCACGTGTGAAATGACACGCACGTCAACGTACAGTACTTTCGAAGGATTTGCCCCAAGATAGGAGGCAAAAACACCACATCGATGCCGGAATCAACCACACGCAACCATACCCTGAAATCCAGAAGCGCAAATCGAAACAGGGGTCGTCCACACAAAGAAGCGGCAGAAATAAAACCGGCAAGACGTCGAAGACAGAAAGGTGCACGCGTGGGCGCAAACTGTCCTGCAGCTCCCTCGTCGCCAAATGAAGCGTCAGATTTTGTAAAGTAAGTTTATTCCAGTAACATAGCAGGACAGCTTACAGGAACGACCGCCACCGACACTGTCCCAACCACTTCTCCCCGTTGTTCTTACATCGAGTCCCGTGCAGGAATTCCAGAACACATGGAAGACTCACACGGAGAACTCGATCCAAGAACCTAACAACAACAAATACACTAACAGCTTGTGATCAGTGGGCAGCGTGAACATCCTTCCCCACAAATAAGTGGAGAAATGTTTCATCACCCAAACACAAGCCAAAGCCGCCCTTTCTATGGTGCTACATGTTCTTCCAGTTGAAGACAAACATCTGGATGAAAATGTGATTGTATTTTTTTTTCCTTCCACTAACTGAGTGAGAACAGCACAAAGACCCACATCACTGGCATCCACAGTCACAATAGAGCCAACTTAATCTGCGAAAGCACAAAGTGCTTCAACAATGCAACCTCTCTAAATTTTCAAATGCACTATGTTTATCAGTTCCCCACATGTATTTTTTACTTTTACGTAGCAATTTCCTCAAAGGCTCAGTTTGTAAAGCAAAATTGTCTATAAATTGAGAAAAATACTCACACATGCCTAAGAATGATCTCAGTTGATCTTTGTCTATAGGCATGGGACACCTTTTAATGGCATCCACAAAGTAGGAACATCCACTAGTGAAATAGGAAACTCGGTATCCGGTTTCAAAACCATCCCAAAAGCACCCCAATCCGTCCAACCCAGAGTACTGTAACCGTTCTTGGCCACATAGACTTTGGTAAGGATTGACCTGTCTTTATAAGTAATTGTTGCAGGAAAATATCCCATCATGGCAATGTTATATCTTCTGAAAGCCACTGTACGCATATTAGGAGGACATAACTGAACTGGCCAACACTCCTTCAAATACAACTTATCAGTCATGATATTGATAGGAGAACCAACATCAACTGTAATTCAACTGTAATTTCTACTCCTACATTTCCTACTCATTCAGTTCATATATGGTCACCTCCTCTGACATCATTTTGATAAGTACCTACCTTTTTGATAGACAACTATTTTGTCGTACTGTTCTACTTTCTCGTTGCTCCCTTTATGAAAATTCTCATCTTTGATGAAAACTACATATTGGCCATTTTTACACAGCCTAGTGAAGTGGGCAACTTTCTTACACTTTAGACACGTCTTTTCAGGAGCTGGGCACACCTTAGCATTCACTAAGAACCACATCTGAAGCATTAAGATCCTGAATTGATGACCTTTCTTTCAGATTTCTCAATATCTTTTGAAAGTCCACCTGTTGTAAAATTGCTCTGCTCAGTGAATTCCTTTGATGCCACTAGTCATCTCTCAATGCCTCTCGCTATCTTCAATGTTTCTTGAAGACTGGGATTATGGCAACATAACAACTTTTCCTGAATGTGTTTATCAAAACAATTGACTACTCTCTGATCTTTTCAATAGTTATCAAGACTGCCATCAAATTCTCAGGTGGAGGCCAAAACTCGCAATTCAGCTAAAAAGTTGTCAACAGATTCATGCTGTAAATTGACATCTAGAGAGTATATGCTGTTCCACAATTATGCTAGTGTCATCTTTAAAGTGGTTGTGAAGTCTATTGATGGCTTCTATGTATCCATCCCATTTCAGATGTTTGAACAGCGGGTGGCAAATGATCAAAAATTCTCTGGCCTTTGGATCCTAAACAATTGTAAAGTAAAGCCAGCTTTTTTGTGGGCCAAATGTAGATCCATAGATAGCAATTAAATAACTGTTGAAATTCTTAAACATTTGTTCCATTTATATACGCAAGGACCTGGTTATGGAAGAAAAGGTACAGGAATATTAGCATTCTGTATCTTGTAACTGGGTACAAAAATGTATAGAAACTTATATAACTATGTTGATTGTTACTTCACTTTTGTACAAAGCAATACAACATTAGCCACAAAATAAAACCTGTTGTCTTGTCTGATCAGAGGCAACAGTGCATGAGCCAATCTAGGAGCAGCTTACAAACCACCATTATTGGGCAGAGGGTTGGGATGTTAATAATGTGAGTACATTTGGAGCGTCATTTTAATGCTTGCTATGAGCAGGCGTTAAATATTACGCCACAAATGGCACAGTAGAATCGTTTAAATTTCACTGCGCCATTTTTGTGGGTCTCCTGGCGCCGGAACGCCCCCTTGCATACATTATTCCTGGCGCAGGCATAATGTGGCGTAAGGGGTTACACAGTAGCGCAATGCATGCATTGAGCCACTTTGAAAATATGGTGTGGCAGAAAAGCCACTTTAGCGCCACCTTAGTGTAAAAAAACTGACGCTATGGCGGCGCAAAGGTGGCACTAGGGGCTCTTAAATATGCCCCATAGTCCTTCATGAAGGTAGGTGATTTGCCAACTCATCACACCAGGAGAAGTTAGCTTAATTCAAGCTCATACCCAGCAGCCAGATGTCCCACTCAAGATAGGCGGGACCTGGGGCTGCTGAGAAATGGCTTCTGAGATGGATTTTCCCTCACGGCCATTCAGGGCGAGCCAGAGTGGCAGCAGGAACACGCAATGGCACCAGGTTATGCTTACGGTGGATCCTTTGGCAACAGGCATAAACCTCACAGTCCGTCTCTGCTGAGAGGTGGTAGCGCCTATGGCCGGAATGTTTCCTGCCATCATGTAAGGCTGTCCAATTAGTCAATGTTATTTTAACCTTGTGCCACCTGGGTGCATTCTTTGGCTTTCTACCCCTCTCTGCACTCACACAGGTGGGGACAATATTTAAGTGGTCCTGGCCTCTGATGGACCTCTTTCTGGACATCCATCTTCATAAAACCCTTCACATCATAAGAGATGCGGTTAGGACCAGGCCCAAGGCAAACACGCTATAATCCGCAGCCATTACCGCAAGCCATTAATAATGCAGTTTCAGGTCCCTTCCGTTCAGAGACTTCTTGCGCTGGTAACATTGCAGCCCGGTGAGATAAATGAGCCTAGTGTCCCGCCTGGTTCCTCTCAGCTAAAGCCAGCGTGACAAATGAACCCCTTCTATCAGTGGCTTACAATGCGCACCATCTATGAGTCAGCGCCTGGAGGCAGCGGACCAGCTCCCCCGGAGCCCGGGCTGTTTGCACAGAAATATCAAACGTGCCACGAGCGCAGGAGGAAGTGTGTACTTTATCAAATATAGATAGCCCGGCCCCATAGGCCCTGCAAAGCGCGCCTTCACGCCTGGGAAAAAGGCGTGCAAGGGAGGGAAGCGAGGGGAGGGAATTAGAAAGGGAGGAGAGAAACACGCAAACAAGCACTGGCAAAATCAATAACTTGAGTCTCGAAAACAATTGTTTCCCAAAGATATGCAATACGCCAAGGAACTGGCAAAATAATAAATAAAAAAAGTATACAAATAAAGGAGTAGCTCAGCAGCCTGTGCACACCAGCCATAGCTCTGAAATGCACTCTGAAGTAAGTGAAGTTGACGCTTTGTAGATCTTGCGAGATGTTTATTCAATATACAGGTAACCTCAGAGAGCTCCGACTAAAAATGTCCGCACTCCCCAGTTAAGGAACGTTATTCCTCATGTACATTCTGAATAATGCCTAGCAACTACTACCAACATTCTACGTAGAACTCAACACCAACTCAGCAACTTTACTCAAACTAAGCATAGTGCCCAATCAATTCACTAAGACTAGTGTATAAGTACTACATTGAGTTTTTTTCTCCTTTAAAAAAAAAAAACAAGAAACATACTCTAATCATAACCTTCGACATACATGTAAACAAAATTCATAAGTACTCAAACTATATATATATACTTATAACAAAAAAAACATAAAATCAACTATCAAAATCATCGTTGTGCCTCACAGAATTGTAATTCATGAGGCAATATATAATGATAATCATATTATTATTTTTTGTTAATGCATTTTTTTTTTATTGACAAAATCTCCAGGGTACTTTACGTATTCTATTACTTCTACGTATTGGAGTTTTGTGACAATCTATGCCACTTTGATCTGTTATCGCTTTCATGCCTGAATCATTCACCCCTGGTCGCTCACTGTTAAGATGCACACCGGAATCCAGTCGCAGTTTTGCCACTTTGAACTTGTTCCATCCACTCTAATTGCTTTGCCACGTACCAATTCCACCCTCACAGGATATGAGAATTTTGGACTGCCTTTCTTAACAATCGCTGGCAATTTGATAAGTACCCAGTCACCTTCTGATATGGAGGACTCTTTTGGCTCTTTTTTATTGTCAAAATAAGCTTTTTGAGCATTTTGATTTCTTTTTACATTGAGCCTGACAATGTCAGAGCAACCTCCACCTGCATATGTTTGTACAATTTAGACATCGACCCTGGTCTAATTTGTCTATTTGTTTTTCTCCCTTTAAGTGCTTCAAAGTGGAATACACCTGTGGTGGAATGCGGTGTGGTCCTGTAGAACCAAAACATACTCTGAACGGACGCACTCACCTCACACCTGTTTTCAATGCCCATCTAATACATTCTCCCAACACTCGATTAAAACGTTCTACCAAACCATTTGTTTGAGGTTGATAAGTGTTTTATAGAACCTTCTTTTAGGAATAGTTTAAAATCTTGTACAAATTTTACATGAGGCCATTTTGAATAATAATTGAAACATATGCATAACAAAGGTTATAGTCGAGGGAATGAAATGGACCAACTAAATCAACACCTAATTTCCTCCATGGACCCAAGGGTAACAATAGGTGGTGTCACTGTTTTAAGAGTTTTGTCACAATTAGAACAAATAGTGCAGTTTCTTACAACTGCTCAATTTCATTTTCCATACGCGGCCACCAAAAACTATCACGTATTCTTTTGGTTAACGTGGCAGCAAAATAACCCTCATGAGCTTTTTCCATGATGGTATTCTTCAGTTCCTCTGGTGAAATGAGTTTATCATTCCTCATGAGTACACAATCCTCAATGGTCAATTTATCTGAAACTTTCCAAAACGCTTGAACATTGACCACCATCTCTTTCTCATAAGGCCACCCCTCTTTGACACATGTCATAATTTCACATAAGTCTTTGTCAGTTTTTAACTTTTTCTCCCGCTCTCTCTCTGAACCTACACACACCTGTTCCACTTCCACAACCTCTATCAAGCAACTTTCATCATAGATGCGTTCATCACAAGTACTACTCATCAAATGCCTGGGACTGCGGAAGGGACATCCCACACCATTCGACCTTTACAGTGACTCACACAAATTTAAAAGCATTTCTTACTTACCTTAGCTGCTACATAGGGTCACATTCCACCTAATTATACTCCACTTTTGTTACATTCATTGAAAACAATATTATTCACTATTCGTGAAATAAAAAAATTGACAGAAAACCAGAAAACCCATAAGGACGAGCAGCCACGTTGTTCCTGGCAGTGATTCTGCCACCTCTGAGGACAGGGTTTGCAAAGGCAGTGCCAGGGGACGCAAGGGGCAAGGCAGGGGTCGCAGCTATGACCCCCGGTGACCTCTAAATGACGTCGAAGGTCGACACTTTGAGCATCATTACATTTAGTAACATTAAAAGCTTTTAGTTACCATAGTTAGAATGAGCTATACAATGTATACAATAGGAAAAGAAGGCATGTAAACAAAGAAGGCATGATGCCCGTCTTCTTTTCCTAAATGGGGCTGAATGATGCAGACTATACTACTGCAGTGCAATTTTGCACTGCTATTTTGAACTGACACACTTACCAAAAACATGACTCACTAGAGCAAAATGTACTGTTTGCACTGGACGGAAGTACAAGTAACATATAAAACACGAAAATAGAACCACTGGCATCAGTGCGCTTTGGAAATGTTGATGGGACATGGCACAAGCATAATTCATGTCATGTAGCCCTTATATTTTAAATACTCTTGGTCCCTTTTTACCTTCATGGGCTCAAAGCTGCATGTCGTTTAGGTGACCCCCTAAATTCCAGCCTTCCACACACAATAACCTTTCCAGATTCTGTGTATGTATCATGGTAACCTTAATGCATATGTTTCTTTACATGCACAAATTTAATTGGCATCATTCCTCTTCTTCTGACACATGACATCATCACTCACCTCCTGGAAAAAAAATACATCTGCTCACCCAAAAATACTATCCAAGTCCCAGCCTGTGTCCACCCTCCTGCTTCTCAGGAGTTTCTTGGAAAGGAAGATGATGAGACATCTTCAAGAGTACATGGAACCAAACCACACTCTCCATCACTGCCAGGAGAGATCCCCTTCTCTCTTGGAATATTACACGATGTTGCTTATGGTCCTTGTTCTGTGTTCTGCTAGTAGCACCACCAACCTTCTGAATCCACTGAAAAGGATCACCCATTTGGCAGGCATTTCTGCCACCACTCTATGATGGGTCCAATGATTCCTCACCAGCTGCACTCAAGATGTCATGCATTTTCAAATAGTTCAGACGTGCAGTGTCTTGAGGCATCCCTCATAGATCATCCCCATTGTGGCTTCTTTTCAGTAGCAACTTGGGCACCGTACCACCGTTCCCTTACCAGTTCCATCTCATCTTCCAAATGTAGGCCGACACGATTCCATAACTGCATAGAACTCATGCCAGAGATTCTAACCAGCATTACCACCATGTATTTCATCGGATGTAGGAGAAATTTCTTGCATGACCGCTGCCAAAACTGAGATTTTATAATGCTGACAGATGCTCTGCCTGGCCTACTATCGATTGGAGGGCCACAAGGCTCGTAACTCCAGCTCACTTGCATGGACGTCAATTCACTAAAATGCCAGGGGTAGAGGAAGTGACATCACGCGCCTTTTCACCTCCACTTTCACTCACACACACATACACACAAATTCACACTTACACACACTCTCTCACAAAAACACACTCTCACCCGCAAACATTTTGACTCACCTCAGCTGCCATAGAAAGTCATATTCCAGCTAACTGTACTTCATTTGTATTACTTTAATAGTGAATAATGTGCTATAATTCACGATTAGTATAATAAAAATTGACAAAAAACAAAGTGTGAAGTCCCACCTGACGTCCATAAGGACGAGCTGCCACTATGTTTTTGGCACTGAATTTGCCACCTCTGAAGGCAGAGGTCGCAAAGGCAGTGCCAGGGGTCGCAAAGGGCAAGTCAAGCTGCGACCCCTAAATGACGTCCATGCTCACTTTGTACAAAAGTAACAAACCTAGCATATCTCTTAGATGCTGAGCTAGCCATAGTGCTTCACTTCAAGGCAGGGACAAAAGATGTGAACATTTGTGCCCCCGCCTGTCTCTTTTCAGTGTCAAAATACTCCTTTTTCACAACTGACCACAGAGAGAAACACAGAGAGAAATTGATGTAAGCGCTGTTCCAGGCATGACCAGGGCCACTGGAATTATGAGGTATAAGAGGGCAAAATTAAGCGGCAGGGTTTGGTAAATTATGCAGCAAGAAAAGGCAAATTATGTGGCATAATGCAGCACACTTTGTGATAATATTACTTCATTATTTCAAACTTGATAAAACTGTCTGGACATTATTAGTTCGACCTCCTTAGTATCATTTTAATACCCAAACTTAGCAAAAGTTACTAAAAGTGCAGCAACTCACGTTGCTGCACTTTTAGTAACTTTTGAGCTAGATACAATTTTTTTGTTGAAATCTGCAGATTATGTGGCAGATGATAGATTATGTGGCATTTGCGGAAAAACTGTATTTAGGCGAAAATCACCACGGCCACACAATCGCATAATTCCAGTGGCCCTGTGCGTGACTTGACTATTGTAATATCATTTACAGAAGTTTCCCCATGAACTTATTATAAGACTCCAAAGACTACACAACCAGAAAGCTATAGTGTATTCTATTGTTTGGAAGTGGGACCTCATCAGACCTTCCCCCACTGCACGCCATTGACCCTAAGTAGACAACTGTAATACAGTCAAAGTCATGAGCACCTGCAGAGACTGGTACCTTACTCCGGTTCTACCAGAGCCCTTGGCTCAACATACACCCATCTGAGTAACCAATGAACATTCAAAATGATGAAGCCCAGAGCCTGAGAGTGCAAAGACCAGACTATAAAAAACCCATAACCCATGCTTAATAGCTGGGTAGAATCACACGAAATTCAGAGAACCTTTCAGAACTGACCTAATAAGATTAACCTTTAACTAAGTTCAACCACAAAGAGTGGTTGCGAGCAAAGAATTTCAAACGCACTCCATTTATGCTGCCTGAATGGACCCTATTCTCCCTTTCCAACCAAACTGTACTTTCTTCTGTCAAACTCTGTGAAGTAGATAAAAGGCAGCAAGCAATGCTTTCTGAAACTCCATAATACCTAAATAAAACAGAAAGCATGCTTATCCTTCCTGGGTATGAAAAGGAACCACTGCTAACGAGCAGGAGTACTTTTACACCACAATTGCCCCACTATTTGGACCAAATGATTGATGCAACAAACATCAGTTGTTGCCAAGCAGACTTTTAAAACAAAGGATACATGCCATTTATTATAATTTGTCCATCAATGATTTTTTTTTTTTTTTTTTACATTTTTCTGGGAGACAAAAGTTGGTGCAATGTTGTTCTGGCACTCATTCAATGTGTATGATCCATACATAAGGATGAAGTCTATGTAACCTGGTTCAGGGCAGTTTATGTCACTTTACGTATAAACACATTTCTTGTCAGAAGTGCGTCCACTTTCACTGAAAGCCACCAATCTTTGTGCACCCAAGGGAAGGGAAAATTGCCCAAAATGTATTTATTATTTTTTCTTTTGCTGCATGTGCAGGGAAATCACTTTCTGCATACAGACAACGGGACATATTCAAGAAAAGTGGCACTACACCCAGTGCAGCGCCACTTTCCTTGCACCCCTTAGCGCCCCCCTAGCGCCAGCACGTGTGTGCTGTATTTAAAATACGGTGCACCATGGCGCAGGGTTGGGGGCAATAGCGTCAGAATTTTGGACACTATTGATGTACTGTTCAGGGTTAGCGCCAAAATGTTGGTGCACACCCTGAACGGTGCATAGGGGCCCATTGTAACCAATGGTGTGTCCCTTTTTAATGCTTGCTCTGAGCAGGTGTTAAAAATGCCCCAAAAAATGGCCATTTTGTTGGCCCCCCTAAAGGGGAACACCCCCCTTGCAAACATTATGCCTGGCGAGGAGTTACAAACCACTTTGTAAATATGGCGCAGCATTTTTCCCACAGAATCGCCCCATTAGTGTAAAAACAATTACGTTAATGTGGCGATATATGACGCAAGAGACTCCTAAATCGGCTCCAAAATGTTTTGTAGGTGACAAATTTTGCATCTTCCTGGCAACCGGACTAACTACACTGTAAATCATAACTGTACACACTTCCACCACAGAGACAGTGTTCTATTGTTTACTGTTGTATTCCTATGAGCTTTGTGCAGCTCAGTTTTAGGCTGATGGAATATTTGACATGTGGAGCTTCTTTGGCATCAAGGGGTTCTGGAGGGTTTCAGTGATGCCAAGGCAGATGATGACTGAACCTGGCTTGGTATGCTGTAAATGGGGTTTGATCCTGATGGAATAACTGTGGTGTCCAGCAAATTTCCTACATTTCTTTGCCAATGACTTGTTCAGGCATTGGTCAACCGTCAGGAGAACCCCAAAGAAGAAGAACCCAGAAATGAAACTCTCGACTGCTGTTTCACAGTAGGCTGCGCTGTGCCTTGTTTTCATAGACTGTGTTGCATGAGTAAGGGCTCCTTACACAACTTGTAAATAACTAAGCTGTTAATGACTGCCGTGTGGCATTCACCAGCAAGCTGTGCAGCAGTTTAACCTTGCGGCGGGCACTAAACTATAACAGCGTGATCTGCGTGACTACCAAGCAGCTACAGCCAGAGACGCCACCCACAGAACGCGCCTGGGAACTTCACAGTGAGAGAGCCACTGCGAGAAGCACGTGCAAATAAGGAACCCACTGCGCAGCTGAAGGCGTGTGTGAAGGGAGGCGTGAGCAACATTGTGAGCCAATGTGTGGCAAGAGACGCGTACTGAAGATGAAGGGAGGCGCATGCAACAATATGCATGACAAGAGATGTGAGCCAGCCTTGGCAGGAGGTACGTTTGACAAGAAAAGTCGGCGTACAAGTGAAGTCACAAAAGTATTTAACACAAAGCCAGCGCACCCCTGCTTACCCACCTCATAAACGCTATCATTACTTCCTCGCATCCTCACAGCACCACTCCTTTCCACTCTGCTCTTCCCATAAGTTTTGTTACCAGGGCCTTCAATTTCATTTTATGACTATACGTCAAGCGATTTCTGGAGCTCACCTGCAACCTAGTGGTTATACTGTTATACTCATAGACCTACTCAAAGAGTCATGTATCCACTCACACATCCACTCAAAGACCCATGTGCCCACTCACAGACTCATTTAGTGACCCATGCACCCACTGACAGACCAACTGAAGTACTCATGCACACACTAACAGACCAACTCAGAGACATATGCATGCAGGGTTGGATAGTTATAGGGGTTTGGCTGCAGGGCCTGGCCACAGATCAGGCATTGAGGCCACCCCGCCACAAATGGCCTTTGGCGGTGGTTAAAATTACTTTTTGGTGAAAAAAAACATAGAATTTCACTGAAAAAATTAAAGGTTACATTCATTTAAGATCTTTTGTCCCGTTTGCCTCGGGGAATTGGCGATTCCCAGGGTGTGGGCATACTTAATTAGAAGTGCCCCGGGGAGGTTGTGGTTCCCGTGGCTTTGATAAGCCCTATGAGGGGGGCCCTGTGCATTTCCCTCCTATTTTCTGGCAATGCCCCTGGGACCTGCCCCACCTGGGAGCACAAATAAAATCAAGTGTGGGAGACTGCACATGCTTTTTCTAAAAAACAAAAACAAGAAAATCACAGCAAAATTCCCAAATAGTCGCAATTTTTGCCACTTTTTTTTTTTTTTTAAGCCGAATGCTTTTTAACCCAGAGAGGTGGGGGGGTCTCTGGGGAACCCCTGCACCAAAGCTAATGGGGTAGGGTAAAGGTTCCCTGCCCCCTTTTGTTTTATTTACATTTATTTTTGTGACTCGGCTGAAACTGAGTCTCAAAATGGCTAGCAACACTTCCTGAATCAAGTTGGCAGCCAATCAGATATCTGCATGAGATTTGCAGTATTTGCTGCAGTAGTCGCAATCCTAGATACACAAATTTGGATTTCCTTTAATTTCTCCTAAACAACCAAATGGATTCACACCAAATTAAACAAGCATTTGCAAAGCAATGGGTCTTGAGTTTGCTCGAGTTAAAGCTATTAGTGTTGTAAACTCCTAACCGGACTTTTCTTGCCACATAAACTGAAAAGTAAAACAGTTTCACAGGGCAAAGCAAGCACACAAAAAGAAACAGAAGTTTGCTTGCAGTGTAACGTATCAGCAAAAATGGAATTATCCATGTAGCTGGCAAAAGGTCAATTATCCATATAACCGACAAAAATGCAAATATCAATGTAACAGGGTCGATTTCATGCAAAGCACTATTCTACTGCCCAGCGAGATCGAAATAAAGAAAATAAGTAGTGCAGAAACCATACAGAAATCATGGAGCCTTGCATTCTTTCAGAAGTTGGCCGGTGCACTCGAGGTGGGCCAAACACCGGAAAAGGCATGACGTGTGCATGCCTTTCGCTAATGAAATCAAGCGAATTGTAAAAGGCAAGCCTACGAACCAACCAAACTGATGGTCTTGACATGGGCGTGGCTAAAAGCACATATAGAGATTGCAACAGGCGCCAGAGCGCATTGCGCTCGACCCTAACAAAGGCTCTTCTGCGAACAAAAAGCTACCTTTCTGCCAAATTTGGTGTGATTCCATCCAGTTGTTCAGGCTGCAGGCATGTCTAAAGAATCTATGGGAATTAACATGGGAAACCCACTTTTTGACCCCCCCCCTTCTTGTTTTCGGCCCTAGCTTGACGGATCACCACAAACTTTCCATGCACAAAAAGATTCAGGGAGCACTTTTTTTGGAAACTTTCGTGAATATTCGGCAAACGGTGTCAAATATATAAGCAAGTCAAAAAAGTTTTTTCAATGGAAACTAAGTCCTAACTATAACTACCTTTTGGTAGATATATTGCTGTCTATATTATTACCTATATTACCTAGGTAGTCATAGTCAGGACCATTTTTCCATAGGTGGAGCGTTTTTTGTTTTGACAAAATTTTGGCGCCATTTGATAAATCTTCGCAAAAGTTTCAAAATGTATACTTTGGTGAGTTTAGCTGCTGTTTTAAAAGTTTCAGGGTGATCCGTCAAGCAGGGGCTGAGAAAAAGGGGGATCCCAAAACACTTTTTTCCCATTCTACGTCAATGGGAGTTTTCAAATTACACCAAATTTGGCAGAAAGCTAGGTTTTGGTCCAGAAAGAATGCTTTTTGTGATTTGGTGTAATTCCATTCTGTAGTTTTAGAGATATTAAAGGCCAAAAAATATAAATATCTGGGCACACAGAACTAACTGGCCCTGTGCTGATATCTGATTGGCTGCCAGCACTTCAACAAGGAAGTGTTGGCAGCCATCTTGGGACCCGGCTGAAGCCGAGTCACACAAAAAAAGTGAAAAAAAAGAAAAAGGGCCAGGGCAGGGACACCCTGATGCCTCAGCCTTGGTCTAGGGGTCCCTCAGGGACCCCAGCAATGCTAAAAAGCATTTTTTTAAATGTCGGGAAAATCTGCGGATCCAGATCCACAGATGTTCCTGACATTTGTTTTTAAAAAGGGCAGATTTCTGCCCCTTTTTTAATTAGCCCCCAAGTGGGCCAGGTCCCGGGGACATTGGGGGCTTTAGAAAGGAGGGGGTGCACGGGGTACCCCTCCAATGCTTCTATAAGCCCCTGGAATTGCCACCTCCCTGGGGCGATTACAATGTAAAATGTGAGGGGGGGCACATGGCCCCCGCACCACATCCTCATGGACAGACTCCACAAAATTGACATCCAACAACACACCCTCAAGTGGAACATCTAATTCCTGTCAGGGCGCACCCAGAGCATCCGTCTACCTCCTTTCACCTCCACTTCCAAGAACATCATATGAGGCGTACCCCAAGGATCATCCCTTAACCCTACGCTGTTCAACATCTACATGACCTCCCTCATTGACATCATCAGATCCCACGGACTCAACAACATCTCCTATGCCGATGACACTCAGCTCATCCTCTCGCTCACAAAAGCCCCCTTGAACACCAAAACCAACTTCTGCAGTGCCATGACCGATGTAGCTGACTGGATGAGACACAGCTGCCTCAAAGTGAAGTACGACAAAACCGAGATAGTGATCTTCAGAAAGAACACCATAGCTGGTGGCCGGAAGAACTCGGATGATCCCCCACATCGACAAACCATGCTTGCAACCTCGGCATAGTCCTTGGCAGCCAACTGACCACAAAACTACAAGTCAACGTAGTACCCTCCTTCTGTTTCAACGCCCGCCAAATGCTCTGCAATATCTTCAGGTGGATCCCAGTATAAAACAGAAGCATAGGCACACAAGTCCTCGTCACCAGCTGCCTCGACTACGGTAATGCGCTCTACACTGGTATCTCCTCCCAGCTCCTCCGAAGACTCCTGACAATACAGAATGCAGCCAGACACATCCTGGAACTCCCCAAGCATACCCACATCAGTCCCTACCTCAGGAAACTCCACTGGCTCCTTGTCCAGAAAAGATGCCTGTTCAAGACACTCGCACACACCTACAAGCCCTCCACAAACAAGGACCTTCCTACATCAACCACCAGCTGAACTTCCATCTTCCCTCGAGAAACCTGTGCTCCACCTCACTTGCCCTTGTACATGTCCCCCGCATCTATCGCACTCGCAGCTGGGTCCGTGCTTTCTCGTACATCACCGCCAAAGTCTAGAATGACCTCCCCCTCTACTGCCGAATGGCATTCTCCTTGGCAGACGTCAGAGAACAACTCAAGACCTGGCTTTTTGACACAGACGCAGCAACCTCAGTGCCCAGATAGTGATAGTGTGCTTTAGCAGCTCCCTCTCTGTGACAGCAATGCTGTCCCCTGCAGGAGGCAGGGGAACTTTCAGGCTCCCCCCAAGGTCCCCAATATTCAGATTGGGTGCCCTGGAGGGCACACAGGTCACATCGTGGGGCCCCAGGAGATGAGGTCCCCAGGGCTGAGATCGGCCTGGGTTGGCGGGCTGTGAGGCTCCCCTATACCAAAAATAAATAATATTCGGGCAAGGCCCCAGAAGTTAGGGTCCCTGGGGCCAGGGTCAGCCTGGGGAGGGTTTTGCGCGCTCCCCTCTCCTCTAAAAAAGTAACTAATTAGTCTGTGCACAGGGGATAGGGTCCCCTGGGTGGAGATCGGCCTGGGGATGGGGGGCTGCGTGACCCCCCCGAAACTTAAATGGGGTCACAAGGGTTGAGATCAGCCTGGGGAGTGGGGTTTGGTTGGTATAGCGGTTGGCCGCAGAGACTGGCCACAGGCCAGGCATGCCCTGTGGCCTACACCTGCTGCACACAGCAGTAGGTCGTGTACAGCATGGAGTTGGATTGTTCTAGGGGTTGGCCACAGGCCAACTGCCACCACGCACGGCCAAAGGTCATGCACGGCGACGGTTGGACTAACATATAGTAATGAAAATTACTTTATGTTAAAAAAAAACAGAAATTCACTGAAAAAAACAAAGGTTACAGGGTTGTTATAGTTAGGAAATAGACTTTTAAAAAAAGATAGAAATTCACTTAAAAAAAGCAAAGTTTACAGGGACGTTATTGTTAGGATCACATTTTGAACACGCAAAACCATAGAAATTCATCTGTTATAGTTATCTCAAGTAACTATAACTTGTGTCTCAAAGTAACTCTAACTCACACCCTTGCCATGCACATCTAATTACTCCACATAATATATCATTGATGACATCTTCTATGCCATCTTTGATACTATCACTGCAACATTTGCAACAAAATTATTGATAATAAAACTGTACATGGCAAGGACGCAAGTTATAGTTACTTTAGGGCGTGAGTTATAGTTACTTGAAATAACTATAACTGCTGAATTTCTATGGTCTTGTATGAGTAAATTCAGAACCTAACTATGACGGGCCTGTAACTAAGTGTTTTTTTGACTTGCCAATATCTTTGGTTGGCGCCATTTGATGAATCTTCACAAAATTTTCCCAAAAAGTTGTGCCGGTGATTCTTTTGTGCACAAAAAGTTTTGAGGTGATCTGTCAAATGGGAGCTGAGAAAAAGGGGGATTAAAAAACGTGGGTTCCCATGTTAATTCCCAATGGCATTTTGACCGTCACTACAACTCGAACCGCTGGGCGGAGTTACACCAAATTTGGCACAAAGCTAGCTTTCAGTACAGAAATTATGGGGGTTATTCTAACTTTGGAGGAGTGTTAATCCGTCCCAAAAGTGACGGTAAAGTGACGGATATACCACCAGCCGTATTACGAGTTCCACAGGATATAATGGACTCGTAATACGGCTGGTGGTAAATCCGTCACTTTTCCGTCACTTTTGGGACGGATTAACACCTCCTCCAAAGTTAGAATAACCCCCTATGTTTTTTGTTATTTGGTGTAAATCCATTGAGAAGTTTAAGAGAAATAAAAGGAAATCCACATTTGTATATCTAGGGTTGTGGATCCTTTGCGACGACTTCGCGAATACTAACGAGCTTGTGCATGGAAATGCAGAGGACTGATTGGCTGCCAACACTTAAAACAGGAAGTGTTGGCAGCCATCTTGGAACGTGGCTTCAGCCAAGTCCCAGAAAAAAAGTGAAAAAAAAAGAAATGGGGTCAGGGTATAGACACCTTGACCCATTAGCTCTGGTGCTGAGGTCCCTGAGGGACCCCTCCCCCCAGGCAAAAAATCACTTTTTAAAGAAAATTGCAGCGAATTTGCAACAAAGTCGGAAATTCACTACAAAAATTCTATTAAAAAACAATTGCGGTCTCCCATGCTTGTTTTGGTATATACCCCGGGTGCATGTAAAAAAATAAAGAGGGATGAGCACTGGGCCTTCCTCCTGGGCTTATTTAAGCTCCGGAGACCACCACCTCCCAGGGGCAAAATAAGAAAGATAAGTAGAGGGGTTTCTGTGGATCCCCCTCAGCCTGTTGTCTGCCACCTCCCTGGGCTAATATTTTATTATATTCGGGAGGCTGCACCCCCTTGAGGAGCCAATACTGGCCCTGGGAACAACCAGCCCCCCAGGGCCGGCTCCTGCTACATCCCGAGGTGCTCACTCCTGAGACACAGCTGTTTGCTCTGACTTGGCTGGAGTTTTGACAGCTCCCACCAAGTCAGAGCAAACACTCTGATCCCAGCAAGCGAGCGCTGTCAAAGAGCTCTGCCTTGCTGGAAGCAGAAGTTTCATTTGTTCCCTTGCTCACAGACATGCGGGTAGGGGAACAGAAGGGATCTTTTGCTTTTGCAAACAGGGGGCTGCATGTTTAGCAGCTCCCTGTAAGCAAAAGCAATGCCGGCTCCCGCATGAGGCAGGGATCCGGATGGGACCACGGGGCCTTGAGGCTCCCCCTGTGGTGCCTGGAAGGGCGGGCCGTGCAGCCCCCTCCCCTCCAAATTTTTTTTTGTTAAGGCTAGGCCCCGGGGGATGGGGTCCTCAGGGCAGAAATCGGCCCGGAGAAGGGGGTCACAAGTCCCCCTCCTCCATTGTATTTATTGCCAGGCCTGAAGGGGTTGGGTCCCTGCCCCTGTACTGCAGGAAAACGTAGCCTCTGGGATAGGATGCTGGGAGAGGGCTGCGTGTAGAATTGCGTGGTTATAGGGTGGTTAAAGCCCTGCGCGGTACGGGTTGCGCTGTTTTAGCGATTGGCTGCGGGGCCTGGCTTTGTGTTTGACCAGATACCGTTCAGTTTGAGAGGGGGTGATAGAGACGTGAAGTATACTATCAGATTCAACATCCTATATCTGGAGGGGTTGAATATGGATGAAGAAATGTCTGTACATTTAGGATAAGGGGTCATTCAAAATGTTTTTATCTACTGCTTTCCTCTGTTATGTTATATTTTTAAGGTTTTTTAACTTATATTTTATTTTTACACAGGTATATGGGGATTACACAGTGGACAAATCAGTTGTTTTGTGAAGCTAAGCATATTTTGTTTATGCAACATGAGGGTTGATTTGATAAACTGATTAGAACATGTTCTTGTGTATGCACGTTGGATGGGGTTTATACCCACTTGGGCAAAATCAAACTACAATATTTATGCTTTGAGATAGAAAGTATTATTATCACTTATGGGTTTTTCTAGAGAATCAGTGCTGTAGAATGCTCAATAGGAGATGAGGAAAAAGAGAAAGATAATTGCTAACATTGTTTCTATTTAGCATACTGAATGACCTTTAGAATGTTTGCTGTGATTGAATGATCATTCTTAATGTACTTGTTGCAAATTATTCCCATGTGGGTATATGATTACGCCAAGTAAGTTAAAATTACATATATCTCTTTTTCCCACTTGGGCGGTAAAACATAAGTGTGAACGCTTACAAGAGCATTACTTTGTGAACAAATATAAATGTAAGGGACATTCAGTATTTGTGATTGTCTCATCACTCTAAGATGGCTGCCAAAATGTTCATGAATAATGTGTCTGTCATTTGTGTTAGTGATTGTTAAGTATGCACTTTAAAGTCCTTTGTTATTGTCCACTTTTTCACTTGTGAACAAGACACCAGTTGGTACTGAAATGCATTGGGTGTGTTGCAAAAACAAAACACTTGAAGGCATTATTATTCTGGGAGTGTGCATGCGGTTTCTTGTTGGACTTGGGAGATCATTTGTAGGGATTAGGATGTTTTTACCATACCCTCATACATATTGTGATTTGGTGACAGAGGATTTATGGGAGCCAATGAGGAATGATATATGTGTATATCTATCTATCTATCTATCTATCTATCTATCTATCTATCTATCTATCTATCTATCTATCATTTCAATCTATCTATATATGTATATCTATCTATATACATATATAGATAGCTATCTATCTATCTATCTATCTATCTATCTATCTATCTATCTATCTATCTATCTATCATTTCAATCTATCTATATATGTATATCTATCTATATACATATATAGATAGATAGATAGATAGATAGATAGATAGATAGATAGATAGATAGATAGAGTGTGTATATATATATATATATCTATATATATATATATATATACACAAAACGCACTCCATGATGTCAGGATGTTCAACAGGTTTATTCAAACAAGATGATGCTGCAAACACTAACGCGTTTCCACTCAGATTGAGTCTTGATCATGGTTAGTGAATTCTACTTCTATTTCAATTTCTATCTGTTTAGCCCATCCTGCCTGTAATGAAGCATTGTGGGAGCTGTGATGTTAATTAGCAATTATGCATGAATACATAACACAGAGAGTCAAGGTATATCAGGAAGCGACGTACCAAGGTTCCTCATGGACATGCAGATGAGGAGCTACATGTGCATTTATAAAGGAACGTGTTTGCTATATGGGCTTGCATGACTATAAGGTTTCACAAATCTGAGGTGTTAATGATCTTGCCAGAAAAGACTACTTTCAAATATCTTCATCCTTTACCAAATCCGAGGTGCCAATGCTTCCGCATAAATAGATTATTTTCAAAATATCTTCATGTACCAACGTCGATCGATAATGGGCACTCAGCCTAATATGCTGTGTTCTATATTCATGCACGCCATCGACACGACACACGCATTATACTCGTGCAGTACTGATTTGACATTGGGCACTTAGGGCCTCATTATGTCACTGGCTGTCCTAGGACCGCCAATGCTGCGATGGTGATCGGACTGCCGCTCTCCAGGCGGTCCGGCCGCTACATTATGACCCTGGCTGTTGAACTGCCGTCCCTGCCAGGAGCATGGTTCTCGACAAGCTGGCGGCAGTCGGAGTTGTGGTCAGCCATGGCAGCGCTGAGTTTAACGCTGCCGTGCTGATCACGAGTTCAGTTTCTGCCAGCCGTTTCATGGCTGGGACCTCACCATGTAAAGGTTGGTGGAAACACAGTACAAGGGGCCATCGGGGGGCCGCTGCACTGCCCACGACCATATCATGGGCAGTGCAGGGCCCCCCCTGCCCAGCACCCTCGAAAGGCACACTCCCTGCTTTCAAGACAGTGCGCTCTCCGAGGGTGCTGTAGTGTTACAATATTGGCCTCGGCTCCTTTAAGGGAGCCGAGACCAATAGCGTAGCACTGTTACTGCAAGTCAGCCCGGTGGGAACATTGTAATACAACGGGATGCGGCAGTCGGGTTGATGGCCACCTCATCCCCACAAATTTGGTGGTGCGCTCGTCCGATCACCAAACTCATAATGAGCCCCTTAGTTCCAAAGATTTCTATATTTGCTTGCATTATTATTATTATTATTATTATTGCCTTATACTTACATGTTTTTGTAAAATTATGATCGCTTTCTATGCTAATTAACATCACAGTTGGTACGAGTAAGTGCTTTCATAGTTGCGGCCGCAAGTACAGGAAAATTGAAAGTCTTATTTTCGTTAATATTCACCGATATGATTTGTCGTTACATTTTGTTTTTAATGTGTGGACTACAGTTCCCAGAATGCTTCATTGCAGGCAGGATGGGCTAAACATATAAACATTGAAATAGAAGTAGGACTTGCTATCCGTGATCAAGACTCAATCTGAGTCGAGACGTGTTGGTATTTGCAGGGTTAATTTGTTTGAATAAACCTGTTTAAGATCCTGAGGGCCATCCTGGAGTGCAGTAGTTCCCTCTGCTGTTTGGAACCTATATATATATATATATATATATATATATATATATATATATATATATATATATATTATAAATATACATCTATACACACACACACATATATATATATATATATATATATATATATCAAACCAAGGCCCTTTCAGGGTCAGAGTGACGCATAAATTATGCAAAAAACAAAGGAGAACTCTGGGAAGTTCCCAATTTTAGGTGGAGAGCTGCTCTAGTAAGGAGCACCCTGCAACACCAGCGACACTCTAAATTTGCTCACCTCAAATGTCTGCTTATCTAGCAAAGTTTTTAAGCATAGGATTAGCACAGTGCTATCCTCGCTGAGCTAGATAGTGACAAAGTCTTTTGCCATTTGTACAGCAAAATCTTTAAGCATAGGATTGACATAGTGTCATCCTCGCTGAGCTGTAAAATGACAAAAGCCATTTACCACTCCAGGCACAGTATTACGGCTTTGGACTGGTCAAATACCATCCAAGCCAACCTGGAATGAGTAAAGCAACCCCTGACACGTGTTTCGCTCTCATTAGAGCTCTTCAGAGGGGTATAGCTTTGTCCAGACACAAGGGAGCACCCAGTAAAAGGCAAACCAAGGCCCTTTCATATATAAATATATATATACACACACAAACACACACATCATTTACCACTGCATAATGCCTCCTGCAAAATAATACCTTCAGACATGACATTAAAAATATTTTATACATCACTTACCAGTCAGCTCCACCACCTCAGCTGAGTCCCAAGCGGGCCCTGCAGGTCCTGATCGCTGTCATAACATCAATCAAGCAGGGCACAGCTTTTCGCTGGGTGCATACAACCCCCTGGGATGTGGGGTAGCTTATGCCACACTTGCCCCCAGCACTCCTCACTTTCCTGGAAGTTGCAGCTGTTTCCAAGCTTGCCACCTGAGGGGAGGTGGCACTTCAATAAACATAACAATGCTACCATCTCCTCCTCAGAAAAAAATATGTCATGGGTTAACCCCTTCCCACCTAGGTCTTCTGGGTCCAGGCCTTCTGTGGCACTAGCACATTTCCTGAGTCTGCCATAGATGTGGGGGCGGGGTTTAACAAAATAAGCAAAACATGAAGAAGAGGCAAAATGAAAAGTGAAAGCACAGGATCATAAAAAAGAGGCAAACAACTGAATAAAAAATTGAAACAAGCATTTGCAATGCATTAGGTCTCACATTTGCGAAATTTAGAGGCATTGGCGTTGAAAAGTGCATTTTTGTCTACTTTTGGTTTATTTTGTATGCAGTGGAATGCTGATATTAGCATAACACTAGTGCCATTTGTATGACCTTGCAGCACTGGAGAACAAGATAATGGGAAACAGGTTATGAGGCAGAGGAAATAAGAGTAATATGTTGGCTGTGAAAAAAAAAAAAGTAACGCCACCCTGAAAAAACTCATAGGAAATGTAAGATTAGGTAAAGCATGTGAAATATAAGGAACAACATGTTTACATTAACGTTCTTATACCTGCAATATGCTTGCTGCACAAGCCTGCAACATTTACTGTTGTAATGCGCAAGAAGCAGGGAAAGGGTGCAGTACCACAGGCTGTCCCTAGGTGTCCCTTGTGTGCTTATGGTCAGCTTGGGACAGTAAAGAACCGAAAGCAGCACTGTGTCACTGAGATAAGCCAAGCTCCTTGCTCATCTCTCCCTGTTAATTTGTTGACTCGCCCACCTATATGATAAACAAAATAAACTATTTCTGCATCTCAGAAAGATTACCACATTTTTACGTGACATAGTTTTGGAAACATATTTGCTGACATTTCAGCTAATGCGCTGGCTAAATCAGCCATAATAGGCACATGGTTTGGTTCAGTTCATCTCGTTAATACGCGGTTTACAGATCTCTACGGCGCACATTATCTTATACGCCAGCACTCTAGGAGAATCAAGAAGAAGGTTCTTTAACATTGGCCTTACCTCCCGTCTCAACATTTCGATTATTGCCTCAACTTTGCTTCAGATAACCAACTCAAATGCACTTAGAGGAGAGAGACTAATCATAAAACTATGATTATCAAATTCAATGACAGACTAAGAAGCACCACTGTTAGTTTTTACTTGTACCTGTATTTTAGAGTAAGAGTTCTAATTGGATAGAAAAGCCGGTCCGTTCCAAAACCAAACCTTGCTTCACTGGAAGCAACCGGCCGCCAATCTGGGAATCATCGACCAGCCACTCTTGAGCCGGTGTTTCTCACTGTATCTATTGTGTAACTAGCCATGGAGGTGGGTCAAGTAGGTCTCAGTAGTACTGTCCTGTGATGTAGGTGGTGGGGGATAAAGTAGCATGGGTGTAAGCAGGTCCATGGGTAAAATTACACAAGGGAGAGCAGCACGGAGCTGGAGGGGCTGAAGTTCTGAAAGCAAGAGACGGTGGTTGAGAAGAGGGGAATAACCATGGGAATGTACTTGTGTGCTATGGGGTGGAATAGAGGGGAATAGCCACGGGAACATACTTGTGCACTACGGGGTGGAATAGAGACAAGAGAAAAATGCTCCCCAATACCGCTGATCAAGTTCATGCTGTGAGTTTGAGCTATATCAAACTTCAAACTACCATGGCCGCCATTGAGCATGATGGGGGCAGACAAAAGAAAAAAGGAGCGAGCACACAGTAAAGTATGGCCGATGGGGCAATAATCCATGTAACAGGGTCAATATGCAAGGTTTAACAAAACAGCCTCAACACGGGACAAACATAAAGCATCTACCAACGACATAAAGGGATTTTTGAAAGGGAGGCCCAGGAACGAATTAAAGTGATGGTGGTGAGATGGGCGTGGTTAAAGTCCACAGACGAGAATACAACATGCTGAAAAGCAGTGCTTGCGCGCTGCTATGCTCTACTTAAAAATGGCAAAGAAGGGCAAAACTGTTTTGGATGGGATTGGACTAGGAAAAACCAGGAGCTGGCTGGAGTCAACTGCACTTTTTGTTCGAAGTCACCATGTACAATTCTGTTTTGCATTGTTTTTAATTGCGCAATGCACCCCCAAATCATTTTTGAGCACAAAACGTATTTTACACAATTAAAAGTAATTTCTGAGACCTTTTGCGTAAAAATAATCCCTCTTTTGCACATCCCTTAGTTAACAGTCAGCCCTGTGCAAAATTCTATTTACATAATTGTAATTCACGTAATTCTGGGAATTTGGTCTCACACTTGTTATTCCATATTCCCGAAATTAAGCCATTACACCACTTTACATATTGATGCACAATCTGCAGTAAAAATGTATAGCAAATGCAATGGAGCAACAGAACATGAGTGGTTGTTGTTCCCTGCACTTTTGTTAAATGCATGCTCACACCATAAATTGACAAGAGGACCGTTTTTTTGCTTAAAATTAGTGCGAAATGACAGATTTGCATTTCACGTAATTTTGCTGAAGTTTCATGAAATTACCTGAAAGCAAATTACATGAGTTTCTTATACCCCTGGTATCAGCCAGTTCTCACAAACCTGGTACTGTAGCATAGCATGGTGTACAGCCTGATTCCACAATTGGCTACTGTCGCACATGATTGTTAGTATGATTGCACTCTGTGCACATGGAAGCACATCACAGCACATCAGAGCCACCTTATTAAAAGCCTTACACACTGCAGTACAGCATGTTGCTAGTCAGATGTCTCATATTGGACACAGTATGTGGCCCGCTGGCAACTTTGGTGCGATCATTTGGTTTCCAGGTCCTCTTTTATGCTGATGACACCCAGATTATTGTTTTGATATCTGATGACTTGCTATCAGTGGCAGAGAACTTCAAACTCTGCATGATGAATATCTGTATCGGGATGAAGGAGAACTGTCTGAAATTGAAGGCTCAGCACCAGTTGCGGTTCACGCTAATAAAAAGGAGCGGGGCGGCAAACGCGTGGGGGGAGAGATAGGGGTAATTAAATTAAATAAAATAAAAAAATATTTTTTAAAAACACTTACCTCCACTCCCGCACGCGCCGCTCCTCGGCTCCTCCATCTCGCTCGCAAGACAGGCACAGGCTTCCAGGCTCTCAGCCTGCCCTTTCGCCAATCCTGACGCTGCTTAGAGAAGCTTTAGGATTGGCCGGGAGCCTGTGCAGGCTCTCTCCTGCCCAGCAACCATGTTGCTGGGCTACGGTTGCTGGGCTGGAGAGAGCCCTGTGCGTATGTGTGTTTGGCTGGCCCAAGACAGCCGGCCAAACACACATGCGCTCTGAGAGGGAGTGCTGAGCACTCCCCCTCACACTCATCACCCCTGTGGCCCGCCCTTTTTCTCCAAATAACAATCATAAACATAGTTTATGATCATTTTTTGGAAAAAAGGTTTGCAGCTGCCGCTTCTGGCGGGAGGGCAACGCTACTCCGCCCCTATGGGGGAGCCGCCCCACTCAGCACTCGTGTGGTCAGAGCCGTGGTGGCCAGAGACGTGTTGGCCCCTATCCACTCCTGTTGTCTCTGCTAAAAAACAACTAGCCCAATGTCTCATATTGGACACAGAAGCACATCATAATTTCTTTCAGTATATTCAGTATTACACCACAGCCGAGGAGTGCAGAAGTGAAGGGGAGGGGAGGGTTTTTCTTGCAGGTTCTTTCTTGTTTTTGTCAAGATCAGTATTTTAGTAATCAGAGCACTTTTTCTGAAAACAACCAGTGTTTCTTCTACAGTTCAGTATTGTGGTGTTACGCAAAAACAACATTAACCAGCCCCCACCTCATCCACAGACACAATGTGAGTAAATCTGAAAATGGCTTCTAAAAATTGATGTGGTGACAAGTCACCCCCATGGGGATTTTTCTGAGTAGTTTGAAACAGGAGGTGAAAGTATAAGGCACTTTTGGCCTAGGCCTCCTCCTATGTAACCCATAATTTTACCACCGCTTGGGTTTGCAAAGACATCAGTTCTCAGGGATTTGGCTTTGCGGATATTGAGTTAACAGGGAGTGACAGGAGACAGTGGTTTGACCACTCCCGGTGTGGTTATCACTGCTGCCACTGAGGGAAGACTGCAAACCGCAGAAAGCAATTGGGCAGGCCGCAGAAACACATTGCCATCCGCTTAACTCTGAGCTGCTGTACTTCTGAGATCCAGTGTTACCCAATGCACACTTTGCTAGAGGGTTTTCGAAGTTTACCCTCTTGCACAGTGGATATGAGCAGTTTTCTCAATTTTACCCAACATAAGCAAAATTATTCTCTAACTAAAAGTAGGCCCGGACGAAATTTGCACTACATTTGGGTAATTAGCGCGATTTAGGTAATGTCATGTCACTCTTGTTAAGTAAAAATTCCGTATTTACGCTGTTCGCAGTAACAATGTACTGCGCATGCGTCCTTTGTGGCAAAAATGTACCATAATTGCACACAAACAACTTGAACGACAGAGTGCGAGCAGCTGTTGCTTGGGTGCTTTCTGTTTTTTTTGCACTATTTTTTACCGCAAACTACATCCTTGGTTCCAAAACTGATGCTAAAAATACAGTCCCAAGTGTTATTATGCGTAGTATAGTATAATTTTGCTTACATTTTGCAAATGCAATTTATGTAAACTTTTGCACACCCCAACCTCAAAGGTGGGAGTTTTGTTAGGTTATTTTCCTGTAAATTTGTTTTCACTTAAATGTTTTTCAACTATTTAAATCAAAAAGAAAAACCTGTGGGATGTTCTCAAATAACTTCATGGGGGATACTGTAGTCAGTATAATTTCCTATAAGGGAAACGTACCCCGAGTTTTTATGTTCAACAGTGACAGCCTTTTGATCTGGACGCCCGAGTGTTCATATGTTCTAGGACGCTGTGTCTGCCAATCATCAAAGCAATAGATACCATTTAAAGACAAATCAAGTGGTTTTGTGGGAATTAAAGCTTATGGGGCAGATTCAAGAGCCTCTAGCGCCTCCTTGCGCCACATTAGCGTCATTTGTTTTACGCTAATGTGGCCCAACGAGGCCAAAATCACTGCACCAAATTTACAAAGTGGTGCAATGCATGCATTGCACCACTTCGTAACCCTTTGCGCTACATTATGCCTATGCCAGGCATAATGTATGCAAAGGGGGCGTTCCCCCGTTAGGGGGGCTGAAAAAAGAATTCTTTGTTTAATTGTTTTGACACTTTTAACACCTGCTCAGAGCAGGCGTTAAAAGGGGGCACCCCATTAATTACAATGGGCCCCTACGTACTGTTCAGGGTTAGCGCCAACATTTTGGCACTAACATTGAACAGTACATCAATAGCATCAGAAATTCTGATGCTTCTGCCCCTACCCAGCGCCATGGTGCGCCGTATCTCTGATACGGCGCACACATGGTGGCGGTCGGAGGGCGCTAGGTGGTGCAAGGAAAATGGCCTCGCACTGGGTGCAGCGCCACTTTCTTTTAATCAGCCCCTATGTTTTTTACAGTGCATAGAAATTATCTTGAAACAGACACCCTACTTTTTGAATAGTATTACTTTGGCAAACAGGTGGTTCACCAATGAGAGTGCTATGCATTTAGACAAGCACTGTCTATATTTGGATAATTTCCTTAACCAGCTAAATGTCTAGAATGATCACCTCACATTTACCAGGCATTTAACAAGGAGATGGCTATATTTGTGGCCTTTTTTAGCTTTGGGGTGTATGGGAATTGAACGTCCACAGATCACAGACCCCAGTTTAATGGCCTGACTTAGATCTTGGTGGTATTATCACCAAGCTGCGTCAGTGGCAAGCCTCAAAAGACCGTCACATTGGTGGTCTCCCATCTGCCATATTTAGATGTATTGCGGCTAAGCCAAAGACCGCCACAAAGGAATGTACTCCGTCGCACCAGCTACATCCCACAGCCGACGCATCGGTCTCCAATGCCAACGATTAGCACCCCTTCACAGTCTTGATGCCAGCATCCCCCTAAGCCTATTCAGATCACACAGTTGTGCTGGTGGTGTGTCAGTGGTGGGCCCATGATGTGGGAGCCCGTCTCGAGACCCGATCAGTATAGTACTGATGGTGTGGCCATTGGTTGGATGCTAGCAGTTCACACCTGTTGTAAAATGGACACTTGTGAATACCTGTAAAACACACTATAAAATACACTCCATTTCATACCATGATTCTTTGCCATCACACTGCAGAAGACCATTTGGATGCTGGAATTGCCACACAACAGTCAGTTTTTTTCGGTGTTACTCTCTCTCTCTGTATTTTTAAACCATATTTAGTTTATTCTCCCTCATATTTTCAGGCATTAGCTCAGTTTTTCCCAATAATTTAATATAGCTGGGGCAGAAATCCCTGTTTTTTAGAGGGAGAGTTGTCTGCCATGGTGGATGAAATCATTAGAGTAGAATTACAATTGTTTGGAGCACAAGTCCAACATACTACCATGTTGCAGAAAAGGCAAATGTGGGCCAGAATGGTGGACAGAGTGAATGCTGTAGCTAACAAAATGCGCATACAGGAGGAGATTAGGAAGAGGTGAAACGACCTGATGTGGAAAGTTCGTTCACTGGCCTCTAAGCGTCACTTAGAGGCCCAGAGGACTGGTGGTGGTTCGCCCAGCACCCATTACATCTCTTTCCTGGGAGGAGAAGGTCTTGTGAATCCTCTATCCTGAAGGCTTGAATGGAATTCCTGGTGGACTGCAGACTGGTAAGTCACACCTACATATGTCTCCCTAATCACCAATGGAGTGCTGCCCTTAAGTTAGACATTTACAATGCTGCAACAATCATAGCAAAACGATATAGCTAATTTTGACTAAACAAAATATGTTGTGTCATACAAATTACTAGCAGCATGGTTGTAGCTCTTCTTCTAACATAATGCAATATGTATAGTCAGATTGTGTGTAGTTCCCTATGGATCATCCCTTGCATGGGCTCTGCCCATTACTGTCTATTAATGTATGTTGCTGTGCTTACAAAAACAAGTCCAAAACTACATCCATTTATGCAGGAAAATATGGTGTTTCTAAGTGGCATTTTCTCCTGGTTACATCATATCCATATGTGTGTACAAGTTGCAAACGCGTGTTTATCTCCAATATAGTCATTGAAAGTAATATGTGTAACTTACTTTCCAAACAAGTATTGTCTATGGTGTCAACAGATGACTACAGCTACCATAATGCTCTGTTTTTGGATCTTAAAAACAATAGTGCAATGTAAGGTTGTTCAACTGTCGTTTACTTCCATTTGTTCACAAATTTCAAAAACGTGTGCATTTCACAGTCACCATGTCATGCTATGGACTAAAATGACACTTCTTGTGTAGCTCAACCCTATTCAGACCTGATCACAGCTACAGTGAATTGATGACAATGCTTACATCAATCATTGCCTTTCGAATCCAAGATATCCAAAAATGTGTTGTGGCAGGCTGGATAGAATTAGCAGCCACAAACAAATTACAGTTCCCTGTCCATGTGATGACCAATTACAGTTTCATGTGCATTATGAACCACTTTGTGTCCAATGTATTGCAGCCTGGTAGGCCTTGGAAAGGTCCAATACTCCAATCTACTGACCACTGTGTTTGGTTCCATGTTTGTCACATGTAGCCTACAAAATGGAAATAACACTTTTGCATTTCAGGACATGTCTGCAAGGTCAGCAAGGTCAGCACTGACATTGTCATCTGTGTAAATCAGGCTGCATGGGTAAAAAAAAAAAAAAAACATAAAGGAATCATCAGTCCATCACTCACGTCCTAGTTTTTAGGTTGGTCTTTTTGTAGACAAAGACACATGAAATGTACAAACTACATTTTAATTACATATCCTCTGCAGCCTTCACTGGCCCAAACAGGCAGCCCAGTGCACCACTGTCTGCCAACTAAGACACCTCCACTTCAGCCCAGGAGCAGGCCTTTAGTGAGGACTCCAATGCTGCAAGTCAGGATGCACATGATCCAGCTGGTCTGTCTGGCCAGACAGTTCCAGTGAGTCAAACTCAGCCCACACCTACACCTTCCACAACAGCTGCAACATCTCAGCATGAGGGCAACCCTACTTCCTGTGCACCAAAGACATACACACAATCCTATGCCCCCCAATCCTGGCTCCTGTTGAGACAGCAACAACACAGCCTCCAGTTCTGCCAGGACTGAGTGGTTTGGGGCACACTTCGTCAAGGGTACAGGCTTGTGGGGATAGGGTTCATGGAAGGGAATCTGTAGTCCAGCCAATTGAGCCCACTGGGGTACTTGTTAGCCAGGCCATTATTGACCAAGTCTTGGGATCAGTCCAATAGTCTCAAGACACTATGGGCCAGGTTATAAATGAGCTCTGGAAAATCAAGGACGTGCAGAGGGAGAACATCTTGGAACTACAGATCCACAATAAAAGAATTAGTTCCCTGACCAAGGTACTATTTGATATTTACCACCATATATGCAGGGATTTTCCTATGCCATCTGCCCCTGTCTGTGATCCCTCCACAACTGGGCAAACTACACCACTGCCAACCACAGACAGGAAGGCACTGCCACATAAGGAGCCTGCTCCTACCACCCCCTCTTTCCCAGAGAGGACAGTCATCCCAACGCACAGGAGAGGATGGCAAGACCAACACCACCACCTCCAAGAGATGCTGAACCTAATTTCCTCCTTGTGTGCCTACCATTCACTCTGTGGACTATTTCATGGACACATTTATTTTTTCTGAGGGCAGTTGTGTTTTGGATATTGGACTTAAAACTGTTTTTGGCTCTACTACCATGTTTCCATCCACCACGATAGACTCTTTTGTGTTTGTTTCATCTTTTTATAAAACACCTCACTCTTGTTTTTATGTTATGTCAATAAATGTAAATGTTGAATTATTGGTGGCATTTATTTATCATGTCTATCATCTACCATCATGTTGCCAAATCTCTACAACGTTCAGTTGGGAAAAAATGTTTCAAATACAAAGAGGTAAAGTGTTAAACATTTTATTCAAAGAAAACCAACTCAACTTAGAATGTATTTGGGACATACAAATGGTGGCAACAAGTCGTTGTTGAAATGGAATCTGGGGTATAAAAAACCAGTCCTAACCCCAATAGTCGGTGCCATTCCGGGTTATATGCTCCACGACCTTGAAAGCATGAAGGAAAGGGACTATTCAATGGGAACAAATTAAATAGGCAAACTATCACTGATTCATGACATCAGTTGGAGTCATACATCTTGCACTCATAATGAGAATCCTAGATCAATAACACCAACAATCTACATCATGGCAGTGACAACATTTGAGGCCACATGATAAGTACAGGAAACTGTGGCAGTATCTGATGCAATGACACATTCACCATTCAGTGGTGTGCTAACAAAAAGTTCTATTACCTATGACGAAACACAACAGCTACCTCCACTGTCCACATATTAAAGATTTAGCCAATGTGAAGGAAGAACAGTATGCTAGGGCTTTACATACATATGTGGTATGAGCAAACCAAGTGGCACATATTTCCTTGATGTCAGTATCACACAGAAAACAGGTCAGATACAATCTTCTGAACTTCCATTCCATCAGAGTGCAAGTTGTCTTTGGAAAAGATTTGTCCATCCCAAGTGGGTGTCTGCCCCAGAATCAACACATGTTCACTTCTTACTTCCCAACAGCAACATATCACAGCAAATGTCTCAACACAGAAATGTCCAAATGAAGAGGACATAGTGAAGGACCCTGAAACAGAATAACAAGGGAAAATTAATTTTACCACATATTAAATTGAACTCAATTGACAAGTCCTGAAGGCACACATACTTAGCACAAGCACAGTTCATCTCTGTCAATGACCACATACCCAATGAGGGAAACTCTGATCCACTAACATATTTGCCTTGAACTTTCCTGCACCGACCATTCCTAACAAATTACCATAGTATACTCAGGTGACGAAGTGGGCAATCACATCTTGCCTAAGTCAACTCCTTCTTTTTCACCACTGTCATCTTCATTGGGAATTTCAACATCCTCACCTGGAGGCTCATCACAGTCTACCTCCTCTACAATTATAGGTATGTCTCTCCTCAGGGGGAGGTTATGGAGAATGAAGCAGGCAGCTGTGATTTGGCACACCTTTCCGGGTGAGCAGAGGAAGGCTCCACTGATCTTGTCCAGCACATAAACCTAGCCTTCAGGAGCCCATAAGGCCACTCTACTGGCCTTCGTGTTCTTCCATGGGCCTCATTGAAGCAGGCTTCTCTGGCGTTGTTGGATTCTGCAGTGGTGTGAATAACCATGGTCTGTTAGGATACGCGGAGCCACCTACATGGTATCAACACATCAAAAGATTACACACATATCAAGGTATTGTCCCTTCCAAAACTAGGATTCAGGCAAAAGATCAACAAGTCATATTGTACTTACCAACAAGCCAGGGCTTCTCTAGTCCAAGTTGTGACATCTGCATTGGTATATTCTTGTTTCGTAGTATGAATGGATCAAGTGTTCACCCAGGGAAGAGGGCATACACACTTGAGATACATAAGAATGGTAAGAAAACAACTTGCACATTGATGGAATGGAAGTTCTTCTGATTGTGGTAGACCTGTTCTCTGTTGTGTGGTGGCACCAAGGCAATATGCATGCCATTTATTGCTCCAACCACATGTGGTAGTCCACCCAAAGCATATAATTGTCCCTTCGCTGTGGCTAACTTCTGTAAACATGTGAATTTGCTGTAGCTGTTGATGTTTTTCATCAAGGAAGAAAGGGCGTCTTGTAGCACACCACTGAAAGTTGACTGGGACATACCCCCAGATGCTGCCACAGTGTATTGAAAGGAGCCAGTAGCTACAAAATGCAGTACTGCCATGTGTTTTACTATTGGTGTTATGGCTGTTGGATTCATATTGTGAGGCAGGAGATCATGGCTCCAACTGCTTACACAAACCCAGGATAGTGTGCCTATTTAGACAATATTGCTTGATGACGCCCGTTTTCTCCACGGTGGCAAGATCTGGAAAGAGCCAGAACACCTAAGACTGTTGCATCCTACCCATGGTTGGGTTCAGTTGTCTGTATGTATTGAAAAAAGATCAAATAAAAAAGTCACTGTAAGAAGCTGGCTCTCTATATAGTGCACTAAAATGAATTACACTATGCAGAAAGTCCAGTGGATCCCCAATTGGTAGTGCAGAGGCAGAATTAGATAGGACTAATGCTCTATTTTGTGGTAGTGTGGGCAAGCAGGTAGGCTTATCAGAGGGTAGTGCTAAGCATTTGTTGTACTCAGAGTCAATAAATGAGACACACACTGGAAGAATAAATCAGAGACCAATTTATAAAATAACAATTCTTTTTATATATATTTCAAACCCAAGAACTATGTAAACAGGTAAGCAGACTTTAAAGCATAAATACTTAGCAGTTTCAAAATTAGACTGCAATTTTCAGAGTTCTCTCAATGTTATCCTAGACGGGAAAAACAATGTCCAGAAAACTCAGGGTTAACAACGACTTACACAGCCAGTCTCACAGGGTTATGGTGAGTAATGGGCACTGATCAGAACCACACCAACAGGTCACACTGGTTGGCACTGGGGCGGCCGGGTGCAGAGCTGCAGTAAGGTGTTGGATGCCCAATGATTTCCTATGGGAGACTTACCCTGTGACAAACAGGCTGCAGGCTTTGGCTGGAAAGCCAGTCAGGGACAACAAACAGGTAGGTAGTAGATTTGGGGTGCTCGGGGAATTGAGTGCACCTTTCAATCTCTTCTCCGGTGCCCAGGGGTGACTGCTGCATGAGTTTCTTTTTATGTCAGGTTTTCTCGTCCGGGAGCACTCATGGCCGGGGGTCCTGTGAGTTGAGGCTCCAGGCATTGTGGGGGAGTCTGGCATGGGTAGACCCAGGGTGGACTCGAGCTCTCACGAGCGGGGGGACATCGTTGACACCAATGACCCGCCTCAGCTTAGGTCAGGGGTCATGGATACAGTGGTTGCTATAGTTATCAGATTTCGTCTCACCACCAGGCTGCGGGAGAGGGGGACTGCATGCAGGGGTTGCAGGCGACCTGGATAAGTCTAGAAGGGTTGACACTGGGGTGGACTCGGGCTCAGGACAGCTGAGGAGACCTGCTGGCACCATTGCTGGGCTTCCCACAGGATCAAGGTAATCAAGTGCAGAGGTCACTTCAAAGTGTTGGTTTCCAGGCTGCAGAGTCCTTGTTAAATAATTTGTTGCTGAGCAGGTCCACTGCTCATAGGTGTCTGAGTCTTTTTTAGAAGGCAGACAGGCTTCTGGGGTTTCTTGAAGCTGCAGCTGCCCGACAAGTACTTTTTGTGCAGAGTTCTGTGAAGCTAGCAGGCAGGCCGGAAGGGCTGGTACCAGGTCAGCTGCTTTTTCTTCCTCTTCTTCTGTGGGGTCAACTCTTTTTCGTCCTTCTTCTTCGTAGATTGCCAGGATCTGAATTCTAGGGTTCAGGGGTGCCACCTAAATACTTAATTTATTGGCAGTACAGGAAGTGCCAGGCAGTAGCCAATGGGTTGACTACCTTTATGGTGACTACACCCTTCTTATGACCACTTCCGCTGGGAAGTGGGCATAACCCTAACCCTAGTGGCCTAATTCCTTACAAGTAAGATGAAGGAATTTGAAAAGTACTGTCCACTTCAGCCTTTCTGTGGGAGCCACTCACCTGAATTCGAGGCGTTCCGATGGGACGATGACAATTCTCCAACCCCGGTGAGGACTAACGTGACCGCGATGAAGAGTACATTGCCCTCTCACACGTCCTCAAGGGGAAGGTGGTTTTGGGAAGCAAAAAAGAGAACATATAAGCTTCTGCTTCGTGGACTGCAGAATCAGATTGCTGGACCCTGGCCGGCATGTTGTGTTGGGCATCAGTACTTCTGATTTCTCAAAATACTGGGTTCTTGGTTTTTAGGATTCTGGGCTGCAAAATAATTATTACATTAATATGTTGAACTTGCATAAACTATTGAGGGAATATACATTGCATAATGTCATTTATTGTCGGCACATTGTACATATGTTTCTATAAGGCTGAACAAGTCTCTTCCTCCTTTTACAATACTTTCAAAGTCTCTGAAGCAATGTCCAATTTAAAAGAATATCAACTTGACTAAAGGGCTTCTTTGTGTTCTGGCATAATCTCTTGCCAAAAATAGTTTTGGTAAACTTGCTCTATTTCCAAACTCCTAATTTTCAAGGGATTGCTTGTTACAGAAAATAAGTCTTTCCTTAATGTCTGTTTAGCGGTATATTGCATTCCCTCTCAAATGATAAATCACGCTAGTTCTTAATGTCATAAATTATTTAAAAGACAGAGCTCTGTTTTGTTTCATTTAAACAATTAATTTTTCTTTACCTTGAAATGAAGTTACTTGCTTGGAAATTTCAGAAGAACCCAAACTGGGTTTTTTCTCCTTTCTTTGTGGATTGCCGGAACTCAACTGGAAGCTGTCCAGAAGAGGAGAAATGCTGGAAGTCAACTGGAAGCTGGTCGGAGAACGAGGAACAGTGGAACTCAACTGGAGGCAGGCTGGAGGATAAGGAACTTGACTTGAATGGAAACAGATGAGTAGAGCAATAGGTATGAAGCAAGCAAGGCCTCAGACTCACAAGCATCCATAAATGATCAAATGTGCACTTGTGCCTTTTGGAAGTTGATTGCTTGTTAAGGAAATGAGCAATTTTCCTTCTGATTGTGGCACATGTTCAATAGAGATCACATTGTGAAGAGCAAATGTTTTGCAGTTACAGTTGGAGCAGGTGGAAAGACGGTTGCTTGTTAAGGAAATTAGCAATTATCCTCCTAATTGAGGCACATGTTCAATATAGATCACATTGTGAAGAGCACATGTTTTGGTAGTTACAGTTGGCACACGTTTAGCAGGTGTGATAGAATGTGTATAATCAACAAGCATTGGTTATAATAAGTGAGACATTTAACAAGCATCGGTTATTGCAAACTTGATATTCAAGGATGTAATGCATATACCCAAATAAGTCGTAATGTTGCAAGCAACAGCACCTTACTGTAATCGAGCTCTTGGATGTGCTAGTGTACCCACAACAAGCTCGTCCACCTTAGGTCTGGGACTAGCATGAAGTAGGCATTCTTCTTAATTTAACAAATTTTCCTTGTGTGTGCTGCTGCCAAAAGTAGGGTCAGAGCAGGTCATCTCTGCCATCTGGAGAGACCTGGGTTGTATTTCAAAGGCGGCAAGGCCTTTGAAACTCCTGCCCTGGAATGTCCATCCTGCTATGGATGAGGTGTTATCACCTCCACCCAGAGCCTTTGTTCTGGGCCTCCAAGAGCATTGGCCCTCACCTCAGAGGGTCAGAACTCA
Source organism: Pleurodeles waltl (assembly GCF_031143425.1). NCBI lineage: Eukaryota > Metazoa > Chordata > Amphibia > Caudata > Salamandridae > Pleurodeles > Pleurodeles waltl. The sequence continues at coordinate 169,438,230 of NC_090441.1, forward strand.
TTCTAGGGTTCTTGCACTGGTTTGTACAAGTCAGTGAACACACCAGTAGCTGGGTAGGTTTTCAAGGGGCACCTCTAAGGTACCTTCACTGTGCATTTATTAATAAATCCATCACTGGGGACAGTGAGAGTTTATTATTCTGAGATGTTTGATATCAAACATCTCAGAATTCAGAGAAGCCATTTTGTAGCTGAGGAACAAGTAATTGCCAGTGTGTCGAGCACATGCATTTAAAAAGGCTTCCCTGTACACTTACTATGTCTCAGAATCGACAGACACACAGCAGGGGCATATCTGCACATGCAGATATGCCCTTACATGTGCCTGGATGCACCCAGCTTTAGCGGTGGCTTACATCTGACACATGCAGTTATAGGGGATCTGGCACACATGGGTGTGTGATAGGTCAGCTTTTCAATTTAGCCTACACCAACACATGCACTCTGCAATGGCAGCACTGTGTGGGTTAGATGAGGGGTCCCTGGGGGTGGTACAGTTAGTGATGCAGCCCTCAGATACCTTCCTTAGTACCCCAGGCCCTAGATACCAGGGATACAATTTAATAGGGACTTAAAAGTTATAGCTAAAGAGTTTGCCAATTGTGCAAAACAGCTGATCAGTTTTGGGGAAAGAGATCTGGCTCTGGGGACCTGTTTAGCAGGGACACAGTGCACTAACAGTCAAAACCACATCAGAACCAGGCAAAAAGTGGGGGCTAACCATGTCAAAAGGGCGCCATCCTATAGTCACACCATATTTTAAATGTCAAAACACATATGACTTCTTGGTAACAGTAGAAATGTCATTGGGTAATACATGTACCCACATTGAAATAAAATATTTGGACTGCAAAAACATTTTTAAAGTTTTTTTTTCTCTTTTTGGGTCATTTTTTATTAAAACTGTATTATTTGCACATATTATTATTATTATTATTATTATTTTTTTAAATACCGTCAACGGAGATGGTGCTTCTCCTGCGGCACTTTCATTGTCAAACACAGTCAAGGTCCACGTTTAATTGTGTCATATCTGTCCAAGAAAAATATTATAGGTATCTGACATTTAGTGCTGGTGATGCACCAATAATTGAATTGAATATTGCACATCTTCACACCCTAAAATGGCGGCTGCCTGAAGTTGCTGTCAGGACACTGGCTACCCGACAGCCGTCACTGGAAGTTGACCGCATTGTAGGAGGTAGCCTCCACGAAGGGCCCTGCCATAGGCTAATGTGTGTGACGGCTACGCACGAAAGCCAACGGCTGTGCCCATCTCCGTCACAGATCGCGTCCGCCGTATACTTGTACACAGCATTGTAAAAAAAACAGTCACTTGCCTCCTAGCACTGCAGCCATCAATACCTCCTCATTATTTTGCTGCTTTTACTGGCCTTTGGGAGCCAGGATGCCAGGCAAAGCATTTAACAGGGCCTTGCCTTCTCCCCTGAGGAGCTGGACCTCATTGGCAGGGAGGTTCTGTCCCTGTACAGCCAACCCTATGGGACCTCAGAGGAACTGCTATATGTCTGATTGGGGAATGTCTGACTGAGTAACCTCTTCCTTTTGGATTCACAGGCTATTTAGTTAATTTTTGGTAATGAGGGTAGTGCTGTGATTGGAGTTGACAGAATGATGTAGCTGGGACAGATTTTTGTGACCAACGTCTGAAATGTGTGTGCATGGCAATGTTAAGTCACCTGAAAGTAGAAGCTGTGATGTGTGTCCATGTCATCCTATTTAATCACATACTTTTTCATCACACAAACTGCAGGCCACTGACTACCAGTGGCCAGTAGACAGTGTACCCGTAGCATGGCTGACAACATACAGCAAATGTTGAAATTAAAGTGATGTTGATAGAAATATGTAGAGGGTCTGGAGTTGTCTGATTCTGTACTGTCACATGGGATTCCATCAAATATTGTGTATTAGGTTGTTCCATATGGTTTAAACCTGTCATAGGTTCACATTCAGGTAAACTTATTTTAGGTGCAGCAAGTTCAGATGCCACTGGCTCACCATCATCCATTTCAAAACACACTTGTTCAAACAACCCACAAATCCCTGCTCTTACTGACACATTTCAGCCCTTCTATCTTGTCCACAGTCACTGTGTGTGATGCAGACCATGGGTTCTGACTCTTGGGAGTTTCGGCAGGAAGCCAATGTAGCTGTGAGTATGATTATGTGCAAGGATTGTACAGGTGGTTTGGCCTTTAGTAGCTTAGTAGCTCACAATGATGGTCAATAATCAGGGGTGGCTCTAACAACAGGATTGGTTGCATAGCTCTGGCCAAGATTATGTTGTAGGCCTGATTATATAACATGAGAAGCTAGCAAGTATTGAAGGGGCACATGAAATCACTGCAAATAAATATTTCTACTCTACCTGTAACAATTTGCTGGTAAGAAAAATCTAGTAACTGGTGAATGTATGTGTGAATTTCCAAAATGTAATGTCACTGCAGTACTGCCAAACAGTAACACTGAATCTTCTTTTCTTGTCCTTCTATGTCATCTTTATAGGTCAATGCCCATCAGAAGTGGGAAATCTGGAAGGCCATCGCAATGAAGTTGCACACCCTGGGGGTAGCCTGCACTGTTGGAAGAGGTGGGACGACCTGTGTCTGACCACAAGAAAGTCAGCTGAGAGCCAAGTCAGGCATTCCTCCCAATGATCCAGGCGGTACACCACACCCTGACACCACTAATGGCCTGCATCCTTGCGGTGGCTTACCCGGAGCTTGATGGGCAGTTGAGGGCCTAATAGCAGCAACAAGAGGTTAAGTCACTGTCTATAAATATTTGTATGGTTTATCCGATTTACTTTCCAGCTTTGTTGTATGCCATCAACTTTGATGTTGGGACTGATCAGAAGCCCATGAGCATTTCTGGAGATATCAGTTGATCAGACACTATCTAATGCTGTGTGTACTGTGTTGCTTTGTGCTGAAGGATGCCACTAGGTTCCTCCTCACAAGGCAAGTACTGCTGTGGGCAGCAGATACATGGCTGCATGCAAAGGGATTGCCAGCATTTTCACAATTACATGAGGGACAGTTTCTCAAAACATGCACCATGTCATGATTGGGTCAGGTGTGATGTTACATCACAAATGTGTGTAGTGAATGTAGGCTTCATTACTGGTATCTGGCAAACTGCAAAATTATGACACAGCTGATTTAACAGACTTGACATTGCTAAGTTGGTGCTATGACAATGTAAGAATGTACATCTGCACCAAAAGTACTGATATTCTGTGTACAGTGGCATCATTCCTTATCTGACACGTTTGAAAATAGTTTGTCTAGCAAACTTCTAGTAAGTTAATGTGGACAGTAGCATATGGCCCTGAGTCCTTCACAAGTGTGCTTGTAAACCAGTCTGTGATTCCCAGTGTGAATTTCTATGCCAAGCTGTATTGTTAGCAACATACATGAATCTGTCCACATTGGTGAGAGGGTTGTGAACAGACAACATTTTGGTGTCCTTATTCCTACCTAGAAGAAAGATTTGTGATGCAGAGCAATGTAATTATGAAAGGGACATTTGTATATAGAAGGTTACATCACATAGATGTTGTCTTGTCCGATTTTGAGCACACAATTTCCATACAAAATTCTTACCCTTGGGACAAAGTGAACCAACTTTAGCTCTGTACTACTGTGGTTCAGAGATGTAGCCAGACTTATGTATTTACTCATGCTGTCAAAACCATTTGTTATGGAGTGAACTACAAGTGTGTAAGTGACAAAGGAATACATGATATTGGAGCTGAGATGGGGGATTACTGAACTTGTTGCAAATGTTGTGTGTTCTACATTGATGTCCAATTGTATTCTCACAGATATACTATAACTGTTGTATCTGTGTTTTCAGCATCCACTGGGCAAGCAAAGGTGACAGCGGCCACATTGGCAGGGATGAAGCTGGCCACTGGGGATCAGATGTGGACACCACGGACATTGAGGGACCCAGTGGCATGAAGGGTGAGGGGACTGGCACATAGGCCACCAGTGACTCTACATTTTCTCGGAGGCCTCCAATGAAGACCAGTCCCTAGGGGGGGGGACCCTGAAGAGACTGTGCTGTGACACCTACATCTTTGTCTGTCCCCCCATTCCAATCTCACCTTCCCTCTTGCACCCCCCAGTTGGCAGTAGCCGCCACCCTAAAAGGGGCAGCATTACCTTTGCTGCAGGAACCCCTTACCCAGTGTCCCAGGCTGCACTCACTGAGGATGTTGATCTTTTAAGAACAATCACTGTGGGCCAGACTGCACTACTGAATGCCATCCATGGCCAGCTGGCCAGAAAACACTGATGCTGGCTTTCCTGAATGGCATTTACGGTGCCCTGCCTGGCCTACAACGGTCACTCTAGGGTCTGGCCTCCTCAATGGCCACAGCCTTCCACCCACCACAACCTTGTGCCCAGACTCCCACCCCTCCCCATCCCATATCCCTCAACCCAACCCTGTCCAAAGCACACACAAACATATGCACACACCCACAACAACAACCACAAGCAGCACATCCCAACACCAACACAGCAAAAAACACAAACACAGACACACACCTGCAGACACCACACACAATACCACCACAAATTGCACCCCCACCATAAATCCACATACCCCTGCCAACAGCACACCCACAGACACATCACCCACCACTGCAGCGGCACCCACACACACCATATGCACAACCCCAGTCAGTGCACCCACCACAACACAACCACACACACACACACCACTACAGCAACATCCACACCCATCACAAGCACACCACAGTCAGTGCCCCACAACACAACCACACACCCCTACCACCTCCACACCCACATACACAACCACCACTAAAGTAACACTCACAGACACCACAATCACACACCCAGTCAGCACAACCAACACCACACACACATGCACCAAAACACACAGAGACACCATCCCAACACGAACCACACACCCACCACTACAGCGACATCCACACACACCACAAGCACACCACAGTCAGCGCACCCACCACAACACAACTACACACCCTTACCACCTCCACACCCACATACACAACCACCACTACAGTAACACTCACGGACACCACAAGCACACACAGTCAGCACAACCAACATGACACACACATGCACCAAAACACACAGAGACACCATCCCAACACGTACACATCCACTACACACACACATACTCAACACAAACACCCACACTTACCCTCCGAACAGACACCCAGTAAGAAACGCAAAACTAAAGATACAGCACATACATCAGACCCTCAAGCACCCACACCTTTAACACACACACATACACTATGGACACAGCCACTCCTTCCACCTCCTACACCCAACTCCCTCACTAACGCTCTACCCATTTTCCTAAGGAGAGACTACTTTTTTCCGTGTCCCTGACCCCTTCCACATCCCACCCCACCCCTACCGAAATATAAATTCACCCCTTCCAAATCTCAAACCATACCCACCAAACTCACCCAAACCAACCACTTCCAAACTCAAACCCAACAATTCGAAACCCATATCCTCCCCTCCCAAACCCAAGGACCCCTCCCCCCCACTAAGATCATTTTCTATGAAGCTGTCTCAAAATGTTACCTACCTTCTCAGGGGTATTGCTATATCGACCACTACGACCAGCCAAACAAATGATGAAAGAAGCACCAGATAGTCTGGTAGTAATGAGTCTTCAGAAAGGTAACTTTACGGTTCTAGGGGACTTAAATATCCATGAAGAGAAATCAAGGCAATACATGTTATCCAGGATTTATCAGTTATCCACCTGACCAAATTGGTGAAGCACCCAACCCATGAGAAAGGGCATATCCTAGACCCTATTTTTTCAAATATGACAGAAATGAAAGTTGAGAGGCCCTTAACAATAGTTTGTACAAACCACTACTAATCATAACCCAGTAGTGTAGGCTGTCATAAACTGTCATAGAGTGTTTTAGAGTGGAGTAGAGTGAAGTAGAGTGTCATAGAGTGGAGTATCATCAAGCAGAGTGTCATCGAGTAGGGGATCATAGAGTAGAGTGTCATTTAGTGGAATGGCGTAACGTAGAGAGACGTTGAGTGGTGGGTCATCAAGTGCAATGCAGTGTAGTACAGTGACGTAAAGTAGATGGGCATACAGAGGAATAGAGTGTCACAGAGTGGCATAGAGTGTGGTATAGTGTTGTAGAATGGAGTTGTGTCAGTTGAGTTGAATGTTGGACATTGAAGAGGTGCAGAACAAAATATGATACTGTGGCATAGAGTGGGATAAAGTGTAGCAGAGTGAAGTATAGTGGAGTGGAGTATACTGGAGTGGGGTAGTGCAGAGTGGAGTAAAATGTCATAGAGTGGAGTGGTGTGTCGCAGATTATAGTAGCGTGGAGTGCACTGGGGTGGAGTGGAGCATACGATTGAATAAAATGTCATACATTGGAGTACTGTGTTGTATGGTAGAGTGTAGTTGTGTGTCATACAGAATTGGAAAGTGACGTACACTACAGGAGAGTATAGTGGCATACAGTCTAGTTGAATTTTGTAGAGTGGAGTGGTGTACAGTACACAAAAGTGTTGTAGTGTGGTAGAGTGGATTAGCATACTGTGTTATATAGTACAATGGGGCAGAGTGGTGTAGAATGGAGTGGCATACAGTGGAGTAGTACAGTAAAATGGAGTACTGTGTCATAGAGTAGAGTGGAGTAAAGTGGGGTACAGTGACATACGAAGAGTTGCTTACAGTGTCATATAGCGAACTAGAGTATCATAGAGCATCATCGAGTAGAACAGAGTGCTGTACTGTGGCATAAAGTATAGTACGGTGTTGTACAGTGGATTTACGAGTACAGACAAAACATCTGGGATAGAGTGAAGTTGAATGTCGTAGCCTGAATGAAGTGTGGTAGACTTTTATATAGTGGAGTTCACCAGAGTCGAGGAGAGTGTCATACAATGTAACAGTGGCATACACTGTAGTAGGGTAGAGTGGATAACCATCAAGTGGAGTAGCATACAGTGGAATACTGTACAGTGGAATACTGTACAGTGGAGTGTAGAAGAGTGAAATGGCATAGAGTGGAATAGCGAAGAGTGGAGTGGTGTACAGTGGAGTAGCATAGAGTGGAATAGGGTATAGTGGATTAGCATTGAGTGAGGTCGCATACATTGAAGTGGTATAGCGTAGAGACAAGGCTGTTATAAATTGAAATGGCATCTGTTAGACCTGTCAGCCTTAGAGTGGTCTTGGCCCAAACGTTTTGCCTGATTGCCTCCATCTTGTCTGGATTTTTGCTCTGTTGGCCTTAGAACTCTGTGCACTTTACCACTGTAACCAGAGCTAATGTGCATGTGCTCATTCCCCTAGACAGGTATGATTGCCATACACCTGAATGGTATATTTAATTTACATGTAATTCCCTTGTAGAGTGATATACCATATACCCAGGGCCTGTAAATTAAATTCTACCAGTGAGCCGGCATCACTTATTGCGCCACTCACTTTGTTAGCATCTTAAAACTTGTTCCAGGCCTTCCATTTTAGCCTAAAGGGAGTTTCCTACTGTCATGTTCACTTAGCATTTAAAACCAGTTGTCAAGCCGTAGCCTCCACTTCTATTACATATATGTCACCCTTAAGGTAGGCCCTAGTTAGCCCATCGGCCAGGGTGCTGTATAATTAAAAAGTAGTACATGTACTTTTTGGTTTTACATGTTCTAGTAGTGAAAAACTCCCAAATTCGTTTTTTTACTACTGAGAGGCCTGCCGCTCCCATAGAGTAACATTGGGGATTCCTTATCAAAATTATTAAATTGTAATTCCTAATCCAGAGGTGGTAGATATATCATGTTTGGTATCTATGAACTTGTAATGAAGAACCCTCTTTAATGGTAAAGTTGGATTTATCAATACAAGTTTGAAAATGCCACTTTTAGAAGGTTGGCACTTTCCTGCCCTTAACCCTCTGTGCTGCACCTGCTTTAGGTCACATGGCTGTGTGTAACTGATAGTTGTGACTTTGTAAATTCACCCCAGACAGTCACACAATAGAGTAGAGCCTGAGTGGGCAGTTTAACTGATTTGTGGGTGGGGTGGAGCTAAGCACAGCCCCACTTGCAACTGAATAGGCTGGGCTCTGCTACCATACAATAGGCTTAAGGAACCTGTACTGTCCGTGCAGCCAGCTAGGAGCCAGGGCAGGTGAGGCAGGAAATTACTCTTATGGAGATTTCTCCCAACTTCTGGTAGCAGGGCACCAGAGTCCCTCAGGCCCACTCTTTAGTTCACTACTGGTCCTCCGGAAGGACTTTCAGAGGACTGCCTGCTGCTATGACCTGCTGTGCACTCTGCCAGACTGCTGCTGTACCTGGAAGGACTGCTTTGTTGCCTGGAGCCTGCTTGGAGCTTTCAGAGGCCAGCTCTGCTTTGCAGCCCTGCATCATTACTTGCACCCAGGACTGCAGAATTGACTCCAGGTGCTAATATATCTGGTCTTCTGTTCTGAGCCGCAGGGACATAACAGGCTCCCTTCATCTTAAACCTGCACCTGGACCCAGCCTGATTGAGTCTTGAACCTCCATCCATTCCTGGACCTTTGGTTGTGGTGCTAAAGGTGCTGGGAGGGGCCAATTTCTAAAAATGAGGACTAACTAATTTTAACCTTAAAAAATTCTGAACTCTGGTTCTATTAATTGGAATTTCATAGTTTTGCTGTCAAATCATTTATTAAGATGTTCTCTATTTTTTTGGTATAGGATTTTTATTGTGTTTTGTTTTCACTGTGTTGCTGTATGTGTGCTGCATAAATGCTTAACACATTGCCGCTATGTTTAGCCTGACTACTTTTGATGCCAAGCTTCCCAGGGTCAAGCACAGGTTAAATTAGTGAGTTTTTGAGGTTCACCCTGCAACGGATTGTGGCAGTTGCTTGACCAGGGCTCACACACCAATCAACCAACAACCAAATTTCTCACAGCGTCTCATACAGAAGAGTGGAGTGCTGTGTCGTACAGTGTTGGAAATGCTTGCAGAATGGAGTAGATTGTTCTACAATAGACTGTGCGGGCATAAAGTTGATTTCAAATGTGGACAGTGGGGTGCACAGGGATAAAGTGAAGTAGAGTCAAGTAGAGTGGCTTAGATGTAGTGGAGTTGTGTAGAGTTGAGTTACAGCCTGGAGTCGCATAGAGTAGAGTAGCATATGGTGGAATGGTTTAAAGTGGAACAGCGTAAAGTGGACTAGCGTACAATGGAGTGGTGTACAGTGAAGTAGTGTAGACTGGAGTGGCGTACAGTAGAGTGGCATAGAGACAAATAGCGAATAGTGTAGTAGCGTACAGTGAAATGCTGTACAGTGAAGTTGTGTAGAGTGGAGTGGTTTATTGTGGGGTGAAGTAGTGTGTGATAGCATAGAGTTCAGTGGTCTACAGTGGAGTGGGGTAGAGTGGAATGCCAGACAGCAGAGTGGCAAAGACTGAAGTTGTGTACAGTGTAATAGCGTAGAGTGGAGTGGCATACAGTGGAGCAGTGTAGAGGGGGTACAGTGGAGTGGCATAGAGTAGAATAGCAGAAAGTAGAATAGCGTAGTGTGGAATAGATTAGAGTGGAGTGGAATACAGTGGAATGATGTAGACTGGAGTGGGGTGCGGTGGAGTGGGGTAGAGTGGAAAAGCATATAGTGGATTGGCATTGAGTGGATTGGCGGCTAGTGGACTAGCGGAGATTGGAATGGCATAGAGAGGAGTGGTGTTCACTAGAATAGTACAGAGAGGAGTAGTCTATAGTGGAGTGGCATACAGCGGAATAGCGTAGAGTGGAGTGGAGTGCAGTTGAGGGGCTTAGAGAGGAATAGAGTATAGGCTACAGTGAAATTGTGTACATTGCAGTGGTGTATACTGGAGTGGGGTAGACTGTAATAGCATACAGTGGAGTGGCGTCCAAAGGAATAGTGTAGCATAGAGTTTTATAGAGCAGAGTGGCATACACTGGAGTGGTGTGTAGTTGAGTCGCATGCAGTGTAGTGGCATACAGTGAAATAGCATACAGTGGAGTGTTGTGAAGTAGAGTGTCATACAGTGGAATAGCATAGACAGGTTGGAATGAAGTGTCATAGAGTGGAGTAGAATAATGTTGAGTGGTATAAGTAGAGGTGCGTAGATTAGAGTGGCATAGAGTGGAGTGGAATTGAATGCCATAGATTGGCACTGTGTGGAGTGGTGGACGTGGCGTAGAGTAGTGTGGAGTACAGAGCATGGAACAGTGTGGCATGGAGTGGCATCGAGTAGGACAGAAGAAAGTAATGTATAGTGGATTGGCATAAACTACAATGGCAAAGAATACAGCGGCATAGAGTGAAGTGTCATTGAGTAGAATGGCACTTTTAGCCTGGCATAGAGTGGGTTGGAGTTAAGTAGTGTGGTATGGAATAGAGTGGCATAGAGTGGAGTGTGGCAGAATGGCATAGACTAGAGTGGCGTCAAGTGACATAGAGTAGAGTGGAGTGCCGTAAAGTAGAATGAGTTAGAGTAGAGTGGAGTGGAGTGGCATAGAGTAGAATGACACAGGATGCGGCAGATTGTGTAGCGTGGCATTGTGTGGAGTGGAGTGGAGTTGCATAGAGTGGAGTGGTGTAGAGTGCCATTGCGTTGTGTGGAGTGAAGATGCATGGAGTGGAGTGGCATATACTGTGATAGAGTGGCATTGTGTGGCGTGGCATAGAGTACAGTGGAGTAGAGTGGTGTAGTGTAGTATGGAGTGCCATACAGTAGAGTGGCTTAGAGTACAGTTGTGTGGCATAGAGTGGCATAGAGTTGAGTGGAGTGGTGTAGTGTAGAATGGAGTGTCGCAGAGCAGAGTGGCACTGTGCGGAGCTGTGTAGAGTGGCATAGAGGGGCGTGGCATAGCATGGAGTAGAATAAAGTGACCTAGAGTAGTGCAGTTATGGGTGTAACTAGATAAAGCATCAATAGAGATAGCAGATATAGTAAAAGCAACATAAATGAGAAGCCATATGTCTATGTTAAAAGAAGTAGGAAAGCACAATGCCCATCCAGGAATAATACCGAAATGCTTATAAAATAAAACAATAGTGCGCTGCAAAAAGAAGGAAGAACAGGTCCATGCTCCCGGGAAGAGCTAATACAAGGAAGGAAGAGGGGCCTACAGGAGGTAAGCAATCAAAAGAATGCTAATGAGTGACCTAAAGTAACTAACGGTATGCTGCGGTGGGTTGTAAACCCACTGAGTTGTGAACAGCAGCACAGCACGTGCACTGGGTAAGCAAGAGCTAAAAAGTAATGATAATCAATTTAATTTATTTGCATACATGCCAACCTTTTAGAACAGGAAAGTGGGAGATTATGAAAAATAAAATCTGAGGATTTTATTTTCCCAACTGCCATATTGAAGCAGAGGCAATTTTAGAGGGGAGACCGCTCAAATAAAGCCATTTTTGTTTCACAAATCAGGAGTTTTTCCTGTGTGAATGGGGTGTGTTGGCATGTATGCATATGTTTCATATTATTCCTGTCCACATCCTAAACCCACCATAACTTCAGCAGAGATACCAAAGGGTGATGCTATTAACAATACTTTAAGTGGGATGATAAAAGTATGGGTGGAGGGGCATTGCCCAAAAAACCATAGCTAAGAATCCTTTGCAAGAGGAATGTCCACTGCATTGAAACTAACATCCTGTGCCTCACACAAGGTGCAGGCTCGCCTGTATTTGGGTACCTCTCCGAGTTTTTTGTGATTGCATCCATACATGTCACACAACAATAAACAAATGTATCTAAAACAAGCCAGACCTGTCGCTTTGCATCACTTGTCAGCTGCAAGAAATAAATGAAGAACAAATTAAACATTACTAAGGTCTGTGGAAGGAGTCGTGGTCTTCTGAGGTTTGAAGAGGGCTCTCTTTTCAGATCACTATCCCTGAGGCTCTCTGTTAGGCACCTGTGCAGCTTTCTCTGTACAATTTAATCTGCTTATCTCACACTTTCCCACAGTTATCATTAGCTCAGAGCTCAGACATATTCAACTATTGCTCTGTGCACTCTGCAGAGAGGCCCATGATTGAATGTGCATGAAGTTTCCGCTCCTCTATGACTCACTGGCAGGCACTGTGAAAAACTCGCACAGCCTTCAGCCTCAACTACAGAGCGCTCAATCTACACCTCCATGAATAGCTACACACAATCTGGACTCACAGACACCTGGGGGCTGCTCAGTTGAAAATATGCATTAAATACAGGGGTGAACTGTTGGAAGACAAAAACTATAGGAACACATCTTGGAACCATAACAAAAAAACACATCTTGGAATCATAGCAAAAACACATCTTGGAACCATAACAAAAAAACACATCTTGGAACCATAACAAAAAAACACATCTTGGAACAAAATAGGATGCAAAATCAAAGAATACGTGAAACGCAAACAGGGATTGCATCACGGAGATGCAATACCTTAAGGGTATTTACAGTCATTATTGAGAAAGCAATCAGTGTTTTGCCAGTAAAATGAAGGTGACTAAGGTAAAACAGGAAAGGAAGCCCTTTCAAAGTCTGTTTTAATTACCGTCGGGTATTAGAACTAGCGGGACCCGGCCCACTTAAAGCCCCGCTTGATTTGTAAATAAAAACTTCCTGTGCCCAAAGCTCTCCTCTGAGACATGGGGCTGCTGCAATTAAATGTGCGAGCACAGAATATTGAGACAGCGTAATCCTGAAGCCATCCCGGCCTCTTTGATCCATTTACAGCCACTCCCTGCCCCTTCAGTTTACTCTTGCAGCTTTCTGGCTTCTCCCCTTGTGACGCTTTTTCGTTTTTTCTCTCCCTCCTTTCTTTCCCATATGCGCCTTTTGCTTGCAGTAAATGCTTGAGGCAGAAAAATATATGCCGATCCTCAAAAATAAGAGTCAGTGTCTCGCACCGGAAACCACCGGCTCAAATTAAGCACTGCCTGGCTATTATCACAGCTGGATTTCAATGCGGCCTCTTAATGAGGTCGTTAGTTGCAGATGTCCCCTTTGATTCCCCTGCTACCAGGAAATGCTGTGGGACATTCTCACGTCACGCTGTGGGTCTGAGGCGGTCTCTTGATATTGTTGATCCCATGGGGCTCATTTTGGCAATAGACAGGAATGCTCTATTTATTTTCTCCAATAAGATTGTTTTCGCGGGTGTTGTGTGGCGGGAGCAGGGCGTGCTATGCCTGAACCTGCCTGGAGCGGCGGGGCTGTAATCAGGGACTTCCCGTGCGGCTGGATATATACGCGCCAAGTGCGGGCGAGGCCCGGGTCGCTGAGAGGTCTGTGGTATCGTAATGACACGCCGCACCGCTGAGAGCTCTCGAGAATTAAAGGATTTCTTCCTGGATCGGTCAGCTTTGTTTCTCTTGCAGTATAACTGTGCCTAGGTTTGAAACAGGGGTTTGAGAATTTTAAAACTCTTTCTCCCATGTGTCTGGTATTTCTTGCAAAAACTATATTGAACAAGCATTTGCAGTGCAATAGGTCTCGCATATTTAGAACAAGTTGTGATCTTTTGACAAAAGCGCCCAGGAGCAAAACAAAAGAAAACATGAACTGAGAAAAAACGAATTGTCAAAGTAAAAAAGATAGCTTTAAAAAATAAAACTTCGCAACTTTGTTTTCCTGCTGGTCACATTTTTTGCCAGTCACGTGCCTTCTGTTTGTGGGGCACTAGAAGTTAAAAAAAACCAAGTATTACCTCGATCATGTCGGGAGCAGCGGACGGGCACTACTTAAGTTGACGGGCGCTAATTAAGTTGAATTAATTATTGCTTGATCCCTGCTCCACACAGAGAAACAGAAATGATGCCACATGTGACTTGACGAATTACGAGGCTGTAAAGAAGAGCGCCACGCATACCAACAGTGAGCGACAGGCGTGATCCAAGCCCTTTACTGAACACAACAGAGTCTTGCAAGCGAAACCATGCGCTAGCTCATGCACCCGCAGGTTCGACCCTAAAAAGTGAAGATCGCGAAAGTCAATGTTTGCAAAGCTTTTGAACGCAAGTTATTTGACAGATGATTCCCTGCCAAGTGTTTAGTGACTTGGGTGGGAAATCTACGCAGGACGGTGTTCACGGGTTACCGGCGCGACTTGTTTTCACAGTACTCATAAGAAAAAGCCATTTTGTTTCAAAGGCAACCGACGATCGATAGAGGTTGCAGATCTCGATAGCAGGTGAAGGAAAATTGGGAAACAGCAAATTGTACAGCAAGGTCAGTAATAGGGAACTGCGGGAAACTTTGCTCACATTAACAGTTCACCCACCCTTAGTCTGAAACAGCATCCCATAAGAATACTGAAATGTGAATCCGAAGCAGCGTTAGGATGTTAGCATCACACGGGCCAAATGGGTGAAACATTGAACTGCCTCTTGAGTGAAAATCTTCTGGGTACAGAGAATAATGTGAATGAGAAAGACAAAAACACAGATGGTCCAAGTTATGCCACCGACCACGAAATGTCAACAAGAGAGCAGGGTGGACTCTACTAATAGCAGTGTTATCGTGGGGTGATCCACCCCTGCACTCTAGCGTGGGTTAGCGCACTAATAAATAGGTGTGCTGGGGGTGATGACGTCAGTTCCCGACCATCCATGAAAAGCATTGGGTGTCCGAGTGTTTATTGGGGGCAATATGTATGGGACATGAAGACCCAGGACCCCGTGTGATGCATACAAGACACCAGCACATTGGCGACAAGGCGAGTATGTGGGCCGCGCCCGGCTCGTGCACACCCAATGGAGCGCAACTGCAGTGGGAAGAGCGTCCGCAATGTGATGAGATTAGAAATCCTTAGTGCACGTTGGCCCGGCCTCACCATGTGCGCCGGCACAGTCTGTCAGCTGCTGATACAACGCACCGCAGGAGATACCACAAGTGGCACATCGGCCCGACCTCTCACTGCGGGAGAGCCACAGGTTACTCCAGGCCTCCTGGCTAGCGCCATAAAGAAAAGAGTGTGCACCACTCCAGTTGCTGACCATGCTGGGAAGGAGAGGAGACAGGAGAACTACAACACCTAAGTGCCAGGAAGGGGCATCCCTGCCCTAAAACAAAAAAAGCACAAGAGCATTCATCCATAGGAATGAAAAGAGTGCTGAGAAGCACACAAGGACACTTCCACTCAACAATATGTAGAGTAAACATTACCGTTGCAACATCCAACACAATCCCAATGCACAACAAAACAATAAGCTGGGTCTGGCGACTGTCACTAAGCCGAACTGACAGTGCCCGTGCCACGGGCGAGCAATCCACGGATGAACATCGTAAGTCAAACCTCGATAATAACACAACCTCCACCACACAAACATGGCGTCCATTCCGGCCATCGAACTGTTCACTGTTGATGGCTCACCCTCTGCGCTGGCGCAAAAATGGTAAGATTGGGTGGTTCGCCTCCAGTTTTATTTCGAGGGAGCAGACATACCCGCAGGACGGCAAAGAGCCATCCTACTACACTTAGGAGGAAAATATATTCACAAAATATACAAAACCTTAACTGCAGAAATGCTAAAATCATTCAACCCCCTGCTGTGACCCCTGAACAACCATTTTGAACCTATGGCGAACCAAAACTATGATTGACTCGTGTTCCGCCAAGCATGCTAGAAACCGGAGCAGTCACTAGACACCTTTCATGGGAGGGTCATGGAACTAGTGCGCATCTGTGGCTTTGTGGATGAACAAGAAGAAATACGGGCTCAAGTGATACAAGGGTACTCTTCAACGAAACTGCGGAAAGCGATACTCCAAGAACCAAGCAAGTCGCTACACAGCATCCTGACCCTTGGGAGATCGAAGGAGCTATCAAAAGTTACAGCTTCTCATATGGAAGCTATGCTTCATTAACCCATCAAAACAGAACAAGTTAACAATATCCGAGCCGGCTCAAACATGCATGCCCAAAAGAGATCCCCAGACAAGCGTAAATTATGTGGAATACTCTGGGGATCCCCCCATGACTCAACGACTGCCCCACCAAGGGTTGACGGTGTGCCTCATGTGGGAAGTACAGTCACTTCGCAAAGGTGTGTCGTTCATTTTAAACCAAAGACCTTGAAAGGAGTTGTCCAAGCAATCTCCGAAAATGCTGAAGACTCTGATGGCATGGATGACGATACAGGAGAGCAGGTAGTCCATACCGTCTTTGCAGTGGGAACATGCCACAAAATTGTCAGCCCCTCCCAAAATGCAAAATCGGAATAGAGAATCAGCAACTCATGGCAACGAAAAACACTGGAGCGTCCATTGAACTGATGTCGGAAGGCACCTACCATTCACTGTTAATGAAAGCAAAGATTCCAGTTTTTTAATATTGGCAGATACAACCCCTACCACTGTTTTCAGACAATAGTATTCCACAGGAGTGAGAAGATTGAGGCGACCATCTATGTTGCCAAAGGAGGATCCGTAAAGTTGATCAGTGGGCAGACAGCAGAGACCTTAGGTGTGATCTTGTTCGTCCTAGGGGTGCAACAGGAAGAATTAACCAACCTTCTAGCAGAATACGCAGATGTGTTCAAAGGAATTGGCTGTCTCAAAAGCGGTGAAGTCAAGCTACACATTGATCAATCAATTCAACTAGTAGCCCTGAAACACAGATGGATAGCATTCCACCTAAGACCCAAGGTAGAAGAAGAACTAATTAAGTTAGAGGAAGCCGGCATTATCGAAAAGGTGTCTGGCCCACACCGTGGGTCTCTCCAATCGTTGTCACCAGAAAACCCAAGCAACAGGTGGAAGTCAGAATCTGTGTGGACATGAGAGTACTCAACACAGCCATTAAGCAAGAATAACACTTGACTATTACCGTAAATGACATCCTCAATAAAGCCAAGTAACCTGCATTTGGGGTATCATCTACTGCCCCTCCAAAAAGACTCATGTTACATCACAACCTTCACAATGCACCTACGGCTGTGCCGCTGCCACCACCTTAACTTCGGCGTCTCATGTGCAGCCGAAATATTTCAGAAGTATTCAGGCCCTCACAGGAGTAATCAATGTCATTGATGACACCTTCATTCATGCCAAGTCAATACAGGAACATCACAAACACCTACGTTGAGTCCTCCAGCGTATCTGAGAAACTGGCCTCACGTTGCACTGAGAGAAAAATGAATTCCTCAAGAAGGAAATAAACTTCTTTGGGTATGCCTTTTCTCCTGACAGCATCCCACTGGATCCTGGAAAAGTGAGAGATGTACAAAAGGCCCCTGCACCCACCAACACACCTGAAGTAAGGAGTTTCCTAGGAATGGTAAGCTTCTGTGGTCGTTTCATTCCTGAACTCACCAGCCTCACACAACCACTCCGAGAGCTCACCAAAGTCGCCACGCCGTGGAACTGGGGACTGATAGAAGAATATGCCTTCCATTGGACCAAATAAGCACTATCTGCCAGTACCACACTGTCTTACTTTGACCAGACCAAACCAACAAACATTGCTGTAAATCCCAGCCCCAAAGGACTCGGAGTAGTCTTCACCTAACAACAACCTCATGGGGACTGGGCCCCAATTCCCTATGAAAGTTGTTCCCTTACCAAGACTGAGCAGCGGTACTCTCTGAAAGAGAGAGAGGCCATTGCCATACACTGGGCCTGCAGACATTTCCATTTGAATGTATGTGATCACTTTTTCGTCCTCACCACTGACCACAAGCCACTGATACCACTGTTCAGGATCGGCAGCCAAACCTCCCTCTTCCATCGAAAAATGGATCCTACAACTACAAGAATATGATTGTCAGGTGGAATTCTGGGCAGGATCGACTAACCCTGTGAACTACCTGTCCGGAAACCTACAAGCAGCATCACTCACAGAAGAGGCGGAGGCCGAGGTGACTGAAGCTTACATGAATCTAGTTGAAGAGAGTTCCAGACCGTTCCTAATCCTAATCTCCCTTGAAGTGATACAGCAAGCCACTAGAGGAGATGAATGCCTCCAGCTTATCCTGACCACACTCCAGGCGAACAATTGGAGAGCCATCAAACCCCAACTGCCACAGAATACTCCAGAGGCCAAGAAAACTCTTGAGGCGCTGCTTCTTGTTCAACACGAGTTAACAACGGACAGCGGGGGGTGCCTCCTGAGAGGACCTCGTTTGGTCATCCTGGCCAGCTTCACACATCGCACAATCCAGCTGGGACATCACAGACATCAAGATATTATGAAGACAAAAAACTGTCTCCATGCCAAAGTCTGGATCCCTGGCATGAATACTATGGTAGAGCACGCCGTACGGTCTTGTCAGTGGTGCCAAGTAAGTGTGCCATTGGATCCGCCCCCACCAGTTATAACTGAAGAAAGTCCTAAGTGGCCCTGGGAATCAGCGAGCCTTGTAATAGTAATTGACACCTATGGCATAATAGAGAGAGTGAGAACTGACAATGGACCCCTGTTCCACGGACAGGAGTTTGGAGAGTACCTCAAGTCTTGGGGCTTCCTCTGCCAGAAAGTAACACAGAGATGGCCCCAAGCCAATGGAGAGGTAGAACGCTTTATGAGAACCCTCAACAAAGTGATCTGCACCAAAGTATTCCATTGGAGGAAGAACAGCAATCAACGCTCCAGCACATCGAATCAGTACAATCTAACGAGGAGACTTAGTGTTTGTAAGAGATAGATATCCTGGGAGCAAATTTTGACTACCATTTGAGACACAACCGTGGAGAGTGGTCAAAATGTGATGCACTCTTATAACCGCCTGTCAGGGAGATGAGACTGTCACAAGGAATGTGTTGTTTTCAGGAAAGTGATAAAGTGTGGAGAGACCAATTTGACTCCTGAAGAGGATCAAGACGTACCAGTTGCGGATGACTGCTGGGTCCGCTCACCGGAAAGTTCCCCATCAGGAATGGTACCTGAAGACCTGTGAAGTTCAGTATACCTGGCTGTACCTGGTTGCATAGATCAAGGAATTGAGGCTAATCAACCAGAGAGAGGCTGATCGCCGTGATGGACACCCTAGGTATGATCTCAGGCAGAATCTAGATCCATCATCGAGATTAGCCAGTTTCCTAACATGAGCCAATGAAGGCTGGACAAACAGCTACACCAGTGTGGTAACATCTTGTTAAGCTGAGAATTCAATTTACGGTTCTGTATGTCTATCTTTTGTTTGTTAAAGGTAGATAGGGATGTACTATACTAATAGAACTGTTATTGCCGGGTGATCCTCTGTTGGCTCCCACATACGTGTTCCAAGGTGGCCTGTTCCAGCGCGAGTTAGCGTGCCATTAAAGAGGCATGCCAGGGGTGATGACATCAGTCCCCGAGAGGCCACGAAAAGCACTGGGCTTCCAAGTGCTTATTGGGGGCATCATGTGTAGGACATACCAGACACCAGCACACAGGGGACTCATTTTTGGAACCAGCACTTATTTTTTCTCATGAGACATTTACTGGCAGCACGAGAAGGAAAACACACAACGGGGAAAGAAGGAGGAAGAGAAAAATAGACAAAAACCTTCCTGGGAAACAGGAACCTGTAAGAGTAATATAAAGTGGCAGGCGTTCCTGGCAATGGAGTAATGGGGCATGAGGTGGATTCAAGACTACGCAGCCTGACATATAATAGCACTGGCTGCAGGCTTCTGAGCCGAGATTTGGGCAATGGCACTCATTCTTTTACAAATTTAACTCTGCCGTCTCAGCACCACCTAACATTGATAGCTGTAGACATTGACATTGTTTTGGGACAATGTAGCATGATGAATTGTCAGAGATCAATGAGACCAGGTGTATTTCTCAACAATATTCTGGTTAGTGGGCAATGTGAGGCCTTCATGCTCATTAATAAGCTGTCTCTCATATCCAGAATAGATTGTGAGTGTTCTGCTAACTCCAGGATTTACAGTCTAGAATCTCACTGCCTGTTTGGTTGCATAAAGGCACATCAGAAATACCCAGGACAGTGGACAGTCTCATACAGCCTGGCATGTAAACGGGCAGTAAGCCAAACCCAGGCTGTATAACCAAACTATCGAGTTGGATAAATTATTTTACCATAACAGTGTCCCATTCATAATGGTACATAAAAATATCATTGCCAGAAATATCCCAGGTAGGAATATAGGGCAAGATGTATCAAAGGGTTTTACCCATTCTGTGTCCATGGGAAAGTGAGTATGGCCCATTGTTTTAAGTTGTGTTGCTAATACTGTTGTACAAAAATATTGTAAACAATTTAGTTATATTATATGTAATACTTTCAATAATATTGTAGTATTATAAGTCTAACATTTTAAAAATGTTTTTAAAATGTTTTTAAAAATATTAATGAGGTAGTTTGCAATTTGCGACCCATTAGGAATCACAGCCATCACTAGGATGGTGGCCTGCTGAGGTCAGCAGATCACCATGTCTGTGATTGCTTTTTGATAAAGCACTCTTTTTTTTTTTTTTTTAAATGCAGCCCGTTTTCCCTAAAGGAAAATGCGATGTGTTTCAAAAGAAAAAAAGTAGGCAGTTATCTGTGGGACTGTGGGACCACTACCTGCTATTAAGAAATATTTGTTTTCCATTCCCAAAAGCGTAGGGGTCCCATGAGAACCCTTTCCCATTTGTGAATGGGTAACCATCTCCTTCAAGGAGTCGGTAAAATATAAATATTTTGTATTTGGTTGCAAAACATTCATACATCCCATTCAGATTCTGTACCTGGAAGGGACGCCCTAAACATCCCCTTCCAATTACCGAATTGCAAACACTAATTGTGATTCAGTAACATATTACTGAATCACAATTTGTGTTTTGTATATACCTAAAAGCATTTTTGCAGTTTGACTCTGCCCCACTCCATGCCACTCAATGTGACACCACTCTATGCCACTCCATGCTACTTTATGCCGCTCTACACTACTCCAATCCACGTCACTACTCAATGTCACTCTATTTCACTTCACACAATGCAACTTTAACCACACTACTCTACACCACTAGAGTGTACTCTACTCTATTTAACTCCACTCTACTCTACACCACTCTACTCTGTGTCACTCTACTATACCCTACTCTATTATACTTCTCACCACTCTATTCTACATAACTGTTTGCCAATCTGAGCTACTCTACTCTACATCACTCCAATATATACCAATCTACTTTACTGCACTCCACTCCACTCCATGCCACTGCATTCCACACCACTCCAGTGTATGCCACTCTGATCTATGCCTCTATGTGCCACTCCACTCTATGCCATGCCACTCTATGCCATGCAACTCTTTGCCACTCCACTCTACACTACTCTACTTTATGCCACTCCACAGCACTCCACTCCATTTCACACAATGCCGCTCTACTGTATGCCACTCTACTCTACACTACTTTGTTCCAATAAGTCTCACTCTACTACACTCTATTCTATGCCACTCTACTCTTTGTCAATCCACTCTATGCAACTTTAATCTACTCAACTGTGTAGAGTAGATTACTCTACTCTATGCCACTCTACTTTATTCCACTCTACTCTTTGCCACTCCAGTCCATGCCACTCACACTACTGAATGTCACTCTACTCTACTCTATGCCACTCTGCTGTAAGCCACTATAATGCACGCCAATCCACTCCACACAACTCCAGTCTAAGCCACTTCATGCCACTTCCCTCCACCCTTCACCACTCTACCCTACGCCACTCCACTCAATGCCACTCCACTCTATGCTGCTTTACTCTACAATACTTTCCTCTACGCCACAGCACTATTAGACATGCTGAACAGCAGCCACACTTCTGAACAACATGGCCAAAAGACATTGGCAAAGCCAATAGCTCTCACATAGCCGAGACCTATTGGCTTTGCCAATGCTTGCTGTTAATTTCTTGTTTCTCATTGTCTACTTGCAAACAGCTGGTGGACCAGGAGATATAATTCAATCCCAGAATATCCCCACATATCTGTAGATACAGTCTTACGAAACATGTTTGAAACACTGCATTTCTGCTCATTTGAACATTTGCCCTAAAATATCATTATGGCGCTGCTTTAAATGAGGCCCTAAAGTCTTTGTGTTACAGTAGCAAAAATTATATAAAGTATTTTTTTCTTTTGTCCTCATTCACCTTAAGGTCTTCACTGAGCCAACTTTCTTTATACCCTTCCTATGGCTTTCAGATTCAGACCTTTACCAGGGTGGGTGTTAGAAATGGGGTCTTTGGTTGGCAGTCAGGTTACCCCCTGTCCAAGCAAGGACCCTTTCTCTAGTCAGGGTGTCACACACAAAAATCTAAATTATCCTGTGCCCACCCTCTGGTGGCTTGGCACTGAGCAGTGAGGCTTAACTTAGAAGGCAATGTGTAAAATATTTGTGTAATAAATCATGCAATACCACAGTATAAACACCACCAAAATACACCACACAGGTTAAAAAAAATATAGAATATTTATCCGAGTAAATGCAGGTAAAAAACGATCAAGATTTGATAAGTACGTTGAAATATCACTTTAGAAAATGATAAAAAGAGTTCTTTCTTAGTTCTTAAAAAGCAACCAGTGTCTCTTGCAAGCACAAAGTACCTGGTTTGCGCCTAATTATCCACAAGGGGCTGCAGAGGAGGAGATTTGTGGAAAATGGGGAGGTGTGCGTCAGTTTCTTCAGGTGCACACAGACGATGTGTCAATGTTTTTCCATGAGGCAGTTGTTTTGCATTGATTTCCGGCATGCAGACTTGAATCCTCTTCAAGTTGCGGGGTATTCGGATGCCCCGGAGATGATGCAGAGAAACCCTTGGCGTTCAGGACGAAGTCACAGGAGTTGTGTCGCCCCGGTGTGGCAATGCGTCACATTTTCTGTTGTACGGCAGGTGCTATTTTGGTTTCCAATTGGGGAATCGGGTTGCGTTGTTCCGGTTGGCTGTGCATCGATCCGGTAGGCCTGGGCAGCAAATCTTCTGTCGCAAGGTAGGCGCTGTGTCGAATTTTCAGTCGGGAAGTTGGGCAGCATTGTTCTGAGTCAGCTGTGCAGCGATTTCTTGGTCGCACCATGGCTGTGCAGTGTTTCTGGCAGGCTGTGAGTCGATTTCCAGCGCACAAGGTGTTCCTTGCAGAGATTTTTAGCCCTGAGACTTCAGAAAAAAGGAGGCACGCTCAATCCAAGCCCTTGGAGAGTACTTCTCAGCTGAGTCAGAGGGCAGCAAGGCAGCAGGGCACCAGCAGGGCAGCAGTCCTTTGCAGAAAAGCAGTCAGATGAGTCCTTTGGGCAGCCAGGCAGTTCCTCTTGACAGGTTGCAGGTTCAGGTCCAGATGTATCTGAGTTGGTAGGGTCAAGGACCCTACTTAAATACCCAAATGTGCCTTTGAAGTCAGGAGACTTCAAAGAGTGGCTTAGAAGTGCACAAGGTCCCCTTTCAGTTCCATCCTGTCTACCAGGGTCCCAATAGGGGGTTTGGCAGTCCATTTGTGTGAGGGCAGACCACTGTCCTTTGACATGTAAGTGGCAGGCCCTCCACCCTCCCAGCCCAGGAAGACCCATTGAGTATGCAGATGTGCGCAGGTGTGACTGAGCATCCTGTGTTTGGGGTTGTCTGAGTGAAATGCACCAGGAAGCTGTCAACTATCCCAGCCATAAGTGGATTTTAAGGCACAGATGGATTTAAGTGCAGAGAAATGCTCACTTTCTAAAAGTGGCATTCCTAAAATAGTAAATTAAGTCCATTTTCACCAGTCTGCAGGATTTTGTATTCCCATTCTGGCTATACTAAATATGACCCAGTTATTGCTTTCAGATCAGAATATATGACCCAGACAGTATAGGGGGGTAGCCCTAATGTTATCCTTTGAAAGGAGCAGGCCTCACAGCAGTGAAAAATGAATTTAGGAGGTTTACGCTACCAGGACAAATAAACTACACAGGTATATGTCCTGCCTTTTATCTACATAGCACCCTGCCCTGTGGGTTACCTAGGGCCTACCTTAGGGGTGATTTATATGTAGAAAAAGGGGAGTTTAAGGCTTGGCAAGTACTTTTAATTGGCAAGTCGAATTGGCAGTGAAACTGCACACACAGGCCTTGCAATGGCAAGCCTGAGACATGGTTATGGGGCTACTTATGTGGGTGGCACAATCAGTGCTGCCGGCCCACTAGTAGCATTTATTCTACAGGCCCTGGGCACATTTAGTGCACTGTACTAGGGACTTATGAGTAAATTAAATAAGCCAAATGGGTAGGAGCCAATGTCACCATGTTTTAAGTGAGAGAGCATATGCACTTTAGCACTGGTTAGCAGTGGTAAAGTGCGCAGAGTACTAAAACCAGCAAAAACAGTGTCAAAAAGTGGAGGGAGGCAGGCAACAAGTTGGGGGATGACCACCCAAAGGCTGTCAGGTCTAACATGTGTTCTCCCCAGCTGAAAGTGGGGAGAGCTACCCAACCCCTTGGGAGCTCTCACCGCTAAGGCAGAAGTATCTGGAGAGACCATCAGCACTGGCGTGGTCAGTGCTGCACCGTAAAGTCCATCCCCTGCAGGGAAATGGACCACCTCAAGAGTTTAGGATTTTCACCCCTCATCTGCATGAGCCATCTGAGGGGCCTGTGGTCGGTCTGAACCAGGAAGTGAAGCCTGAACAGGTAGGGCCTCAGCTTTGTCAGTGCCCAGACCACTGCAAATGCTTCTCTTTCTATGGCACTCCACCTCTGTTCTAGTGGTAATAGCCTTCTGCTAATAAAGGCTACTGATTGATCTAGGCCCTCCTCATTTAGCTGTCCTAGAACCGCCCCATGCCATGCTCTGAAGCGTCCGTCTGCACAATAAACTACTTGGAGTAGTCAGGGGCCCTGAGCACTGGTGCCGTGCACATGGCTTCCTTTAGAGAGTCAAAGACTTTCTGACAAGCCTCTGTCCAATTTACCAACTTGGGTTGTTTCTTGTAAGTGAGCTCTGTTAGGGTGGCCACCAGGGTGCCATAACTCTTAACAAACCTACGGTAGTACCCAGTGAGGCCCAAGAAGGCCTTCACCTCTGTCTGGGTTCTAGGTGGTTGCCAGGCTGTGATTGTTTCAATCTTGGCCTGAAGTGGCTGCACCTTGCCACCACCTACTAGGTGTCCCAAGTACACCACGGAACCCTGCCCAATCTGGCACTTACTGGCCTTGAATGTCAGGCCTGCCTTTCACCTATCCTACTGGTCTTTAAAATATCATTTCACAATTTTGCAAGGGTCCCTACAATAAATGAGTATCTGGGGTCCCTTTTGTCTGCAGCAAATGTCCACGTGCACCTATCATCAGAGGCCACCACATTGACTCCTTTCCCATTCTCATTCTTCTCTACTACACAACTCTGGTGACTAAATCACTGCTATTTACACTCATGTGTCTATGAATAGTTTCTGTGATTCTAGGCTTCCAGCCAGGACTTCTCAATTTCCCTGTTGGCCTCTGGACTCAGCCTGAATGAGGCAGATGGCGACACCTGGGCCAGGTGATGCTGGGTAGGATCTATTCTAGAATCTTTAATCCCATGACAAAGAAAATCATTACTGCTACCTCTTTACCAAGAGAACATTACCACCATTTTGATTGTTATTGATGTCACCTTGGCTCCTATTTTCCTGGTGTAATCCCTCTCTTGTCCAGCCTGGCCGCTATCTCCTTGTCTTGAGTGATGGCCTCCTGTGTTTACATGATGTTGTCACTATTCACTACCTGTTGTGGGAGTCCTGGTGTGGGCTTCAGTACTCATAGAAACAGGGAGGTGAACACAAGTGTCTGGTTCCTTTACCACGAGCCTCTTGCGCTGCTGCTCGACTGCGCAATCCTTCACACAACGGTGCCTTTGTTGTCCTAGAGCTTTTACTAGCGGAGAAGAGGAAAGGGAAGGGAGCCCTTCTTTACAGAGCTGCAGGACCTGGAAAGGTCAGCAGCTCTGGTAACCACCTGGGTACTCTGTAACTATACAATGTTAATGTTTAAATGGGGAACAGGAAGAGAAAACATTCTGGGCCTTGCAGTCTACCAGCTGTAGGCCTGGTTGGTATAGCAACGGAAAATTCCACTTGCGCGTACCCAGCAGCACTTGGCCATCTTTCAGTAAACAGAATTTTATTGACCAGAGAGCGGAAGTAGTGTTCTTGGCTGCCAGTATGAGTGTGTGGTAGCGCTGTGCTCAGATGTTCCCGTGGCATCACGTGTAACAAGAGGTTGCCTGGCTCCCCTAAGCTTGATGCCAGGCATGGATGTGGCAGAAACCAGCCTAGCTTCTCTGATCTGAACTTCCACCTGGAAGCAAAGCACTGTTTCAACCCTTAGACTTCACAAAAGGACTTCCTTTGAAGGGTGGTCTTGTCTGGTGTTTTCCACTTGCCCTCTAAATCCATTGGAAGTTTCCTTGCAGATAACAGAACCCCCTCTAGAACCTAGTTGAAATTGGTGCAGTCTTCACACTGGTGACCTCAGTGGTGGTCTCTGTGTCTTCTGTGAGTTATGTATCTGGTATGACTCAATGACAATTATTGTTCATAATTCTCCAACATTAATAATAATGCTTAAGGAACGTCTGTACTTTTTACTTGGGGCCAAGAAAGCATTCCCTTGCACATGCAAAGGATAAACAGTGAGTTTCAGTGACAACATCACTTTCCATCCTCTTAATCTGTTTTTCCTACTGATATTTTGATCCAGATTTATCCCCAGGCACATTCCCAGCACTGGAAGGGCTGCTTTCTCCAAGACAATATTCTGAATATTGTCACTGTCTTTCCACTTCCAGTCAAATATTTTCCAGGAATTCCTTGGATCGCCCCAAATTTCGACAGAACTTGAAAACTCCCACTACAGCTAGTACCACTGGAGAGTAGTCACCATGAAATAAAAGATTGTTTACATAGTAAAGAGTTTTCCGGATCCCTCCAGACTTACTGCAGTATGGATCAGGGTTGTGTAAGTGTGGTTGTGGAAGTTTATTCGAAGTTTGAATTTCTGGACAAAGGCAATATCTTTCCTTAAAAATGCTGATAACTGATTGCTGTGATAATGAAATTTCGAGACGGGAAGAAATCTATCTTCCTCTTCTGTGAAACAATAGGAAAGATTTCAATTTAACTTGTTTTTTGTATTCTCTGATTAAGATTAGGCTCTGATTAATTTTGAGAACTTCGCGTTAATCTTGCTACATGAAATTTCCAAATGTGTGATCTTACGCCCATCATGTAATTATGTCCCATTTTGCTTAAGAATATAGGGCCAGAAGTATCAACCAATTTTCACAAATGGTGCGAATCGCAAAATTCGGCCGTTTGCGAATGCAAAAATGCCTTTCCAGATGTAGGAAAGGCATCCACTGTGCAATTTTAAGGAATCGCAAAAATAGCGCTTCCTTAAAATTGCGACCCCATTTAGGGAATCGCAAATTGCGATTCTCTAAATAGGAAATCGCAAATAGGGAATTCCTAGTTGCGATTTCCGAAGCACACGTATCAAGCATTTCCTAAATGCGAATTGGGCATTTAGTAAATGCAATTACCACCAAATCCAATTTGGTAAGCATGCGCAATTTTAAAAAATGCATTATAAATGCATTTTTTTAAATGACATTTAGCGCACACGTGCCCACAAATATTTTTTTGGGGTGCATCAAAGGGGACCCTAGGCCCCCAGCACCCTTGGGTTTGGATTGCCTAATTTGCGAATTCCTAGCTGGAATTCGCAAATTAGGTAATGCAAAACCATTCGCACCTATGGGCCTGCAGGCCCATAGGGATGAATAGAGTCCCATTCCCTAATTGCGATTCGGTAATAGTGATTGCGAATTTTAAGAAATCGCTATTACCGAATCGCAAATTTCATACATCCCATTTTGCATATCTTGAATAGCGATTTCTTAAAATTCGCTATTTAACAAATGCAAACCGGGAGCTTGATACATCTGGCCCATAGTGCTTGAGCAATGCACACAACCAGAACGTCAGCAACTGTTGTTCATGACAATTGTGTGTTTTTGTTTTGTGTGAGGGTTTTTTTTTTAGCCTGAAATGCATCTTTGTATCTCATACGAAAATATAGCACTGAGTGACAAATTATCATTCTGTGTAATACGTTTTCTCATACTTTTCCCATAATTTTACATAATTTGGAGAAAAAAAAAATCACGAAAATTTGGCACACCCCTAATTAAGATCCCCTACATAACTGCAGGTAAAGGTGAGAGCTACAGAGGTGGTGTTTTCCTCGACTCCGGGCAAGCTCTTCAACACCTCACAAACTAATGGTAAGAGCAATATAAATGCTACTACACAATATAATGCTACTGAAACTTTGTCACTCCCTTGTAGACTCCTAGCCCACCTATTTCCGCTTGTGCTTCCCCTTAATATTGACCTAAGTTAACACATAGGCCCAGTGCTTAATTTGAGCCAGTGGCTTCCAGTGCTCGCACGACACCTAATTATCAACACCAGCACTTATGACAGTCTGCCACATGGTGTCGATCTTTGTCTAGTTTAGGAATGATCACAGCAACCATTGTTTATTAATTAAATATACATTCAAATTACTAATAATTGCCACCTTAGCCATTCTTATATCTTTGGGGGCCTGGAATATTCTGAATTGTCATACTTGTCGGTGTGTGATGGTTCGTAGCTGTGTTGATATTGTCATTGGGTGGTGCAAGCTTCAATGGGCTCTTGATGTGGGCCCTGGCAATTATTTTGTTACAAATTAAGCACTGCATAGACCTTTATTTACTAAGGCTTTGTGCAGGTGTTCAGGTGACACAACACGGCACAAAACACACATCAGTTTACTAACCACATTAAATTCACTTGGGTGCAGGTCTAAAATGGTGAGGCGTCTCCCAACAGCCTGTGCAACCTAAAGTCAATATATAGATATGTTGCATTATGAATCCGCTGATTAGAATGAATGGGCTCTTGGTCAGGGCAGAATCCTTGAGTGAGTCAAAGCATTCTTCCAAAACTAGTCGGGCGACCTCGCTTGTTCCATCCAACCCTGAATCAATGCTCGTGACTCCTCTTCTAGGAAGCGATGAGTATGTCCATTTCGGGAAGAAACAGCCACTGGTTTCCACTGTGAGGAGAAGTGACCAGGAAGTCCTGACAGAGAGAAGAACCGTTGATGCTGAACGTATGCTCAAATCAAGGCAGAAGCGGGAGGATGGGGGAGGGTGAAGAAAACACTGACCGCCCACCCTGACCACCCCAGAACAGACATTGAAGAAAAGACAACACATCTGTCTGATGTAAGGACCAAGAACAGTCTTGGAAAAGCAAGCAACCACCTGGACCTCCAGGCACTGACGGATGACCCAGGAGACAAAGGTGTCCAAGTAACCTGGAAGACCTTGGAGAAGGGCGGCTTCGGAGGGATCACCACCGACACGTGTACACGGGTGAAGGTAAAAATATCTGAGAGACCCACTGAGACCACAAAGACCTCAGAGGCCAGGGTGTGCCGGGGAAGTCACCAAGGAACCTGCAGCCAAGATGAAGGCATCTTCTGCTGTCAAGCCCCACCTACGTCCTGCACCAGCCATGGTCTTTTCCACCCAGTATTAAGGCTGAGATACAGATTTTTTCTGTGATATTCCAAACCAGGCAACGTCTAGGAAGGTATAAACCGATGGGCAAAGTCATACAAAAAACACCTAGTAACTGAAAACTCGAACATTTTGACTGATGTTTGAGACGAAACATATATATGGAGAGATGATACTGCCATAGGAGACTTCTATATTTTGGTGAGAACTGAGTTTTTTTTTAAAGTCTTTCCTTCTCCTTCTTCAGAAACAGGCACACAGTGATGCCAAGATGTGTTGAATTGTGTTTCCCTATCAATGATAACACGTCGGTTGCCTGATTTACAGCTGTAATGTGGAAAAACACACCACAACCCTTTGTTATGTTAAGGTATGTGATGTGGAATGTGCTATATATTGAGGTATGCTGGGTCTGATGGTTCAGTAAAGGGATCTATGAACTAATGGTCACACATTCAAATCAGCCATTCATCCTCTCCAGGTTGACAAAATGACTACCATTCAGTTGGTTAGCATTAAAACATCTGCGTTCCAGCTCCATTACATTACTCTGTGAGAATATGGGGTATACAAATGTTATGTTTATTTGTCGTTGCATGGTACTATTTATTGTTTATGTTGTATGGTATTTCATGCTAGGTTTTGTGTTTATTCTTCTCTTCTGCAACACGCGGTGTTATATTGTGCAATATTGTGTTGCGTTATCCATGCTATATTGCGTTAATACCCTCGCTGGGGACACCAAGCGCATTACGAGTAGAAGCTCATTCACACAGTCTAGGAGCTATGGTTGAAGACTGGAATAAGTAAGCTGTTGTGTTAGTTTGCGTTTATTATGGTGTGCTGTGTGTTTTGTTGTATAGCGTTCTTAGAAGATGCTATGCTAAGTATGCTGTTTTGTGTTATTGCCCCCCTGGGGCATCCGACAGCACTGTGATTAGAGGCTCCCTCCCTCAATTTAGGAGTTGCAGTTTAATAATGAAACAACTAAAATGTGTTTGTTTGTATTTATTTTTGTTGTGCTGTGTGTTTTGTTGCATTGTGTTATTCTCGGTATGCTGTTTTGTGTTAATACCCCCACTGTGAACACCACACGCACTGTGAGTAGAGGCAAGCTCACCCCTAATAGGAGTTGTGGTTTAATATGAGAACAAGTCAGCTGTTGTGTGTTTTGTGTTTATGACGATGAGCTTTGTGTTGTGTTACATTGTTCTATTTTATACATGATATATTGCCTTGATACCCCACCACAGCCACCAAGCATACTGTGGGTTTATGAATCGTGGCTTGAAATCGAAACGAGTAATCTGTTGTGCTATTTTGTGTCTGTTGTATTGTGATTTGTATTGTGCTATGTTGTGATATCGGATATATAGTGAATTGTGGTAATACCTCTCTGGGCCACAAAATTTACTAAGGTTAGGAGATGTTTGTTTAATAATGAGTTAGTAAGCGGATGTGTGTTTTTGTGATTATTTCCTTGTACTTCGTATTGTGTCACATTGCGTTCTATTGTGATGCGATGCATGCTATATTGTGTTAATAACCCACTCAGGCCACCAAGCGCACACTGATTCAGTTTAAGAATTGTGGTTTTAGATTGGAATACACACGTTGCTGAGTTGTGCTCTGTTTTTTATGTTTTGTTGTGTCATGTTGTGGTATATTATGCTACTTTAGTGTACTGTTTTGGTTTAATGCCCCACTGGGGCCTCCAAGTGCGCTGTGAGTAGAGGTTCGCTCACTCAGTTCAGGAGTTGTGGTTCAGGATTGGAATAAGTAGACTTATGTGTTGTTTTGTGATTAACTCCTTGCATTGTGTTGTGCCACATGGAGTTATATTGTGATATATTATGCACGCTATATTATGTTAATACCCCGCTGGGGCCACCAAGCGCACTTTAGGGAGATGTTCATTGACTTTAGGAGTTGTGGTTTTAAATTGGAATAAGCAAGCTGTAGAGTTGTGTTGTGTTGTGTTTTTATGTTATGCTGTGTTATGATTTGTATCACATTTAATGCTTCATTACGTGTGCTATTTTGTGTTAAAACCCCACTGGGACCTCCAAGTGTGCTGTGAGTAGAGGTTCGCTCACTTTGTTTAGGAGTTGTGGTTCAATATTGCAATAAGTACACTGATGTGTTGTTTTGTGATTATTTCCTTGTGCTCTACGTTGTGTGCTATTGTGTTATATTACACTACGTCATTTATGCTATTTTGTGTTTATACCCCACTGCTTCCTCCAACTGCGCTGTGGCTAGAGCATAACTCACTCACTTTCCGAGGTGTAGTTGAAGGCTTGAAGAAATAAACGCTTGTTTGAAGCCTCGTCGAGTTTCGCTCATCCAGAATTCTTTCCTGGGCCTGCTTCAGGTGTCTGGGCTCAGCCATGGAGACATCTTCGAAATATGGAGAAATGAGTCTTTTCAGGGTTTGAGAATTGGCGTTCTGGACGTTGAAGCCACTTTAGAATATAACATGCTTTGGGTATTTACGTAGCACGTACTACCGCTAACAAGGTGCTGAAACTGCCCTGGCCCTGAAGTGTCTGCCAGAGACTGGAGTATTTTTTTTTGTTTCAGGTGGATAGTCAGTAGTCCTGTGCAAAATCGTGATTTTTGTACTTTGTTTAGTGCAATATGTGTCCTCGCATCAGAAATTGACATAAGTACGCATTTAGGGGGTTATTACAACTTTGGAGGAGGTGTTAATCTGTCCCAAATGTGACTGTAAAGTGACGGATATACCACCAGCCGTATTACGGGTCCATTATATCCTATGGAACTCGTAATATGACTGGTGGTATATCCGTCACGTTTGGGACGGATTAACACCTCCTCCAAAGTTGTAATAACCCCCTTAGTGCTGAACTAAAGCGCATAGTGATCGAAAAGCATTTTGCGTAATTAAACTTAGATTTGTATAATGCCGCAAAATCAAATTCCACAATTTCTGCCCACTTCTTACATCAGTAATGTAGGTGTGGTTAGTAATTTGTGTATTTGTTTGATTGTAAGCAATGTTGATTGGTCTGTGTAACTGGAGGTCCAGCTAATTAAGGTACATGCCATCTGAAGGCCTGAAATGTACATTGCCTTCTTTGAGGCAAGTGAAACTAAGGCTTCTTATTGTTAGAGGTGTAATATGTTGTATTAAATGTTTGTGAATCCTGGACTATGGAAAGAAACCCATAAGAAACTGATTTAACTTGGCAAGCAGTGGCTGAATGTGTTGTAGTGCCTTGGAGTACAAGTCAATGCGCTTAATACGTTGAATATTTGTGTTCTACAGTTAAACAACAGGCTCCTGATAATCTATAACATCAGAGTGTGGAAGACTGCCTCAGTCTTTCTACCTGCAACAGTGATGAATCGCCAGAAAAGTCCTCTGGTTGCTCACAAACACTAGTGGCGGGCGACTCTTCTCTGCCAACAGAGTTAGCGGACTTCTGGCCAAAATCCACCAACAGCCGCGTGGCAGAGTTTTTTGACGAGTGCGGCTCACCAACGGTAAATTGGCAAGTGATAAATGGCATCCCCGATCATGATTTTTCAGGCAGTAGGAGGGCATTGTGAGATTTTCCCAATGCCGGCCATCTCATGCGGTCACGACTATTTGCATTTGGAAAGCTGTCACTCAAGTAGAAAATCTATTCGAGCGGCAGTAAAACCAACTCAGGCAGCAGGGCCCTCTGGTGTGCTGCCGTTAGCGGTGATTTCTCAGCACGAAACAAGCTTCTGGTACAAAAAATTGGCACGACGTACTAATTTCTGCCCACTGGCGAAACTTCGCGGAATCTCACTGAGTTTTTATGTAACTCTGGGAGTTCCACCCACTCCTAATAAATGTTTGCATGACTTGGCATTGTGTCAGAAAAGATGGGAGATGAAGATCCCACTCATTGAAAAAACAAGACTTGCTGTTATGTTTATTTGTACAGCTATTTTAGGCAGACATAAATGCGTTTCTGTATGTGAGAGTTTTCTGTCTCCAAATCAGATTTAGTAGACGAAGACCAGACCTTTCTCCGCAGTGTTCCTACCTCTAGAGGTAGTGGCAGATGACATGTCCTGTTTTTATTACCAGAAGGTACTCAGGAGGGCTTCCTTGCCCGTGTCTGTACATCTGTCACAGGTGTGCAGATCTTGCAGGGACAATGTGGCCACCCAGTTATCATGTAGTAGCTCTGATCATGGAACCTAGTGCCAATCTCTGGAGAATTAGGCTTTGGGGTCAGTTCGTGGCAGAAGTCCTTCATAAGAATGTTACTTTACAGAGGACTTTATTGTAGGAATAAGCAAATAGTGCCTCAAACTTTCAGGTGTATGCAATCTACTGTCTTGGCAACCCAAAGGGAATATATATACTAAATATTAACCTATTTTCGAGACAACACCCATTTTAGCATTTAGAACAGAATACAACACCCCCCAAAAAACGTGTCCCAAAACAACACACAACCAAGCTCTACAAAAGAACTCAAATGGTAATTGATTGTCCCATTCCTAAAGCATCTAAGACTAGTTAGATCCCTCCCACAAATGTTGTGTGTACTATAGAGAGACCGGAAAGGAATACAATACAAAGAGACCCTCCTGAACTTCAAAGCTTTGTATGGTCCACAGTTCAAATGACCATGAATTTTAAACAACGCGAAAGTTTTCGTGTTCTCTGCCTGGGCAGCTGGGTGTTGCAGATTCTTTCCAGTGCATGCGTGACTCAAGTTAGTTCAGGCAATTCTTGTAAAAAGTCCTGCCCCTCTCCTTGGAAACACAGGAACCTGGCTCACTGAAATGCCAAGTTCCTCATCCTTATGTTTTGACCTTCAAGTGGTAGAGGAGTTGAACAATCAAAGCTTTCTCTTACAGAGTGGGGTTAATGTTTGCAGCACACATATCACCACCATGTAATGTTCAGGAAAAGTTATTCTTTTAGGAAAATACAAAAGGCATTTTTATTGTCAATATGCCTCGTAGCCGTGTACTGCAGTCTATGGCGCGTGTGTTATGTTTGGGGATACACTGCCTCTGCACTGAGCAGCTAGAGTTCAGTCACTGGGTCTGCTCTTTGAACTCGGGTTCGGTGCACTTACTGTCAGTGTTTGCTCCCTGGGAAGCTGTGTATGTCTCTGTGGCTCTGCCAGGTTTGGCATGGAGACCTGGGGAACAAGCCAGGTGATAGACGGTCATTGAGGCAGCTGGGCGGGTCCAGTGTCACCTGGCTATCCTGGAGAATGAGTTCTCGCTCAAGCTCACGTTGCTAGGGAACAGTTGCTGATGGTGCGTGGTGGTAGAACTTGGCTCACAGATGCATCTCTGGGCGACAGTCCATCAACCCAGAGCATCAGAAGGGATGATAGACTAAAGCCTCTTACCTATAATGGTTATGGTAAAGGGGCAGGCGTCAAACTCTGCCTACAGACCCCAAAAACAGAGGCGGGCCACCGAGGGACAGGTACAGATAAGTAGCAGCCCGTGCTGGCCTCACTCCTGCAGAAAATCAGCGTCTTAGAGTTCCGCTGAGCAGGCATTGCGAGGCTCCAGCCTCAATGTGAGTTCATAGCACTATGTACCTCATGGCACTATAGAGCAGCACAGGATCCTGGGCTCTGGGTGAGACAATGTGCTCTGCTCAAGGCATCTCGCGGGGCCCCTAAGGCTTTCTAATCTTCCCCTCCCCAAATACCCACTTGGAAACTCTGATCTTTATGACCCGAGAACTAGGTGGTCCCACATTCGAGTCAAGTGAGCCAAGGAGGCATATTCACCATCTAATGAACCATCTAATGAGCCATCCCCGCCTTACTCATTTGGGCCAGTATTAGTCATGGTTACTCTAGGGACAGTGAAATGGATTGACTTTTTACACAGAAATCTAGTTTTTATTGGAGTGGGTTGGTGGCGAGTATTACAAGTGCTGAAATCTAGATGGTAGTTACCAGGAGTGCAGCAGGTGCAGTGGCACTGGTGCTCAGGAGTCCAAGAGGCCCACTTGACCCAACAAAAGCTGTTTTTAGTACCAAACCAATGGATGTGGGGGAGACATTTTCCTTGATTGCATTACAACCTTGATACCCCCCCGCTGAGATCCCACGTGTGGCTGTGATTCACACCACAAAATGATCATAGCAGTAATATCTCACCATGTTGTGTTCTTCATGTGGTGTTATTCGCTGGCACATTGGTTCCGGTGCATTATTTTGCTGCACAGTATGATGGCGGGCTGACGTCATACACCCAAAGTATCATCCCCAGGCTTGCTGGTCTAGAGGAACACGTTTCTAGCACCTTAGTTTAGAGCTATTATTTTCTTGACCTATTCGAGAGATATTATTTTCTTCTCTAGTGCTTTATTGCAATATTTTGTGGTCTTGTTTTCCAGAACAGGCTCGTTTAATCCCCAGTGATGTCTGGAGCCTGTGCTAGAGTAGAGAGGGGCCACTCGTAGAACCACTTAGGACTGGTTGGCACACCTACCTCCCCTTTTGTGGAGATTGCTCAAAATGAGTATAAGTACAGGGGGTTTTCTCCCACATTTTGGGACACTTTCGGAACTGGGACCAAACCTCTGCCAGAGAGGCTACTGGACTGCAAAAAGGACTCATCTGGACTGCCCTTCTGTTTGTTGTCCTGCTACCTGGCTTCTGCTAGGGGGCCCAAAGGACTCCTCAGGATCGCTTTTGCGCTTGCACAGTGCTGCCCTGCTGACCAGCTGCCCCCCTAGCCTTGGACTGGTTTTGCTGGGTGGTTGTGGAGATCGCCCCTACCTGCCTGTTGGGTGTTGGTCTCCCTGTCCACTACCACCTGCCTCCGTGTCCCCCTGAGTGCCTCCGTGGAGCCCAGTGTGTGGGGAGCGCTGTGCGTAGCTCCTTACTTTATTTTTCCTCAGCTCATGGGGAGCGCTGCATCCTGCTCCTTGGCCCTTTGGTGAAACAGGCATGTGAGGAGAGCTTTATTGCTGAAACTAGCGCATGAGAAGCGCTTCATCGTTGAAATTAGCGCATGTAGAGCGCTACCTCATCATTCCTCTTAAGCATGTATTAGCCCTGCATTTGACTCAGGAGTGTGCATGGGCAAAAGGAAAGCGGCATGTAATTATACCCACCCCCCTGCACTGCCCACTGAGGAAGAGGGAAACTTCTGTGGCACTGGCCCGTGCCTGAGGCCAAGAGACGTGCCAGAACAAAACCAAAGGGATGCCCAGCAACTAAAGAGACACCGCCGGAGTCAGCGCTGCCTAGTCCTGCCCCCGGGACTGCAGAAGGATGGAGCTGCGAATCTCAAGCCCGAAGGCTCAGGTAGGGGAGCTGCGGCTTTGGAGCCAGAGATGGCTGGTCCCGCCCCCTGGACATAGCTGCACCGCAGGATCGTGGGTGGCTGCCGTGCTGTCCCTGTCTTCCACTCCTCAGTGGGGAAACACCGGGTTCTCCCAGCCCGCAAGAGCGGAGCGAGGGGACTGAGACAGATCTCCTGCTGGCAACATAAGCGGGCCCGACCCCCCATGTACAGCATCCATTTTAGGACATCCTCATTCCTCACTCCTCAACCCTACTTCTCATCCCTGCCTCTCATTCATCATCCCTACTTCTCATCCATCATTCCTACTTCTCTTCCATCATCCCTACTTCTCATCCATCATCCCTACTTCTCACCCATCTTATATTATCCCTACTTCTCATCCATCATCCCTACTTCTCTTCCATCATCCCTACTTCTCATCCCTGCGTCTCATCCCTGCTTCTTATCCATCATCCTTACTTCTCATCCATCATCCCTGCTTCTCTTCCATCATTCCTATTTCTCTCCCATCATCCCTACTTCTCATCCATCATCTATCATCCATACTTTTCATCCATCATGCATCATCCCTACTTCTCGTCCATCACCCCTACTTCTCATTCATCATCCCTGCTTCTCTTACATCATCCCTACTTCTCATCCATCACCCCAGCTTCTCATCCATTATCCCTACTCCTCATCCCTGCTTCTCATCCATCAGACATCATCCCTACTTCTCACTTCTCATCCATCATCCCTACTTCTCATCCATCATACATCATCCCTACTTCTCATCCATCATCCCTACTTCTCATCCATCGTCCCTGCTTCTCTTCCATCATCCCCACTTCTCATCCATCATCCCTACTTCTCATCCATCATACATCATCCCTACTTCTCATCCATCATCCCTACTTCTCATCCATCTTCCCTGCTTCTCTTCCATCATCCCTGCTTCTCATCCATCAGACATCATCCCTACTTCTCACTTCTCATCCATCATTCCTACTTCTCATCCATCATCCATCATCCCTACTTCTCATCCATCATCCCTACTTCTCATCCATCATACATCATCCCTACTTCTCTTCCATCATCCCTACTTCTCATCCCTGCTTCTCATCCCTACTTCTCATCCATCATTCCTACTTCTCATGCCTCAGCCATCATCCCTACTCCTCATCCATCATCCCTACTCCTCATTCCTCAGTCATGCCAACACATTTTCAGTTTTGTGAAGCACATTTTTACACTGATTGGTTAGGAACAGCCAATCAGAGTTATGAGAGAGAGTTGCATTCTTACAGTTCTGCTGGTTTGGGAAATACAAGGAGCCCACAGCTAGGGCCATAAATCAGCTCTTGGAGAAAGGGTTATACAGTTCAGGGAAAATCTTTCTGGTTTCAGAAAAGAAAAAAAAAGAGATAAAAGCAGCCTCAGATGTAAACATGTTATTTGTTACAAATAAAAAGCAGGCTCAGATTTAAACATTTTATTTGTTACAAATAAAAATGAAACCAGAAAAGGTTTGCATGAATTGGATTGCACTGTCACCAGAGTTGATTTTAAACATTTTGTTTCTACATATGAAACTGAAACCAGAAAAGTTTTGGGTTGGACTGCAGATGACCTGTTTAACCCTTTCTCCAAGAGCTGATTTATGGCCCAGGCTGTACACTCCTTGTCTTTCCCAAAGCAGCAGAGCTTTCTGCAGAGGCCTGGGCAAACAGAAAAACACTGAGTTAAATATAATGAAATATTGTGCAGCCTTGAATTCACTGGAAACAAACACACAGTTGCAATTCCTCTCCTCCCTCTTCACCCACCATGTGCAATGAGGAGGCTGTTTTTCATTGAAATAGAATGCATCTCTTTCTCATAACTCTGATTGGCTGTTCCCAACCAATCAGTGTGAAGATGTGTTTCACAAAACTGAAAATGTGTTGGTATGACTGAGGGATGAGGAATGAGGAGTAGGGATGATGGCTGAGGAGTAAGGATGATGGCTGAGGCATGAGAAGTAGGAATGATGGAAGATGGAAGAGAAGCAGGGATGAGGGATGAGAAGCAGGGATGAGGGATTAGAAGCAGGGATGGGGGATAAGAAGTAGGGATGATGGAAGAGAAGTAGGGATGAGAAGCAGGGATGAGGAGTAGGGATGATGGATGAGAAGTAGGGATGATGGATGAGAAGCAGGGATGATGGATGAGAAGTAGGGATTATGTATGATGGATGAGAAGTAGGGACGATGGATGAGAA
Source organism: Pleurodeles waltl (assembly GCF_031143425.1). Classification (NCBI taxonomy): domain Eukaryota; kingdom Metazoa; phylum Chordata; class Amphibia; order Caudata; family Salamandridae; genus Pleurodeles; species Pleurodeles waltl. The sequence goes on from NC_090441.1 coordinate 169,477,319, forward strand.
GTGAGAAGTAGGGATTAAGTATGATGGATGAGAAGCAGGGATGATGGAAGAGAAGCAGGGATGATGGATGAGAAGTAGGGATGATGTATGATGGATGAGAAGTAGGGATGATATATGATGGATGAGAAGTAAGGATGATGGATGAGAAGTAGGGATGACGGAAGAGAAGCAGGGATGATGGATGAGAAGTAGGGATGATGGATGAGAAGCCGGGATGAGACGTAGTAGGAGTAGGGATGATGGATGAGAAGTAGGGATGATGGATGAGAAGTAGGGATGATATATGATGATGAGAAGTAGGGATGATGGATGAGAAGTAGGGAGGATGGAAGAAAAGCAGGGATGATGGATGAGAAGTAGGGATGATGTATGATGGATGAGAAGTAGGGATGATGGATGAGAAGCAGGGTTGAGAAGTAGGGATGAGGAGTGAGGAATGAGGATGTCCTAAAATGGATGCTGTACCCATGGTAATACCCTTCTTTTTGGCTGCCCTGCCACCATTAGTCCTGCATGTTCTCCACTCGGAGTATGGGCACTCCTAGAGTGGGACACGTGCGTCCCGGACTATTGTATCTCCGCTAGTAGGAGCACAGGAGCTCCTGTGTTCCACGTATGAGTCAGGGGTTACCGCCACTTGTATAATATAAGTGCAGGTGGCTTTAGGATAGTGTCTTCATATTTATGATAGTATGTTCATTCTGATAAATGCCTATTAGGGAGCATTTCCCCTTGTGTGCTTCATAATGATGCCCTAGCATTCATGATGATATGTTAACAGGATGACCTGTGCGTTTTTGGCATTATGACGTGATTTGGTAAGTGTTGGACTTTTGCTTATGCAGGGTCATCCCCAGTCTTTTCCGCCTCCTGCCTCCTATGTTTTTCTGACCTGTTGCTGTTGGCTTTTCAACTCTGAGCACTTTACCACTGCTAACCAGTGCTAAAGTGCATATGCTCTCCTGTTTAAATTGTATGTAAGTGGTTTATCCATGATTGGCATATTTGATTTACTAGTAAGTCCCTAGTAAGGTGCACTAGAGGTGCCAGGGCCTGTAAATCAAATGCTACTAGTGGGCCTGCAGCACTGGTTGTGCCACCCACATAAGTAGCTCTGTAATCATGTCTCAGACCTGCCACTGCAGTGTCTGTATGTGTATTTTTACACTGTAAATTCGACTTGGCAAGTGTACCCACTTGCCAGGCCTAAACCTTCCCTTTCCTTACATGTAAGGCACCCCTAAGGTATGCCCTAGGTAGCCCCAAGGGCAGGGTGCAGTGTATGGATAAGGTAGGACATATAGTAATGTGGTTTATATGTCCTGACAGTGAAATACTGCCAATTTCGTTTTCACTGTTGCAAGGTCTGTCTCTCTCTCATAGGATAATATGGGGGCTACCTTTAAATATGATTAAAGTGTAGATTACCCTAGAGAGTAGATGGACATGTGGAGTTTGGGACCCCTGAACTCACAATTTAAAAATACATCTTTTAGTAAAGTTGATTTTGAGATTGTGCGTTTGGAAATGCCACTTTTAGAAAGTGAGCATTTTCTTGCTTAAACCATTCTGTGACTCTGCCTTGTTTGTGGATTCCCTGTCTGGGTCAGTTTGACAGTTGGGTTGTTTTTCACCTCACACCAGACAGTGACACAAAGGGAGCTGGGGTGTGATCTGCATTTCCTGATTAGCCATCTCTGCTAGGAGGGAGGGGTGGAGTGGTCACTCTCATCTGAAAGGACTGTGCCTGCCTCTGACAATGCTGTCTCCAGCCCCCTGGTGTGTGTCTGAGGCCTTGCCTGGGCAAGGCAGGATTTCACAAGAAGGTGTGAGTCCCCTTTGAAGAAAGGTGACTTCAAAGACTAAAATGGGTATAAGAAGGGCACCCAAACTTACAAACTTTAGAAACACTTCTGGAATCAAGGGGAACCTCTGCCTGGAGAAGAGCTGATCGCTGAGGAACAAGTGCTGCCCTGCCTGTGACTGTGCTTTGTGGAGCTTTCCTGCAGTGCTGCTTCTGCCTGAGTAAGAGGGCAAAGACTGGACTTTGTGTGCCTTCCATCTTGAAGAAGAAATCTCCAAGGGCTTGATGTAGAGCTTGCCTCCTGTTGTTGAAGTCTCAGGGATAGCAAAGACTTCTTCCTGCCAGCACCTGGAGTCTCTGGAGAGACCCCTACTCTGCTCTGTGGTGCCCTTCCAGTTCCTGGGACCCTGAAAGGAGAGGCTGGCAGCCTAAGGACAAAAATACACGCACCGAGCACCGTGCGGAGAAAAGATCGACGCGAATCCGATCGCGGCTGAGAAAACGACGCGACGCCGGCTCCGCAGCTGAGAAACGACGCCGCAGGAAACGCGACCGGAGAATCGACGCCCGGAGCAGGAGAAACGACGCGCAGCATCGCTGACGAAGGCTGAGAGATCGCAACCAGCGCCGCGGGACTTTCGGACCGTCGCGTGGCTGGCTTTTTCGACGCGCCTCGCCGTGCCGAGCTGTTTTCGACGCATATACCCGTGCAGGGTTATTTTCGACGCACACCGCCCGTGCGGGGTTATTTTTGCCGCAAACCAGGTACATTTTCACGCTAGCAGCGCTAGTGTGTTGTTACAACTACCTAAAGACTCTTTTTATTTTAAACCTTTAAAAAATCATAACTTGACTTGTGTATGTTGGATTTTTGTCGTTTTGGTCTTGTTTTGTCTAGATAAATATTTCCTATTTTTCTAAACTGGTGTTGTGTCATTTTGTAGTGTTTTCATTAAGTTACTGTGTGTGTTGGTACAAATACTTTACGCCCAGCACTCTGAGGTTAAGCCTACTGCTCTGCCAAGCTACCAAGGGGGTAAGCAGGGGTTAGCTGAGGGTGATTCTCTTTTATCCTAACTAGAGTGAGGGTCCTTGCTTGAACAGGGGGTAACCTGACTGTCAACCAAAGACCCCATTTCTAACATTGGTGACCAGCGGTCGGGATTGGACTTGTATTTGTACTTGACATACAGTAATTGAGTGTACACTACTGTTTTGATCTCAGACCACTACGTGACCACATACTACTTGTCTTGTGATTCTGCTTTTTGTTCTCTGATGTCCTCCTGGAAGTATTGATAATATTTTTGGACTTTGTTTTTTGGTTGTGAAGCCTTTGCAGAATGGAAGTCAATTTCTGGCACCTATTTATGTATAAAAAGTGGCAGCTTAAAGCATTTTGCATGGAAAGGGGACTGGCTGTGAACAAGAAATCCAGAAGGGAGGATCTTGAGTCAGCCCTGTTTCAGTATGAATTGAAACGTTGTCAGGCAACACCACCAAATGAGTCTGAGGAGGATGACTACTCCGAAGAGGAGGGAACAGAAAGAGATGAGTGGCTCCTAGCTCGAATCCGGAGTCTGGAAGAGCTAGATGCAGAGCTTGAGAGGGCTGAGGAGGAGAGAGCCTTAGTCCTGGAAAAAGAAAGGATTGCAGCTCAAGAGCTGAGCTGTGAAGAGCTGAAGCTGGAGGCCATGAGGGCTGAGTCCAGTTCAGATGGTGGCAGCAAAAATCTTGTATCCAGTACTGCTGAAGAAGTGCACATGCCCAGAGATGTGGTGCCCTACTTGAAGGAGGGAGTTAACACACGCCAGGAGGTTCAGGGGTATGAGGTAGCTCCAGTGATGCACAGGGTCCCTGAGGTGGATTGGGGAACTGGCATGGGGAGTCATATTCCTACTGGTGGGAGGGACACTCTACTGACTCTAGTTGAGAGTGACAGGGAGAGGGGTTCCCCCCAGGTAGAAGTCCTGGTTATGGAGTGTGAAAACATCCCAGAAGAGTGTGGGTTGAGTGTCAGGGACAGTCAGGTACTGTCTCACCAGTCTCAGGAGGGTGATGTGGGGTGCTTTTTCAAAGCAGAGTCACTGGATGGTTGGGTGAAGGGTACTTTGGCTAATTCATGTGAGGGGCTGAGTGATGTAATTGCTGGAGAGCATATGTCTAGTCCTTATTTTCCAGAGCTATGCCAACACCAGGTGGAGTGTGAGTTCTCTGACCCCAGGGAGCTTACAATGGAGGCAGACTTCTGGGTGAGTACCAGAGAGTCTGAAGAGGCATTTGGGGGTGCTCCTGAGAGGAGTGGTCTAGGTAGTTCCCAACCAGGTGAGGTAGGGAAGGATTGTAGTGTCCCAGGTAGGTCCCAGTGTAGTGGGATGGGTGAGGGACCCCATGTCCAGTCTCAGAGGAGAGGGAATGGGGATGGGTTGAGGCCCAAGGTGCCCGAGATCCGGTCCCAGGTCCTGGAGGGTTCCCTGCGGGAACCCCAGGAGGGGAGCCTAGCCTGTACCATAGGGCCATCTGTTGAGGGAGACCCCACAGTGTCAGGAGAACTTGGGGGGGCGGCTGTAGCCAGCGTCCCACCAGTTCTGGTGTCTGGCAGTACCACTCCTAGTGAGGGGCTGCAGAAGTCCAGACAGAGGGTTGAGAGGGGGTTGCGGACCCCAGTGGAGAACCTGGAGGGTCAGGGGTCAGCTCTGAGAGCAGAGCCCCCCATGAATGACCTTGGTAAGACCATTTCTGGGTTGGGGGGGATCCAGACTCTGTCAGATGGGCAGAGGTCAGGAGACCTGCGCCAGCCAGACTCTTGTGTGGCCCTTCGGGACAGTGTGTCCCTTGAGGGGGGTACGTGTGCCCCCCTGGAAGTCCTGGTGTGCCAGGCAATGGTTCAACCGCAGGGTGGTGACTCTGGGTTGAATGATCAGGTTCAGGGGGTAAACTCTGACCTGATGGGGGGTAAGTGTGCTCCCAAGGAAGTCCTGGTGTGCCAGGCAGTGGTTCAACAGCAGGGTGGTGACCCTGGGTTGGATGACCAGGTTCAGAGGGTAAACTCTGACCTGGTAGGGGGTAGGTATGCCCCCCAGGAAGTCCTGGTTTGCCAGGCAGTGATCCAGTCTGTGGGTACAGACCCTGGATTGGGAGGCCAGGTTAAGGGTGTCCCCCCTGACCTGGAGGAAGGGGCTACTGCTAACAGTGCCCCTACCATGTTGTCTTCTGGGGGGGTCGCTCCTAGTTGGGTGGTTCAGGACCCCAGAAGAGAGGGCAGGGGGAGGGAAGCCTCACCCCTGGCCCTGGTCCAACCTGAAGGTACAGACCCCAGGTTGGAGGATCAGTTGCAGGTTAACATCCCTGCACTGATGGAAGAATTGTGCAGGACTGCTTCTACAAGCACCCTGACAGTTTTGGACTCTGGGGGTGCCGCTTCTGCAGGGAGGGTACAGAGCCCCAGAGGGGAGGACCAGGGTCAGGTTGTCATCCCTGACCTGGTGGAAGAGAGAGTGGTCAAAGGGTGCCAGGCACCTGGGGCTACCACCCCCCACTCTCCACAGTCACAGTGGTTAGAGAGGCCTGAGGTCGGGCTCTCATCCCTGACAGTTGTCTGGGGCCACTGTGGCTTGCTGTCCTGGTGGACAGAGTTGCCCCTGGGGGGGGGAGGACGAGAGTCACACCCCGGGGGTGGAGTGGGCAACACCACTGTGTTGGCCCTGGTGGTACTATCTGCCCATTGCAATACATCTGTGAGCAAAGTAAAGTTAGGTGTTGCACAGATGGTGTCTGTAGATGTGGAGAAGGGTTCCCCATGGGTTAGCTTAGTGGGCCCTGAGAGTATGGACAGAGGGATCCAACTGGAGTCAGGAAGGCGTAGAACTGGAACATGCCCCTGCTGTTGTGGGCCTGGGTCCCTGTTCTATCGCCCCAATCAGGGAAGTACATCAAGGTATTGATTGTTCTCCCCTGGCTTTAGGCTGGTAGGGGGTCGTGTTGGACTTTTGCTTATGCAGGGTCATCCCCAGTCTTTTCCGCCTCCTGCCTCCTATGTTTTTCTGACCTGTTGCTGTTGGCTTTTCAACTCTGAGCACTTTACCACTGCTAACCAGTGCTAAAGTGCATATGCTCTCCTGTTTAAATTGTATGTAAGTGGTTTATCCATGATTGGCATATTTGATTTACTAGTAAGTCCCTAGTAAGGTGCACTAGAGGTGCCAGGGCCTGTAAATCAAATGCTACTAGTGGGCCTGCAGCACTGGTTGTGCCACCCACATAAGTAGCTCTGTAATCATGTCTCAGACCTGCCACTGCAGTGTCTGTATGTGTATTTTTACACTGTAAATTCGACTTGGCAAGTGTACCCACTTGCCAGGCCTAAACCTTCCCTTTCCTTACATGTAAGGCACCCCAAAGGTATGCCCTAGGTAGCCCCAAGGGCAGGGTGCAGTGTATGGATAAGGTAGGACATATAGTAATGTGGTTTATATGTCCTGACAGTGAAATACTGCCAATTTCGTTTTCACTGTTGCAAGGTCTGTCTCTCTCTCATAGGATAATATGGGGGCTACCTTTAAATATGATTAAAGTGTAGATTACCCTAGAGAGTAGATGGACATGTGGAGTTTGGGACCCCTGAACTCACAATTTAAAAATACATCTTTTAGTAAAGTTGATTTTGAGATTGTGCGTTTGGAAATGCCACTTTTAGAAAGTGAGCATTTTCTTGCTTAAACCATTCTGTGACTCTGCCTTGTTTGTGGATTCCCTGTCTGGGTCAGTTTGACAGTTGGGTTGTTTTTCACCTCACACCAGACAGTGACACAAAGGGAGCTGGGGTGTGATCTGCATTTCCTGATTAGCCATCTCTGCTAGGAGGGAGGGGTGGAGTGGTCACTCTCATCTGAAAGGACTGTGCCTGCCTCTGACAATGCTGTCTCCAGCCCCCTGGTGTGTGTCTGAGGCCTTGCCTGGGCAAGGCAGGATTTCACAAGAAGGTGTGAGTCCCCTTTGAAGAAAGGTGACTTCAAAGACTAAAATGGGTATAAGAAGGGCACCCAAACTTACAAACTTTAGAAACACTTCTGGAATCAAGGGGAACCTCTGCCTGGAGAAGAGCTGATCGCTGAGGAACAAGTGCTGCCCTGCCTGTGACTGTGCTTTGTGGAGCTTTCCTGCAGTGCTGCTTCTGCCTGAGTAAGAGGGCAAAGACTGGACTTTGTGTGCCTTCCATCTTGAAGAAGAAATCTCCAAGGGCTTGATGTAGAGCTTGCCTCCTGTTGTTGAAGTCTCAGGGATAGCAAAGACTTCTTCCTGCCAGCACCTGGAGTCTCTGGAGAGACCCCTACTCTGCTCTGTGGTGCCCTTCCAGTTCCTGGGACCCTGAAAGGAGAGGCTGGCAGCCTAAGGACAAAAATACACGCACCGAGCACCGTGCGGAGAAAAGATCGACGCGAATCCGATCGCGGCTGAGAAAACGACGCGACGCCGGCTCCGCAGCTGAGAAACGACGCCGCAGGAAACGCGACCGGAGAATCGACGCCCGGAGCAGGAGAAACGACGCGCAGCATCGCTGACGAAGGCTGAGAGATCGCAACCAGCGCCGCGGGACTTTCGGACCGTCGCGTGGCTGGCTTTTTCGACGCGCCTCGCCGTGCCGAGCTGTTTTCGACGCATATACCCGTGCAGGGTTATTTTCGACGCACACCGCCCGTGCGGGGTTATTTTTGCCGCAAACCAGGTACATTTTCACGCTAGCAGCGCTAGTGTGTTGTTACAACTACCTAAAGACTCTTTTTATTTTAAACCTTTAAAAAATCATAACTTGACTTGTGTATGTTGGATTTTTGTCGTTTTGGTCTTGTTTTGTCTAGATAAATATTTCCTATTTTTCTAAACTGGTGTTGTGTCATTTTGTAGTGTTTTCATTAAGTTACTGTGTGTGTTGGTACAAATACTTTACGCCCAGCACTCTGAGGTTAAGCCTACTGCTCTGCCAAGCTACCAAGGGGGTAAGCAGGGGTTAGCTGAGGGTGATTCTCTTTTATCCTAACTAGAGTGAGGGTCCTTGCTTGAACAGGGGGTAACCTGACTGTCAACCAAAGACCCCATTTCTAACAGTAAGCTATGCCTGAGGCACTCATGATAATGTCTTATCATTTTAGATAGTATTTCATTTTCACATGGGCCTATCACCTTGTGTGCTTTCATAGTGATACCTAGGCATTCCTAATAGTATGCTTATTGGGATGTGCATTTTTGTAACAACGACAACCTGACTAATGCTTATGTTGCAGGACAACCAGTAACCCATGTGTTTATTGTGACTACTGTTGGCTTTTACAGAGTACTAGTAACTGAGTAATGTTCTGGCAACGGCTTGCATGGCAGGGTATTACGGATACTTGTTGTATTTGGTCTAATTATGTTTTGTGCATTACAGTTTATTTTTATATAACTTGGTGTTGTGTTTCCTTTGTGTTGTATGTAGTGCGTCACATGTGTTGTGCAATTGCTTTACACATTGCCTCCGGGTTAGGCCTGACTGCTCATGCCAAGCTACCAAGGGGGTGAGCAGGGATTATCCTGGGTATCTAACCCCCTCGCCCTGACTAGAGTGGGTGGGTTCTGCCTGGCTTAGGCATATACCCTAGCCAACCAGAAACACCATTTCTAATACCACCCATTACTTAACTTTGGTGGACATTATTGTCACTCTCATTTGCTTGCTTTTTATTTGATGGCTTTCCTTGACCATCTTGTGTGTTTTCCTCCTTGGGAGCATAGCCTCATTACTTGAGCCTTTCCACTATTCACTTTTAGGGGACTACTCTTTTCTTTTTGCTTAAGCACTCCATACGAGTGCATGTGTTTTCCAGCTGTCTCCCTAATGTGTTTCTCTCCCCTCCTTTGTTGCTCTCTCCCATCTGTGTGCTTCTTTCCCACTCCACACTGCGCTACTCTCGCTCTCTTCCATATGTTTTTATATCTCATCCAACACTATGTATTGCTGTCTCTCTCTTCCATGGTGTCCTCACCCATTTGTGTTTCACCCTCGCTCTCTGTGTGCTACTTTTGCACGTCCTCTTCAACTGTCCTCTCCTCCATTACCCCATTATACCACACCCTCTTCACCACCTGTGCTTTTACACTAAAAGAACATAATTTTTATATTTACCGATTCAAGTGGCATCCGCCATCTTGGATCGGTAAGTTAAGAATAAAGCAAATGACACCCTTGTTATTACTGGTGGGCACATGCATTTTGACGAGTGCATGAGTCAGTGAAATAATGTTACCATAACTGCACCTATTTTCAACTTTTTATTTTACCAGTGCTGCACAGCATAGAGTGCCACCAAAAGCAGTTTGCAAAGTCAGTAGGTCCCAAAGGCGAGACCTCTTCGATTTGCCAGTTCTTGTTTCCTTACTGCTGGATTCTAAGGGCTATTTTTGTCTTTTACAGTATTCAGACAAAAATATCCATTATTCAATGACCACACATTCTTAGGTGTTATTAATCAGCTCTATGTTGTGTTAGGCCTTATCTTAAGGCACAATGGGCCATATCTACCATGCATTTTTGCGATCGCAAACGGCCCAACGGGTTGTTTGCCATTGCAAAAATGCATTTTGGTATGTATGAGTTCCAATTTGCGATTCGGTAACTTGTTACCGAATTGCAAATTTGAAGTATGGTTACATACTGATTCGGTATTAGGAAGGGGCGTGTCCCAAATGTGGTTCCAAAACATTTGCATTTTACCACCTACTTCAAGTAGGTGGCAACCCATTCGCAAACGGGTAGGGGTCCCCAAAGGACCCCTTCGCCTTTATGAATGCATGCAAAAACATTTTTTAAGAGCAGACAATTTTCCTTTAAGGAAAACAGGCTGCATTTGAAAAAAAAAAGATTGCTTTATTTAAAAGAAATCACAGGCATGGTGGCCTGCTGAGCCCAGCAGACCACCATCCCTGTGATTATTGCAATTCACAATGGGTCGCAACTAGCGACCTACCTGATGAATATTAATGAGGCAAGTTGATTTGCAAGCTATTGGAAATCGCTAAATGAAACTCCTGGAGTTTCATACCTTCAAATAGCGATTACGTAATTGTGATTCGCAGATAATCACAATTAGGTAATCGCTATTTGAGAAAATGATACAATGATACATCTGGCCCACTATTCTGAGCAACTATAATCTATGGAATTGGGTCAGTACTTCTGCTGCCATTACCTTCTTTTTCAGTGCCCCAAACACTGTATTTTCTTCACTTCTATTCTCTCTAACCAACTTCCAGCAGGTGAACGTTCGGACTTAGGTGTTCTTTATGTTTTTTCATGAATTGGAAATGGCAGAAAAGTTCCAAAAGATGCCTACTGGTCATTCCTAAAATTGGAGATCTTTTCCACCTCATTCAGAATTGCCTTTACAAGTAAAATATTTTTCCACAAATCGATTTATCTTGCAAATTTATTCAGTTTTGCAACAAACTGATCCATATTATTTTTCAAATCCACTTGTTGTTTCTACAAATGTGTTGTGTTTTTTCCAAAAATTGATTCATTTTGTCCTGAATCAGTGTTCTGTGCCATGGATCATTTTTTTCAACAAATTAATTAATTTATACAAATTTCTTGTGGTGCTTTTTTTACAAAATGGATAGATGGGATGAACCATATTTTGCAAATGCAAGACTTGGCATTGAGAGCTAGGTTCCCACTTGAACACAAAGTACCTAACCCTCCCCAGGAGTTGAGATCCTTCTAGGACTATGCATACTGGATCAGCAGCTGTGAGTCATTCCAGACCCAGAGGGGTTTTAAAGCAGTGCACTCTGCACTACGGGTCCCTACTCCATGCTTTGCTATCAGTAGCAATAGGGACTCTGCATTATACTTTTCTCAATGCTGAAAAGATGGGCTCCACACTATGCACATGTGATCACCGACACCCCAAAAGATTCTGTTTGGCACCTCACAGGCAACACCTGTCACCATAAAGGGACTGGGCTCCAGTTGAGGCACCTCCGGCAGCATCAGAGGTTATGCTCCTCAAGAAACAACATGGCTTCCTCTAGTGCCCCGGTGTTCCATCTTTTGCACCCTCTGCACCCTCCCACCAATGCCCGAGCACTCTGCCACCAGGTGATGGGGCTGCATCTATGGTACCTCCATCAGCAGCAGATGCTCCTCTTCATGAAAGCCGCCCTGCGGCCCACCTACAAACTTCTGTCTCCACTTTAACCCCACACCTTCTGTTTATCACCAGTTCGGAAGAGAGTGCCACCTGCCCATGGATCAGCATCCTCACCTTCACGGTAAGCATCCGCTGGGTACCAAAGTGCCCTCTCTGTGTTTCTCCATTGATGATAACTGGATGCCTATTATTGACTCAGAACATTGGCATCCCAGTTGTCTTTGTCAACTCTTTGTATAATATACTTGCAATGTCTATCCAACTCACAGTAGGCCACAGAAAATCATTACCATTCACAGTCTCACAGTTTAGCAATGCTATAGTCGTATATAGTTCGATTGTGCACCCGCTTATGTACAGGGGGTGCATCAGGCTGGGTTTGACCTCTACGCCAGCTTTGTCTTAGGTATGATGCTCTTAGTAGCAGATGCACTGCAGTTAGATATTTATGAAAGAGTAAATACTGAATTGACAATCTTTGGTGTCTCCCTGTACTTACAAATTCTTTATTGCTGACAGAGTATAACGTGTTTCGCTCCATCCCTGATCTTTCTCAGCGCTTTGTATATTCTGTATTATCCTATAGGAGCTGGTTTGATAGCATACAGATTCATCCAAAAGTCCCTTTAGATCTCTCTCCTCTGTCCTCTATCCTGACTAATCTCTCCTTCTGCAGGCATCACTTTAGAATATTTATTAAGAACTTTAATCAGCTAATTTGCTTTTTTGTTCACATTGATTAATTGCGGGATTATGTGTAGCCGACTTCGCTTATATTAGCAATGTGTTTGTGGTAAGATTGTTAACAGCATTATTGGTTTGAATTCTGGATACTACATGTCTCCAATGAACATACAGGAGAGATTTTCTTTTGAGGGGCGTTATGTGTTCGCAAGAGCTGGGTTAAAAACTATCCTCTAAAGAACATAACGTTCAAACAGTAATAAAGCTGCGGGTTGACAATTGTTAAAGTATTTGGGAAATGTGTCCACCCTTCAACAATTACTGCTTCTCAGATCTAATATTTTCAAGGTTAATATGCTTCAGAAATGTGCAAATAAAATGCACGATTTAGGACACTTTAGCATGGAATCTTCGGACAAGTCCGGCATATCAACTCGATTGTCCTTAAAGTGCATTATTTAAGATCAAACGACCAGACTAAACGTGTTTTAAAAATAATTAATCTGTCTCCATTTCAACGGAAAATGTGGCGAGCTTTTTTTTAATTTGTCTCAATAGATATACAGTAATAATGCATGAAGTTTTGTAAAGTGTGCCCTTGAAAAGCTCACTTGTGAAACATCAACAGTCACACATTAGAAAAGAAATGCACACCATCCTATATGCACACGGGCACAAATGCGCGTGCACACACAAACACAAGCGCACACGCAGACAGCGATAGGCACATTCATGCATTGCTGGCATTGAGTTGAAGGTACTTGTTCTATAGTCAGAATCGGTTCCGGGTCAGCTCTTTAGAATGTGTCCAATTAGTGTTTGGACACAGGAAGCGACACAAACGCACCTTTCATGCAGTGGCGTAGCGTGGGTTGTCAGCACCCGGGGCAAGGCAAGTAATTTGCGCCCCCTAACCCGGGGCAAGGCAAGTAATTTGCGCCCCCTAACCCGTGGATTTTAGCACTGGAGTCTCTTCCAAGATGTTGCGCCCAGTGCGGCCGGCCCCCCCTGCACTCCCCACGCTACGCCACTGCTTTCATGTGCACTCTGCCTAATGGGAAGCAGCCTACATGCTGGATGGAGGTTTTTTTTCTCATAAAAGCAGAACAGATGACCATTCACCAGTCCTTAATTTGTGCTGGTGTTTGCCAGTGCTCTGCACTTATTTTTTAACACCAGCACTTATTTATGAGAGTACACCATTAGGTGATGCTCTCAGCCTATTCATTTTTTTAGCACAACAGGAATGCTTAGCAGTTCAATTTATTACGAAGGAATAAAACTCACCCTTGTGGGCCATCCCTACAGCCTAGGGTGAGCTGCAATAGTCAAAAGGTCACATGTGTTTAAGGGGGATGGTAGGTAGGTAATACAGGCACTGCTGTTCGGCAGCAGTGGCAGCAGCTGGTTGCAGTGGAATATCAAGGTGTTAGAGGATGGTTCTGACTACCTGGTCCACCCTGATTTTTTTGCATTTGGATCACCTGGTTTTTACTGTGAGGGAGCCTCATTTTTTGACTCACTCACACTAAACTCATGGTAAAATGGACTGTGCCAGTGCCACTTTGTTAAGCAAATTCTTTTGTGATGCAGCAAGGGTAGGAGGCCCAGGGCTAGTTACATGTGATAATGTGTGCACATGCTTGTGCAGCCGTGTGAGGGCTGTGTGGGGAGAATTTCTGGCATGCACAGCCCAAGAACTGCGCTTAGGTAGCCTGGCGCAGAAGGGACCATGCAGAGTGGATGGTGACCAGGAGTAGGCCTGAGATGGGTGTAAACGTGCAGGATAGTCAGTGTGCTCACTGTCTTCATTGTAGTGACACTCCATTAATTGTCAATGGGAAAGACTGGCCTAGGGTGCAACTCCCGTTCCCTAGGGTCCACAGTCCCCAGAGTTGCACCAATGTACACTGTAACCTGTATGTCAGTCAGACAGTCAAATAAACTTTATTCGGCAATTGCCATAGAAGTACAAACAAAATCACATATTACACATCTATAAAATGATTTAAAACACACTCAGATGCCATAAAATAAATTTACCTAAACAGCACAAGATCATCTAATCCAAGTTCCCCTTTGCAGGTAGCAGATAAATATACTAGACACAGTTTAAAACCACTAAAAGTGTGCAAAAGTACAAAAATTCTTGTCAAAACAATGGCTAATGTCAAATACCTTAAGTTGTTGTACGGAAACTGTCACAAGCATATAAAAATTAGACCGAAATATACAGTTTCCTAATACCAATAGAGGATCTGATAAAATGTAATGCATGATAGCAGGTTTGAATGTCTGACAGTTTCTGAAGATATAGTAGAGCTTCCTTGTAATGGATGGGTCTTTGTTGGCGTAAAATGGGTAAGATAAAAGCATTTCTAAGAGTAACATATAAAGAGCAAAAAAGAAAAAAATGAGAAGTACTCTGCTTTGATCTAGAATCACAAGGGCAGGGTGGTAAATCGTTTTGCCAGATACACTGTTTAGGAAAGGCCACCCTAAAATGGATCAGATTCAATCTAAAAAGAGTTAAAAGAGAGTATAATTTGGGGCATGAAAACCAGGTCAAATAAGGTTCCATATATGAGGCCGTGGCAATCTGAATATAAGGGTCAAAATATTTCAGTTTCAGGGAACTATGAAATCTCAGATCTGAAATATACTCAAAATAGTGTAATTTCAAAACAGACCTAGAGTTTGTAGTTAAAAGTTGAGGTTCTTCAAACTGTAACGTGTATGAAAAGAATAATGCAGTAGGTTACAAAAGCATATTTGTACGGCCTATGGGTCATCCGGGAATGTCATCTTTCTCTAACTCAGCTCAGGATTAGGGCCAATAACTGCTCTGTCCAGCTGCAAGAGCAGGGCCTTGCATCAATCAGCCAGTGTCATTCAGTGCCAGGAACCCGGCCTGACCCAGGAGGAATTGCTGGGAGAGGCCCTGGCAGGAATGTTGTGGAGGAGGGGCTGACTCTCTTGGAGCACATGTGGCAACTAACTCCTGTACGACGCCATGTTGAAGCTATCCCAGAAGACTCTGCAGGAGGGTTGGAACAGGGGCGGGGAAGTGACGTGGCACATCAGGATAGGCCAGAGGGGCAGCTCTGATGGCCACTTTCACTCCACTTAAAATGTCTTACACAGGGAAGGGCTCTCTCTCTTGGCTGTGCTACTCTGCAGAACACTGGGACTGAAGACGGGCGTATTGCACAACTGGAAAGAAAAACCCCCTGACTGCCCACTGGGGCAAGGACTCTGCCTCTGAGTGACCCCAGAACCAGTGGGGCTCATCCCAGGACCAGGCAAGATGGTCCCTTTACTCCCCCTGAGAACCACTTAGGGAAAAGAGTAGGCTCTGACGCAAGGAGAGCGTGCTGCCCAGAAGAAAAAAGGACACCAAAATGACAAGCTGACCAAGGGAGTCAGTGGGACTGGCTCCCTACCAAGTTAGGTACCTTCTAGGCCAGGAGGTGTGAAGAAAAAGAGATATCTCAGAGGGAAGGTACGTGACCTTTGACCCAAGGGGAAGCTGGCGACGAAGCGCGTGGGGCTCTGCCGCTGATTCCAATGTTGCCCCCCCGGGTGGGCCGGGCCCAGGAATGCCTTCAAGAAGGTGCAAGGGTCGGGGAGCGCAGTCGAGCATCCCTGGCGAAATTGTCCTTTACAAGGTAGCACCGTCGCACCCCTCAATGGTGGGGAGGAGGGGCTCAGGATCCCGTCCCTGGGGCCCTGGCCAAGAAAATGAATGCAGGGAAAGCCGTCGTGCTCCTTGTGAAGATGCTCCCCTCCACCGGCGAAGCCAAGCCGGGTAGCGTCATTGCACTCCCCGTGAAGATGAGAGAGGATCCACTCCCCGTGGAGATGAGAGAGGGGCCTGGATCCCATTCTGGGACCCTGTGGTGAAAGATGAAGTGAGGGAGCACCGTTGTGCTGCCCGTGAAGATGTGGAAAGGGGGAGTGTTATCGCACTCCCTCTTGTCGCCCGGAGGACTGCCACCAACAACGCATCTGCCCGCAGGGAGGGCAGACACAGGAAGAGAGGTGGGGGAGCGCTGGTGTGCCTCCCCGCGCAGCCTGTCCCCAGGCTGCCTCACCAGCATCTGCTTGCCGAAGCAGGCAGACCACCAAAGGCAGTAGTGCCGGCTCCTGCGGCAGCACCACCAGGTGCTGGCCATGCTGGAAGTCGGCAGGAGCGGCCGGGGGTGGGCCCCCTGCACCGCTCCCCAATATCACCTAACTCGCATGGGGAGGGTCTGGGTGGGACCGGACCCCCCAGGGGGAGAAGAGCTCACCGCAGCACGGGGCCACCAACAATGAACATGGCAGAGCAGCTCTACTCAGCGCAGTGGGAGATCCACTCATCAAGTATGTGTGCTCCTGGAGGAGCGCCCCATAATGCCCTACAGGGCCTGGCCCAATTCCTCATCAAAACCACTCATTTTGGCATGGTTCGTGACTACAGGAGAGTGGGGACACCACCAAAAGGATCACCAAAGTGTGGGGGGAGCTGCAGGAGGAGCACTGCCTCCCCTCAAGAAGTTATCAAATGTACCCAGTCTCAGTTTCAGGGGTCTTGGGAAGGATAACCCCTCAAGGGTTCCCATGTGTTTTTAAGCCTAGTCCCAGCTGGAACTTTTGTTTCAGGGTGGTAGAACTGCGCCCTCTAGGGGTGGAGCTCATTGCTGCAGTCCTTGTGGCCTGAATGATGATAAAAATGGATTGTTACAATGGTGAACACCATCAAGTGGTCAAAGGCTGTAATTACATGTGTTGTTCCAGAAATGGAGTCCTTAAGGGACTATGGTTAAAATGGTAGCATTTATGCTTAACCCCTTCGCTGCCAGGCCTTTTCCCCCTCCTGTGCCAGGCCTTTTTGTGCCTATTTGGGGCAGTTCGCGCTTAGGCCCTCATAACTTTTTGTCCACATGAGCTAACCAAGCCAAATTTGCGTCCTTTTTTTCCAACATCCTAGGGATTCTAGAGATACCCAGACTTTGTGGGTTCCCCTGAAGGAGGCCAAGAAATTGGCCAAAATACAGGGAAAATTTCGTTTTTTTCAAAAAAAGTGGCTGCAGAAGAAGGCTTGTGGTTTTTCCCCTGAAAATGGCATCAACAAAGGGTTTGCGGTGCTAAACTCAGCAGCTTCCCAGCTTTCAGGAACAGGCAGACTTGAATCAGAAAACCCAATTTTTCAACACAGTTTTGGCATTTTACTGGGAGATACCCCATTTTTGCAATTTTTTGTGCTTTCAGCCTCCTTCCAGTCAGTGACAGAAATAGGCATGAAACCAATGCTGGATCCCAGAGACCTAAACATTTCTGAAAAGTAGACAAAATTCTGAATTCAGCAAGGGGTCATTTGTGTAGATCCTACAAGGGTTTCCTCCAGAAAATGACAACTGAAAAAGAAAAATATTGAAATTGAGGTGAAAAAAACATCAATTTTTCTCCACATTTTACTCTGTAACTTTTCCCTGCAATGTCAGATTATCGAAAGCAATATACCGTTACGTCTGCTGGACTCCTCTGGTTGCGGGGATATATAGGGCTTGTAGGTTTATCAAGAACCAGAGGATCCCAGAGCCAATAAATGAGCTGCACCCTGCAGTGCGTTTTCATTCTATACCGGGTATACAGCAATTCATTTGCTGAAATATAAAGAGTAAAAAATTGCTATCAAGAAAACCTTTGTATTTCCAAAAAGGCACAAGATAAGGTGTTGAGGAGCAGTGGTTATTTGCACATCTCTGAATACCGGGGTGACAATACTAGCATGTGAATTACAGGGCATTTCTCAAATAGATGTCTTTTTTACACACTCTCCTATATTTGGAAGAAAAAAATGTAGAGAAAGACAAGGGGCATTAACACTTGTTTTGCTAATCTATGTTCCCCCAAGTCTCCCGATAAAAATGATACCTCACTTGTGTGGGTAGGCCTAGTGCCCGCGACAGGAAACGCCCCAAAGCGCAACGTGGACACATCCAAATTTTTGGAAGAAAACAGAGGTGTTTTTTGCGAAGTGCCTACCTGTAGATTTTGGCCTCTAGCTCAGCCGGCACCTAGGGAAACCTACCAAACCTGTGCATTTCTGAAAACTAGAGACCTAGGGGAATCCAAGGAGGGGTGACTTGCGGGGCTCGGACCAGGTTCTGTTACCCAGAATCCTTTGCAAACCTCAAAATTTGGCTAAAAAAACACATGTTCCTCACATTTCTGTGGCAGAAAGTTCGGGAATCTGAGAGGAGCCACAAATTTCCATCCACCCAGCGTTCCCCCAAGTCTCCCGATAAAAATGATACCTCACTTGTGTGGGTAGGCCTAGCGCCCGCAACAGGAAACGCCCCAAAGCGCAACGTGGACACATCCAAATTTTTGGAAGAAAACAGAGGTATTTTTTGCGAAGTACCTACCTGTAGATTTTGGCCTCTAGCTCAGCCGGCACCTAGGGAAACCTACCAAACCTGTGCATTTCTGAAAACTAGAGACCTAGGGGAATCCAAGGAGGGGTGACTTGCGGGGCTCGGACCAGGTTCTATTACCCAGAATCCTTTGCAAACCTCAAAATTTGGCTAAAAAAACACATGTTCCTCACATTTCTGTGGCAGAAAGTTCTGGAATCTGAGAGGAGCCACAAATTTCCTTCCACCCAGCGTTCCCCCAAGTCTCCCGATAAAAATGATACCTCACTTGTGTGGGGAGGCCTAGCGCCCGCGACAGGAAACGCCCCAAAGCGCAACGTGGACACATCCAAATTTTTGGAAGAAAACAGAGGTGTTTTTTGCGAAGTGCCTACCTGTAGATTTTGGCCTCTAGCTCAGCCGGCACCTAGGGAAACCTACCAAACCTGTGCATTTCTGAAAACTAGAGACCTAGGGGAATCCAAGGAGGGGTGACTTGCGGGGCTCGGACCAGGTTCTGTTACCCAGAATCCTTTGCAAACCTCAAAATTTGGCTAAAAAAACACATGTTCCTCACATTTCTGTGGCAGAAAGTTCTGGAATCTGAGAGGAGCCACAAATTTCCTTCCACCCAGCATTCCCCCAAGTCTCCCGATAAAAATGATACCTCACTTGTGTGGGTAGGCCTAGCGCCCGCGACAGGAAACGCCCCAAAGCACAACGTGGACACATCCAAATTTTTGGAAGAAAACAGAGGTGTTTTTAGCGAAGTGCCTACCTGTAGATTTTGGCCTCTAACTCAGCCGGCACCTAGGGAAACCTACCAAACCTGTGCATTTCTGAAAACTAGAGACCTAGGGGAATCCAAGGAGGGGTGACTTGCGGGGCTCGGACCAGGTTCTGTTACCCAGAATCCTTTGCAAACCTCAAAATTTGGCTAAAAAAACACATGTTCCTCACATTTCTGTGGCACAAAGTTCTGGAATCTGAGAGGAGCCACAAATTTCCTTCCACCCAGCGTTCCCCCAAGTCTCCCGATAAAAATGATACCTCACTTGTGTGGGTAGGCCTAGCGCCCGCGACAGGAAACGCCCCAAAGCGCAACGTGGACACATCCAAATTTTTGGAAGTAAACAGAGGTGTTTTTTGCGAAGTGCCTACCTGTAGATTTTGGCCTCTAGCTCAGCCGGCACCTAGGGAAACCTACCAAACCTGTGCATTTCTGAAAACTAGAGACCTAGGGGAATCCAAGGAGGGGTGACTTGCGGGGCTCAGACCAGGTTCTGTTACCCAGAATCCTTTGCAAACCTCAAAATTTGGCTAAAAAAACACATGTTCCTCACATTTCTGTGGCAGAAAGTTCGGGAATCTGAGAGGAGCCACAAATTTCCTTCGACCCAGCATTCCCCCAAGTCTCCCGATAAAAATGATACCTCACTTGTGTGGATAGGCCTAGCGCCCGCGACAGGAAACGCCCCAAAGCACAACGTGGACACATCCAAATTTTTGGAAGAAAACAGAGGTGTTTTTAGCGAAGTGCCTACCTGTAGATTTTGGCCTCTAGCTCAGCCGGCACCTAGGGAAACCTACCAAACCTGTGCATTTCTGAAAACTAGAGACCTAGGGGAATCCAAGGAGGGGTGACTTGCGGGGCTCGGACCAGGTTCTGTTACCCAGAATCCTTTGCAAACCTCAAAATATGGCTAAAAAAACACATGTTCCTCACATTTCTGTGGCAGAAAGTTCTGGAATCTGAGAGGAGCCACAAATTTCCTTCCACCCAGCGTTCCCCCAAGTCTCCCGATAAAAATGATACCTCACTTGTGTGGGTAGGCCTAGGGCCCGCGACAGGAAACGCCCCAAAGCGCAACGTGGACACATCCAAATTTTTGGAAGAAAACAGAGGTGTTTTTTGCAAAGTGCCTACCTGTAGATTTTGGCCTCTAGCTCAGTCGGCACCTAGGGAAACCTACCAAACCTGTGCATTTCTGAAAACTAGAGACCTAGGGGAATGCAAGGAGGGGTGACTTGCGGGGCTCGGACCAGGTTCTGTTACCCAGAATCCTTTGCAAACCTCAAAATTTGGCTAAAAAAACACATGTTCCTCACATGATCTGTAGTGCACAGAGGATCTTTGCAAGAAAAGCTTGTTGTTTTCCAAAGAATACATCTGTGACCTACTGTTTATCTGCAGTAATCTGCAGCAGGAACTAACCATGCGGCCTATACATGATGGCTCAAACCAGTGACCTGAGATACAAACAGGTCTCTCCAGAAAGGACATTAACAGCTGTTTTACCAGTATGATACCCGGGGCACCTGGTGGACACACTTCACTCCCTGCTGCAGGTACCCTAAACAGCAGCCATAAGCTACCTTCGGCGTGGGGGGAGGGTTGTAGGGTGGAACAAAGTGCCACATAGCATCAACACCGCACGAGCGCCCAGACACTAGTAAGTCTAGGCCAAGTAGTCACATCTCTTTACTGGTAATGGTTGACTCCAGATGGCCTCAGCATCCCTGTCTATGGTTCCATTCAGTACAGTTACTATTTTTCCGCCACCCTAGAGTCACGAGGATGACACCTCATGACTTCTTTGCATCCATTATCAATAAATGCCCATCCCGGTGCATCCTGGCCAATTCAATGCCGTGACTTGGCTATTGTTCACAATGCTTTCCGCCATTGAGACTACCTGTGAACTGCCTGCACATTCTCGTGGCTTCACCAGCAGAGGCCTTGACCTCTCTGGACAAGCAGTACATGGTCTCTCCTGTAAATGAGGAGGCAATCTCCTCAGCACTAGACCATGAATACACTGGCTGAAGTTGGGGATTACTTTATAGCCTATCAGAGGTAACGACCTGGGTGAAAGCACATTGCTTAACGCTGAATGTCAATAAAAGAGAGATTATACTCGTCGGTGATGCCCATCACATCTGAGACACCTCTTGGTGGCCGTCATCTCTGGGCTCTGTGCCAGACCCTAAGAAAGGGGCAAATAACCTTGGCTGCCTGATAGGTGTCTCTCTCTCTATGCAGGAGCAGGTCAGCACCAGATGTGGCAGATTCTTTGGCCTGGTCAAGCTCCTATGGAAACTTTTCCATTGGATCCCTGTGGACTAGCATGGAACTGTAGTCTGTGCATTAATTACAAGCAGATTGGACTATGGAAATGCCCTTTATTTGGGTATGGCAAGCTCCCCCTTCACTCTAATACAGGTGATCCAAAACATGGCTGCCAGACTCATTTGTAACAGAGACACGTACAGTTCGTCATCGGCTTGTTTAAAAACTCAGGTCTTGAACAGTCAATTTCCTGGCCCTGTTCTCATGGGCCCCGCCGATAGGAACGAATCTTGACCAAAAATTGGACACCCACAGCTTTTAAAGTCAACTGCAACACTTGAAGGCTAACCACGAAATGCCAATTGCATCCTTGCACCTCCTTTGGCACCTTTATTTCAGATTTTTTTGTCACCCCCCAAATAGTACTTGTAATTATATTTTACTATGGGTGTGTACAACCATTAGTTTGAGCTTAGATGTTCCAAGGCTCTGGACTTCAGTGAATAAACTTCATAGATGGTGGCATTGCTATTTCACAAACACCTAGGGCTGTCACGAGGTCGGAGTGGTGGAGAGGCCACCCGCGCGCCCAATTAATAAATGACCACCAAGCAGGCGATCATTTATAAAACCATTGCCAGGAACTACAGTCACGGCAGTTCATGGCAATGCATGTTACTCTGTGCTACGGTCCTGCGTCAGCAGAACAAAGCCACGTAGCACAGAGCATTTGTTTTTTCTTTACAAAAAGAAAATTCTAAAATGGGATTTTCTTTTTGTAGAGAAAAAACATATTGCTCGCTTTGTCATGGGAGCCTTCTCCCATGGTGGGGGAGCATTATAATGGTTTTACTGTACCATAACCTGGCAGTAAGAAACACTAAGAAAATGACTACTTGTCCACCCATCTAAATTGGGTGGGTCGAGATGTAGCCATTTATCTGATGGCTTTTATTCCCCAGGGGCATTCTAGAAATCTGGCCATGGCAGAGACAGAGTAGTCTCTGCCGTGGACAAATGCAAGGTCCACCTGCATATATATAGGCCAGGTGAACCACTATGATGGTGGGGAGGGAACTCCGTCACTGCTGGGATGGAGTTCTCTTCCCGCCAACATATAAATCAGACCCTTGTGTTGTACATTTCACTTGGTGCAGTTGTATGTGTTTTTTGGGCATGACCCCTACAGCGTTGACAAGCTCATGCTTTGAGGTTCAGGAATCTGGCCCAGGCGACTAAATAACAAGGTGGCATTGAAGATCTGGATCACAGGAGCCACAAGCGTAGTAACCCTAGAAAGCATTAGTATGTTTGAAACAATGGAGTCGAATCGAAGGGTATCAATTCAGTTCAAAGATTCTCTCAACATGAATCAACAGTTATAAGGTACTATTGGTAAGCACTGGAGTACATGTGGACTCTTATCTTGGCTAATGAAGATGGAAGGGCTCATGAGATTTCCTTATTTACCACTTGAGTTTCTTCCATCATCTTCTGGTTACTAAAGCCAAGTGACTGTATCTAGAAATTGGATGTTTGTTTATTTGACTCCTCAGCTCCATGAATTCTAAACAGCAATACATCAAAGCTATCTTACGTTGATAATACTCTACAAATTAGGCATTTATGGCACACTACTGAAGGAAATTTATTCATAAATGTAGATTTGATGTTACCCACATTTTGAAGTTCTTGTTAACCTCAAATCTTTGTGTTTAACAATGTCTGGGTTAAATGAGATTATGAGGTCCACAGTCTTCTAGAACATCCTTATCCTCCGTGTAGACGCTGCTTCGGTCTATGTGATTACTAGATTGATTAATGAATAGATCAGTCAGTTAGTCAAATATCTTTATTCAGGTTTAACAAAAAAAACATAAAAGCACACATATAAAATACAATAATAAAACCCAATGGGTTAAAAATACACATTTTAGCAGAAACAGCAATTTGCCACGGCAAACAACATCATGTAATGAATAGAATTTTTCGCAAATGAACAGCACCTTATAAAAATGTCAGGTAATAACATTAAGCAGGGAATACTTATGCAAAATACTTGTCAGCAAACAAGGGTGCAATAAAAGGTTTGCACAGTCTTTTATAAAAAGTACAAAACATTTAAAAGTGCAACGTATCCTGACATAAATGATTGTCACAACTACACAAAGTGGAAGTAGAGCCAAAGGAACTGCCTCGAGGGACTGCCAACAAATGTTGGAATAAATGTATTCTAAAACGTATCAGGAGGAGCCAATAGTATTCAAACATGTTATAAGTAAGGTATGGTTCAATAGAAAAATGGCTGCAGTGATAAATAAAATCTGACTGATGATTTATCCTTGGCCATAGAGCCTCTCCCAGTTGCCCTCCAATCCATAAAGGCTCTCTGGGTCCAGGAATAATCATCTGTGATAACTCTGGGTGATGAAAGAAATCTAGTCGATCCATTTGAGTAAAACTACCCTTAATGTAATTGATCCATGGAATACTTAATGCATGATCAAGGGCCAGATAATCTTTTAAGACTAATCAGTTAAAATATTTGGCTGCACGTATCCACACCGAGATCCAAAGGAGAAGGGGCCACAACAACAGAATGTCCCCTAAATAGGTGAATCCCCCCCAGACATCCCAGAATATGCACCCTTGGAAAGTAGACTTCTCATGGGGGAAATACCAGAGAAGGCTATATCCTACACTTACAAGCCAATCAACAATAACATGCCTGATAACCTAAAAACACTACGGGCTCAGTGGGAAACAGATGTCGGTACTCTTGACAATCTAGATTGGGAGGCAGCGCTTATGTTCCCCCGCGAGGTGGCGATTAGGGTGAGACTAGGTCTCATACAATTCAAAATCCTACACTGGATCTACTATGATAGACGCCGATGGCATAGAAATGGGGAAAGCAACCTTCCCATGCGGCCTACGCTGTGGGTCCGAACAGGGTGATTTCATCCACATGATTTGGAACTGCCCGAATATACAAGTGTACTGGCTCCACATGCTCTCGGAGCTCCACTCCATGCTAGAGCTACAACTCCAGACCAATCCCAAGTATGTACTGCTGGGAATACCCATTGACGTGGACATACCAAGAATGAAACTACTGTTGTGTAACAAGGGTCTGGTGGTTGCCAAGTGTGACCTTGCTAGGCGATGGGGATCACCTGAGGTTTCCAATCTGGGGGAATGGTGGAAAGGCATGGACTTATTTATGGCAGAAGAAAGAGTATCTCATGGAAGCAGAGGTTGCCCACGTAAATTACGCAAACTTTGTGGATGTTGGATTGATTTTTGTCGTTTAGATGCTGTGGAAGACGATGCTAATATATTGCACAAATAACTCGGTCACTGTGGTTAATATTCTATGTAATATTGATACCCCACTACTTGGAACACTCCTCCCACTAATGTTGATTTACATCGTAACTGTGTCTCGCTGAGATGACACAAGGTTTTGACGGAACGTCATCTGATGATCCCTGCATTTTTGCTTCTGTTTTTTTGTTGTTAAAAACTAATAAAAAATATATTTAAAAAAAATAATGGAAGGTGAGCTCTGGGGAAGAGAGAGAAGCCATCTCAGAAACTTATTCTCCAAGACCTGAAGCAAAGACACATTAGCATAACCCCAGATTGATTTATGCCTGCAAACACAGAAGCAATGCTCCTTGAGAATATGTGTTCTCTAGCAACTATCAGGGGAGACCAAGACAGGGAGGACTCAAACAAGACTCCCAAATAAGGGAATACAGTGATGTGACTAAGGAGATTACCTTTTATACAATACAGTCTGAACTTAGTTGATGGAGGTCCAGACTGTCCATGGGACTTTGTCAAATTGGTGCTGAGATCAAGATTATCCATAAATTCCACAAATTGGTTAAGGAGCAGATCTAAATTCATGGACAGCATCGTCCGTGTAGAGTAACACAAGAATCAGATGGGAACCAACATTGGGTATGTCCCTCCTATTTCAGTCAACATCTTCACTAGACTGTTAATATATAATGGAAACAAAAACGGGGCCAAGATACAACCTTGCTGCACCCCTCCACCCCGGTTAAGAATAAAGTGCTCAGGTCACGTAAAAGAGAACTAATTGAGGATCTGCCCCTAACTCGAGCATAATGGGGTTCAGGTTGAGACCTTGGTCACTGGTTCCTGGGCCTGGGTGAAAGCCATACTGAATGTCTGGAAAGGTATTCTGAGTTGTGGCCCATTCCACTAACCTATTCAGTAGAATGTGGCCAGCAATCTTGACTGTGTAGCTGACCAACAAAATCTTCTGATAGCACTTAAGATCTTAACGAGTGGCTTTTTTAAAAACGGATGAGTACAGAGGTTGACCAAGTGTCAGGATGGACATTTTCACAAGTGTATTCAAGTAAAGAGTTAGAAGAAGGGCACAAATGTCTGTACACGATCTAAAAAGGTCAAGTGGAATGCCATCAGGACCAGGGGCCGTATTCGACGGTAACACATGAATAGTATTGCAGACCTCTTATAATTAAGGGTGATAGGGACATACGTGTGATCAGTCAAGCAACCAAGGGACATAGGGTTAGATGCATTGTAAGTTAATTTAAAATGTTCGACCCAAACCGTAGGTGAAATGGTAAGGTAGGTTCAACAGCTGCCCTTAAAATTGGGCGGTTTACAATTTCCCAAAACTTAGCGCTGTCCTTAAGGCGGCTAGCAGCTGTTGTCGGGCTTCCTCTCTCAGTGACCGCTTTCCTCTCCTCTATAGCGCTCTTATATGAGGCACAACAAATAGAAACCCATTTGCGGTTTCTAGGGACTGACTTAAGTGCTGCAGAAGGACTCAATGAGCCCTAGAGTAGTTGGTGTTGAACCATTGATGAGGTCTAGGGCTATAGATGTTCTTCTTACCCATTAACATGCTCTGTACATTATGGCTGATGACATTAAAGGGGTTTATAATGGTAGTTGCAGCAGAAGTATCATTTAATCATGTGTCAATCTCCCTGTGACAAGACCTAAATAGGTCTCAGTGAAAAACTTCAGGTGTAACTGAACACCACTTCAAACAGCGACCTTGCGAATAAAGACCCCCACTAAGTGTAGGTAGATGAGTTATGCATTTTTGCTTAAAATCCCAAAGGAAGATAACTAGAAGAAGGTTGTGCTCAACCAGTGCACTCAAAAAGACTGCAAAACACTAAGTTCATCATGTTGCCCCATCACTGATAGGTTACAACTGAGAGTAACGTCATCTCTCAAAAATCAAGTCTGAGTCTCCCAGAGAGGACATGAAGCTCACAGACGTTTTCTAGGATACCAGAAAGTGAATCGAAAATGAGCTTGCCCCCGGGCAGTCTCGCTTTTAGACCTATGGGGGCTGATTTATCTGACGAATGGTATCTACCTCATGGTGAATAGTAGGCAGCAAGTCCATGGCTTTTAACATCCACTGATTGGGGCAGATCGAACCATCCATTCCTGTATACCACATATTAGGAGGGCCACTGGAAATATGCAGTATGGGAGCACCAAATTATGTGGCAGGGTTGACTAAAATACGTGCCAAGAAAAGGCAAGTTATGAGGCATAAGGCACCTCTTTTTTATGGTAAAACTTCATTATTTTACAACTTTTACACATGGTAATAGTGTTTGAGCAAAGATTTCACCTCATTAGTACCAGTTTTATTAAGGGCCTCCAACCCCAACCAAACACATTACAACATTTTTAGTAACCTTTGATCAGTTTGAGTTACAAAGGCATTTATTTTTGGTGAAAATCTGCAGATTAGGCAGCAGATGACGGATTATGTGGCTAATGTGGCGAATCCGTAATGATGCGAAAAATCACATGATTGCAGTGGCCCTGCCTACCATCAGTGGGATGAGTTTCTGCCATATTGCTCTATGCACCATCTGAAATATTTCCGGTGCTGTGGTTGGCCACACTTTGGGTCATTTTAGGTGCCCAAAGCATTCCATGTAGAGGTAAACTGAGGGAAAGAGGACAGACTCCACGTTTCTACTTTTAGGCATCGTGTTTCATTCATCATCAGGGGCTAGTGATACCAAGCTTTGTGCTCTTAGATGCATGTGGTCTAAACCAGTGGTTCCCAACCTGTGGTCCGGGGACCCCTGGGGGTCCCCAAAGCCTTCTCAGGGGGTCCGTGACTGCTTAGAAAACTAAAAAATATTAATAAATATTGACAAATTAGGTCCCAAGCTTCCAGTAATGACTCAGTGGGGGGTCCCCGGATTCCAATGATGATTCAGTGGGGGTCCCTGGGGTCCATTAATGATAAAGTGGGGGTCCACAGAAGTCAAAAGGTTGGGAACCACTGGTCTAAGCCAATCATATACCTGTCAATCTTAATGTTACTTTCAACTTGATAAATTTTCTTCATGTGAAGCAATGCACTGCAGGGCAATCAGCTCTTGGGTGATTGACTCCAGGGGTCAAGCCCTTGCCTCCTGGCTGACAGTATGTCCATACCACAAGGGCTGAACGCTACACAATCTTAGGTTGCTTGAGGAGTCAACACTCAATAAGAGCAAGTCAATGTTTACTCTGACCAATTCATGCAATCACAGATAATTTGTCTACCAGTCCTCCTGTCCATCTGTGTGTTTATTTATACACCTGTCAATCTAGAAAATGTTTTCACGTCTGTCTGCCCATCTGTCTATCCATTGTTTAGTTATGTCTTCCAAAACCTTGAACCATTCTTTCTGCTTTTCTGCTCTGCAGATTGTCTCGCTGTCTACCCATGTGTTTGAGTGTCTCACTTTTCATTAACACACTTGTCTATGTTCTTCCTATTTGCCTGTATATCTGTTTCTCTAGTTGTTATTTACCTGTTTGTCTTTGGGGCGTTCTACCTGTCTGTCTAGCATTACATTTTTATGCCAACCTCGGTATGTATGTGACGAAATAGCTGTTTAAAGATCTATTTATCTTGTTGCCCATTTGCAGCATATTTATTTGTTTATTTATTTATTTGGGGTGGGGGTTCTGTAGAGCTTAATTACTACAAATAGAGTCTCCTGGTGTGGATACCAGGGTAAGGAGAGTCCTAAGAAATGTCTGAACAACATTAAATGCTGACTAGTAGCTGATGTCGGGATAAGGGAGGGAATGTATTTTTTATAATTTCCTCATGAGATAGATGGGGGATAAGCGATTGTAAATTTTATACAACCATGTTTTATGCACCCAGCAGGATCTCTGTATGCATCTGCTGCTGTCTGTTAGGGGAAGCATCCCGAACAACGAGTCGTGAACCACGAAGTCGTGGAAAACGAAAGTGAAACAAAGGTTTTGTTTTCCACGACTTCCTTGTTTTAGGGCCTTAACCACGCATGTGTGAACCATGTACATGCATGGTTAAGGTACAGAAGAAGGGAGTCAGTGCGATCAAGGAGGAGGTAAGTTGGGCTGGGCCTGGGGCTGTTTTTTGGGGGTGGGGTGGGGGGCTTGGGTGAGTAAGGTTTAGGGGCGGGGGAGGGAGGGGTCATGGTTTAGGTTTTAGGGGTGGGGTGGGGTGGGGTGGGGGGTTGGGGTGCTTTAGGTTTTAGGGGCAGGGGTGGGGAGTCGGGGTATTTTTAGTTTTTGGGGGTGGGGTGGGGTGGGGGGCTTGGGGTGATTAGGGTTTAGGGGCGGGGAGAGGGGTCAGGGTTTAGGTTTTAGGGGTGGGGGGTTGGGGTGCTTTAGGTTTTAGGGGAGGGGGGTTGAGGTTGTGGTAATTTTGGGGGTGGGGGGTTGGGGTGTAGCTGTAATTTTTAGGGGTGAGGGGCCAGAAGGGACGCATTCTGGAACCATGCATGCTGATGACTAATGCCTTTACCAGGAATGCCTTTACAACGAAAAATAGTTGTTAAGGCATTCGTGGTAAAGGCATTAGTGATAACAACGAGGTCGTTGTTCCGACCCCGTTGTTCAGGCATAGGTTGTTGAAACACTCGTTGTTTCAACATATAACCGTCTGTTAGTCTGTCTAGCTGACAATCTATCTTGCTATCTGCCTGCCTATTTCTTCTTGGTGGCCTTTTTTGATAGAGGATGTATACTTTTTTATAAGCTCTGTTTTTCTACATATTTGTAATGTTATAGCTGTAGTTCCAGTGCTGTATGTATGATGGTTTCCAGTTTACAAGCCCTTCCATAGGCTGGGTTTGGTGAAGGTGTAAAGCTAATAGTAAAAGGTAAAATATTAATTTGTTCTTTGGGAAAAGTTATGCCAGTTTTCATTAGCTTAATCTGTTTACTATCAAACGTTATAACAAAGCCAGTGCGCTTGACTAACATATTGTGAAAAAGACAGGCATCTTGTTACATGGTATTTCACAGATTACCGTATCTTGCAAGGATCTTAGAATCTGTGATCCATAGAAACAAAGCGTGGGAGTGGATTATTTGCACTTTAGTGATCTTTATTAGACACTCTTATTAGGGATTTTGGGCCACATGTGCGACCTTTTGTTTTGCCACTCACAATTTACTATACGTTTGGGAATCGCAAATTGCGAGTGGCAAAACAAAATGTGCAACAGTGTCAAGTGCACTGTTTGCGATTCCCAATGGGGTCGCAAATGACCTACCTCATCAATATTCATGAGGTACGTTGCAATTGACAGCCCCATTGGGAATGACCGCACTCACAGGGATGGTGGCCTGTTGGGGACAGCAGACCACCATGTCTGTGACTGCTTTTTAAATAAAGCAGTTTTTTAAAATGCAGCATTTGAAACAAAAAGAATGAAAAGTTTTCTTTTCATTTTTTGAGAGTAGACAGTGGGATACTACCTGCTCTGAAAAAATATGTGCGCTTCCATTCACAGTCACAAAACAATCATACATACCATTCAGATTCGATATTAGGAAGTGACACCCTGAACACACCCCTTACTAATACCGAATTGCAAAACCCAAATTGCGATTCAGTAACAAGTCACAATTTGGGCTTTGTACATCCCCAAAAAACATTTTTCTAGTTGTAAACAGGCTGATTCTTTGAATTGCCCTGTTTGTGACCAGAAAAATGTTTTGTACAAGCGGCCCTTTATATTGTTTTCACAACTGAATTTTGTACAAATTGGCAATGCTATTACAGCATACATGATGGTTGCCTTATTGCTTTATGGGAAGGTGTATGTCCAGCATAGTATATCTGAAGTAGTTGTGGTGGCAAGCCAATGATAAAAGTTATAGGCCAGATTATTTATAATACACAGTTATGGTAAAGGCAGAAGGCTTGACATATTGATTGCAAAAAACATATGATAAAGCCAATAGGCATGTAAGGGTAGATTTTCCAGTGTTTTATTTGTTATTGAATGTGTGCCATTGGACAAAGCTCTGCTCAAAGCCCATGACCCATGCAATTAAACGTCAGCACGCAAATACCAAAACTGTGTGATATTCAAATCTCCTCCGACCTCTCTAGCCCACTGATAAACACTCCCTACCCCTTTATCTCACATTTGCAGGTTCCTGCTTTCTCCCTTTGTGATGGGTTTTCCATTTTCTCTTCCTCTGTCTTTTCTTTTTTGTGTGTTTTTTCTGTCTTGCACTCAGTTAACGTATAATGCCAAACAATAAGTGGTAGTACCCCCAAATAATTGTTGGTAGCCTCCACTGGCAGCCACCGGCTCTAATTAATCACTTGTTATTACTCTATATTGAATCCTGCAGTTTGGTATTTTGTTTCATGGAATCTAACAGATTACCTTAGTAGGAAAGGGCTTTGGTGCTGGTTGCCCCCTCTACAAACTGTAGGTTTGAAAGATTTTCACTGTCAGAGCCCTTGTTAGGCCCTATTAGGAGAGACAGTATTTTACTCTGCCAACCGTAATTCTGTCTGCTATGTAATTTTCTGACAGTATGCCTGATGGTTGCCTTGTTAAAAATATTAAGCTCAGTGCAGGAGGCATCACTTGGTTATGGTGACAAGCCAATGACAAGACCTACAGGCCTGATTGCCTCACCCGAAAAATATATTTCCAATGACATAGGTCTGATTTGTTTATTATCAAAATTTATGAAAAATGCAGTGAGCCTGGTATATTGATTGGCAAAAGCATATGTTAAAGTAAATAGGCATTTAAGGGTGGATTGCTATTTTGCCGGACTCAAGACTGCAGGTAGATAGCTACATGAAATGCCACAGATTATCTTTGTTAAGGGTCGGCAGAGCTCGCGGAGTTGAACTCTGCATAATTCGGCAGAGTTGCACAAATCCTCTGTGAAATTCCGTGGAGTTCCAACGTCCACCATACTAAGCACCCTTGGTCAGTGCTTAATTTGTAAATAAAAAGGTGCCGGTGCTCAAAGCCCTCCTCTTAAACACGCGGCTGCTGCAATTAAATGTGTGAACATGGAATACTGAGGCAGCGTAATCCTGAAGCCATCTCGGGCCTCTTCTATCCATTTACTGCCACTCTCTGCCCCTTCAGCTCACTCTTGCAGTTTTCTACTTTCTCCCTTTGTGACGCTTTTTCGTTTTTCTCTTCCTCCCTCTTTCCCATATGTGTCTTTTGTTCAGAGCAAATGCTTGAGACAGAAGAATAAGCGCAGGCCCTCAAAAATAAGTGCTGGTGCTTAGCACCGGAAACAACAAGCACAAATTAAGCACTGCCCTTGGTATATTCTGCAACTCCAACCATTGATATCGCTGGCTTCTAAACACAACTTTGGCCCCCTGTACTAATTCTTTTACAAATTTAGCGCTGCCTACGGGTGGCAGGCGCTATGCCAGTTATTGAGAGAGGCTCCAATCCCCATGCTATTCTCTTGAAGGCTTTGGTGATAACAGCGTTGCTGGAATCCCGTAACACTTTCCTGGGCTGGGAATAAAAGCGACCTCTCGCCCTGGAGGCCTTTGTTCTGCCACGGCTGCCATATCCCTCGCTAAAATGATGAAACTGCCAGGCGCACCGCTGCTAAATTCACAGCCTCCTTGGACGAACACCAGGAAGCGATCCCGGTGAACCCATTAAGATGGGATAAGCAATTAAAGCGGTTGCTATTTATTAAGTATCGACCTAGAGTGGACGTTTTAAAAAATCTGCCTCTACTGAAGGTTTTATCTTTGTTTGTTAATCAACTCTGGACTGCTGAGGGAAGGCGCTGACTTTTACAACATATTTTTCATTTAAGCTTCACGGTGACATCTTATGCAGCTCAGGCTACGACTAAGAGTGACATCTACGGCTCAAGCGACACTAGGCCCAGCACTTCAGCTATTCCTACTTCTGCAACCTTACTCTGAAAAGCGGTTCTAGCGCTCTGACACGTTCCACAAACCTTTTAATGTTCCACTCCTCCTTGCAGGGATCGGAGATATGCCCATTGTGCCTTGTGCCCTCTAGGAAAGCAGAACTCGTATTTACCACCGCTTTGGGGCGCAACGGTTGAAGTTACCTAGTTTTACTTGTACTCAAGTTCCCTGACATCGGAACGATGGAAGTCCGAGTCGGCCCTTTCACCGGCATTACACGGTACAGGTTACCCCCCTTCTGCCATGGCGTAGTGTGACTGTGGCAACAAATATGCCCCCTCTCAGAGCGCCTTCTTGCACCCAATACCATTACAGACACTGGTTGGCACACCTGACTCACGTGCAGAAGTCGGGAAGAGGTCTGACATCTGCTTGCAGACTGTTCCCGAAGGGCGGCGGATGGCGGAGTTTTTCCCAATCTTCGCGCTCCAAGCAGAGCAATGGGCAGCAAAACTCTGCAAACTGAACCCCCTGAGCGGAGTTTACCGCACACCCTTAATCTTTCTGGGGAAGGATTTTTGTGTCTGTTACCGCCTCTGACAAACCCTGAGGAAAAAGATTTGCGGTGTAACAATGGTGCTCTTATCTATTCGTAGATGTTTGCCACGATCTTGTCATAAAACAATAATTAAATAATACACATATACATATTTATAAATATATAGCCATATAGCTACATAGAGGGTCTTTGGGCCAGCTCTGTTTTGCCATTGTCTGAGAGTCATTTACATTCTGCTTCCATCAATCAATTAATCAATCAAATAATTTCTTAAGCACACTACTCACCCGGTAGGGTCTCAAGGCGGGGGGGGGGGGTTACTGCTCGAAAAGCCATGTTTTTAGGTGCTTTCTGAATGTTAGTAATGTTAGTAGGTCTTGGGTCTTGCGTAGGTTCGTGGGGAGGGAGTTCCAGGTCTTGGCGGCGAGGCGGGAGAAGGATCTGCCGCCGGAGGTGGTGCGTTGGATGCAAGGGGACTGTGGCAAGGGCGAGGTCGGCAGAGCGGAGTTGGCGAGTAGGTATGTGGAAGTTTACTCGTTCGTTGAGGTAGGCTGGACCGGTGTCGTGGAGGGCCTTGTGTGCGTGGACGAGGACCTTGAAAATTATCTTTTTGTTGATGGGCAGCTAGTGTAGGGATCTGAGGTGGGTGGATATGTGTTCGTGGTGAGGGAGGTTGAGGATGAGTCGTGCGGCTGCGTTCTGGATTCGCTGGAGATTTCTCTGAAGTTTGGCTGTGGTCTCAGTGTAGAGGGCGTTGCCGTAGTCCAGTCTGCTGCTGATGAGGGCGTGGGTGACTGTTCTTTTTGTTTCTAGGGGTATCCTTTTGAAAGTCTTGCATAGCATGCGAAGGGTGTTGAAGCAGGAGGATGATATGGTGTTGACTTGCTGGGTCATGGAGAGGGATGAGTCCAGTATGATGCCAAGGTTGCATGCGTGGGTGGTGGGTGCTGGGGGTGTTCCGAGGGTGGTGGGCCACCATGAGTCATTCCATGCTTTCTTTTTGGGGCCGAAGATGATGATCTCTGTTTTGTTTGATTTGTTTGAGTTCAATTTTAAGTGTCTTGTTGTCATCAATTTGGCGGTGTCGAGGAGTCCGGCATGCAGGTTATTCTTGGCGGTGGCTGGGTTCCTAGTGAGGGATATGATGAGCTGGGTGTCGTCAGCGTAAGAAATGATGGTGATGCTGTGGGGGCGGAGGATGTTGGCGAGAGGAGCCATGTAGATGTTGAAGATGGTGGGGCTGATGGAGGATCCTTGGGGGACCCCACAGATGATCTTGGTGGCTGTAGACCGGAAAGGAGGGAGGCGAACTCTTTGGGTTCTTTCGGAGAGGAAGGAGGTGAGCCAGTCCAGAGCCTTGTGGTGAATTCCGGCATCGAACAGGCGTGCACAAAGGGTGTGGTGGCATACAGTGTCAAAAGCTGCAGAGAGGTCTAGGAGGATGAGGGCGACGGTCTCGCCCTTGTCCACTCTGGTCCTGATGTCATCTGTGCAGGCGATGAGGGTGGAATCTAGATTGGGAGGTGTTGAGTATGTTGTTTTCTTCAAGGAAGTGAGATAGTCGGGCGTTGACTATCTTCTCGGCAACCTTTGCGGGGAAGGGGAAAAGAGAAATGGGTCAGTAGTTTGTGAGGTCTTAGGGGTCTGCTTTGGGTTTTTTGAGAAGAGCGTTGACTTGGGCGTGCTTCCAAATGTCTGGGAAGGTTGCGGTGTCTAAGGAACAGTTGATGACGGCACAGAGCTGGGAAGCGATGATTTGGCTGGCCTTGTTGAAAATGTGGTGGGGGCACGGGTCTGTTGGGGAGCCTGAGTGGATAGATTTCATGGTTTTGCCGATTTCTTTGTCGTTGGTGGGGGTCCAGGTGTTTAGTCGGTTGGGGCGGTAGGGTGTTGTGGTGTTGGTTGTGTCAGTGGTGGTGGTGGTAGATGCTGATGATGAGGGTGTTGTGAAGCTGTCGTGTATGTCTGCGATTTTGCGGTGAAAGTAGTTGGAGAGGGAGTTGCAGAGGTCTTGGGAGTGTGGGGGGTTGATGGTGCAGGATTTGGGTTTGGTGAGTTCTTTGATGATGGCAAAGAGTTCCTTGCTGTTGTGTGTGTTGTTGTCTATGCATTCTTTGTAGAATGATCGTTTGGTGGTCCGGATGAGTTGGTGGTGTTTGTGCATGGCTGTTTTGAGGGCAGAGAAGTTGCTCATTGAGCGTTCTTGGCGCCAGGCTTTCTCAGTTTTTCGGCATTCTCGTTTGGAAGATTGAAGTTCTGTGGTGAACCAGGGGGCGGTCTTGGTGGTGCGGGTGTTGTTGTTTGTTTTGAATGGGGCGAGGGAGTCTGCGCAGGGTTCTAGCCATCGAGTGAGGTTGTGGGCAGCAGTGTTGGGGTCGTTGGTGATGGGCGGTGGAGTTTGTGAGAGGTTGGAGATCAGGTGTCCCTTGGAGATCTTGTTCCACTTGCGGTAGGGTGTGGTGAGTTGTTGATTGTGGGTGGTGGGTTTCATGAAGGAGAAGTGGACACAGTGGTGGTCAGTCCAGTGGAGTTCGGTAGTGTGAGTGAAGGTGATGTGGTTGCTGGAGGTGAAGATGGCGTCTAGCGTGTGTCCTGCTGAGTGGGTGGGTGAGGTGACCAGTTGCTTGAGGCCGAGGTTTGTGAGGTTGTCCAGCAGGGCTGTGGTGTTGCAGCCGTGGGTGCTTTCCAGGTGAAAGTTGAGGTCACCAAGGAGTATGTAGTCTGTGGAGGAGAGGGTGTGGGAGCTGATGGTATCAGCGATGGTGTCACAGAATGGGGGGCAGGGTCCTGGTGGTCTGTAGATGAGGGTTCCTCTAAGGGTGATGTTAGCATTTATCTGTATTTGAAAGTGTAGGTGTTCTGCGTTTTCTAGGGAGTCGTTGGTGTTGGTGGAGATTTTGATGGAGCTTTTGTGTATTATGGTGATACCTCCTCCTGGTTTGTTGGTGCAGTCTCTACGGGTGATTTTGTAACTCTCTGGGATGGCTATGGCGATGTCGGGGTCTGATGAGGGGTTCATCCATGTTTCAGTGAGGAAGGCAATGTCAGGGGAGCTTGTGGTGAGTAGGTCCCAAAGTTAAATGGAGTGCTTGTGGACGGAGTAGGTGTTAAGGAGGATGCAGTAGAGGTGGTTGCATGGTTTGGTGTTATTGAGGTGCTTGTTGGTGTTGCTGGTGTTGGTGTGAGTGCAGGAGAAGTGGCAAGAGTGGCATGAGAAAGGTCCGTGTGTGTGTATGGCGTTGGCCTGGGCGCAGGCGGGATGCGGGCCTGGGTTGAGAGCAAGGAGTTCAGTGGAGGAGTAGTGGTACTTCGGGGAGGTCGGAGGAGCGAGGACCAGGGGGACGGGCGCTGGGTGCGGTCCAGGTGCGGACGGGTGCAGACAGGCTTGCCTCTGGCACGCCAGCAGCGCGGCCGCACAGCTGCCGCCATTAAGAAGGGGAGGTGAGAGGGAGGAGCCGAAGTGTATTCCTGGCCCGAAGCAGGTCAGGGGGGTCACACTAGGCTCCGTGCAGTGGCCGCCATTAAGAAGGGGAGGTGGGAGGGAGGAGCAGCTGGGAGGCGGGAGGGTGTGTCCAATGGAGGTGTGAGGGGACGGGGACGCAGGGGATGCAGCGGCTGGGCTCGGCTTGGAATAAAAGTGAAACAGGCACAAAATGGAGCGCAAAGCAAAGCGGGGCACAAAAGGGCACAGTCAGGTACAAATACAAATTCTGAAAAAATGAAAACTAAACGCAGAAAATGAAAAGCAATCTGTAGAACGAAATAACATACACGCCTACCACTAGGCACCAGGGATGAGGCGCAGGTGGGTGCCTGTGGGTTGTGGAGGGCCTCGAACTTTGTCAGTGGCAGTCACGGCAGGGACAGGGGCATGGAGGCAGGCAGGTGGAGCCGAAGTGTACTCCTGGCCCGAAGCAGGTCAGGGGGTCACCCCATCTGTCACTCCATCTGTGATGGCGTACGGCATGGGGTAATGGTTCAGTCCCTATCAATCATTGGCTCTCTTTCCCTATGTATGGTGCCATTTTCTAATCACATGTACTTCAACCTAGTTAGGGCTGGTTGACAAATCCTTCAGTTTTCGTTTTCTCCTTTTATAGTTCTCCTGTCATTTCTATGCTTCTGCTCTTTTTAATGGTTCTCAAGAGGACACGACAGCTCTCCAGACAGTGCTAGCGGGTCACTTGCTTGCCGCTCATTTCTTCTGCATCGCGCTTCATCTGTGGCCAGTTCCTCTAAACCAGAAGAGCATTAGGGAATGTTATTGTCCAGATTTTACCATTCCAAGATGGCCTAAACTTTGCAGCTATGCTGGAACTTTAAAACAAAGATAAACTATTTACAATATATCTGCAAGGCGGACTCCATCATATACGTTTAGATTAGTTATTGCAAGCATTTGCCTGCCTTGTTTAGACGGTAACATGGTTTAATTTTTTCTATTTCTATTTTTTTTTATGTATCTTGCGCATGATGTTAATTTTGTGTGTGTTGTACTGAGGTTGTGTCAGAGTCTGAATGCAAGAATGAGTCAGTGGATGGATGAATGGATGAATGTGTGCAAAGATGAGTGATGGAGTACATCTGTGACAGTGTTTTGAGTGCCTTAGGCCAGTGGTTCCCACCCTGTGTTCCAGGGACCTCAGGGGGTCCGCGACTGCATAGAAAATTAAATAATATTAACAGATTAGGTCCCCAGCTTCCAGTAATGACTCAGTGGGGGGGGGGGGTCCCCAGATTCAAATAATGATTCAGTGGGGGTCCCCGGGTTCCAGTAATGATAAAGTGGGGGTCCCCAGAAGTCAAAAGGTTGGGAACCACTGGGCCATCAATTCCACAAAAGGCACTTTCCTTCATAAGCGAGGCTTATAGACATTGCCACTGCTTGTTTTACATATTTGTATTTGTTTTACCTATCACTCCTGGTTCTCTCTATCTCTACTGCAGACATGCCAACGGTTAGACCTGGCAGCTCTTGGTGTGGTTTCCCCTGTCTTTTCGCTACTGACCTCCTGGTTTTGATCCTGTGCTGAATTTAATTTTTGCTAGTTTTAAGACTCTGGGCACTTTACCACTGCTCACCAGTGCCAAAGTGCAAGTGCTCCATGTCTAAACTGTTGGTGATTCATTTATACATGACTGAAGTATTTGATTTACTAGTAAGTCCCTAGTAAAGTACAATATGTGTGCCCAGGGCCTGTAAATCAAATGCTACTAGTGGTCTTCCAGCACTGGTTGTGCCACCCACATGAATAGCCCTGTGAACATGGCTCAGACCTGCCACTGCAGTGTCTGTGTGTGCAGTTTGGAACTGCCAATTCGACCTGGCAAGTGCACCCACTTGCCAGGCCTAACCTTCCCTTTTACTACATGTACTGTGTGTGTGTACAAATACTTTACACAATGCCTCTGAGATAAGTTTGACTGCTTGAGTCAAGCTACCAAGGGGGTGGGTGGGGGTTATCTTAGCTGTGTGACTCCCTTACCCTGACTTGAGTGAGGATCCCTGTTTGAACAGGGTGTAAACCACTGCCAACTAGAGACACCATTCCTAACACCAACTTTAATAATCTCATTGTGTGAGTGGAGGGGGCTCACAGGTGGCAGGTGTTGGATAGAGGGTGAGCTGAGCACTGTAGGAGAGCCACTCTGTATAAAATAATACAATCAAATGCTTCAGACTCTGCCACAGATGTCCTGAGGAAGTTGCAAATTCCCCTATGGATATCAGCTGCCCTCTGCTTTCAGAAAGGAGTTGGAAAATTATTCTGTGAAGGGGTGTCCACCTCACATTGTATCCCACCTTGTGATATTGGCTCCTCACCGGTAGACAGTGTGAACAGAGGCGACGTTGTATGGCACACGCTGGTACCATGTGAGTTGGGGGCTGTGCTGCTGGTGTATTTGAAGTGGCAGATGCTACTCAATGGGGGTGACGGGGATAAGAAATAATAAAATAAAAAAAGAACACTTACCTTTTCCGTCGAGAGACAGGTTCCGTCTCTGCTCCATCCTCATCTTCTTCCTGACTGCCGAAGCATACAGGCTCCCAGACTCCCCTAAGCCAATCACAACGCTGCTGTCACCATCATGACAGCAGCATCGTGATTAGTCTGAGTGGCCTGGTTCGCGCTCAGACAGGGAGCGGAAGCCTGTGGACGTTCTCCTCTTGGCTGTGCAATACAGCCGGGTAGAGAAATGCTAAGTGTGCATGTCTGTTTGGCCGGCCCAACACGGCCCGTCATACGGTCATGTGCACTTATGGTGCACATAACCCTCCTCCCTGTGACACACCCAACCCTGGCCCGCGCCGCCCTAACCTGGCTCCCGATAAAAAATAAAATGATAATAGCATTGTGTTATTATAATTTTATTTTTCCTTTTTCTGCACTGCTCAAAGCAGTGGGGCAATGTTCCCCTGCCTTAGCGGAGGAGCGGCCGCTGTGCATTTGTCCACCTTACTTGTCTTGTCTTGTTTTTTGCTTTTTTTCTGTGTGTTTAGCCTTTGTGGTCTGTCAGCCTCTCCCAGCTTCTCTAAAGCCCAAGACTAATTGCCCATCTCTACATCTATGCTACAGTCTGTTTCCTTTCTGCGCATGCGTGTCATGCGCCTAGGCATAGCCTCCTACCTAAATGTTTTGCACTGAGAGGAGCCTTTCAGCAGCAGCTGACACCACTGTGCAGCACTCCCTGTCGAGCCATCAGCCCAGTAACAATAGGATGATTAATCACAAGCCGGTATGTGTCTCCACGGCAATGGCAGTTTCTCTGTGAGGACAGGGGAGAGTCGCCCCACTATGCGCCACGGGTGACAAGCATAAAATGGCAATGAAATGATTTAATTGCCATTTTATCTTTCGAAACGATGTGCGTACTGCAGTGCCTTGTGCCCCGAGACAAAAGATATGGGGGCGTGTCATCGGCTGGAGCAGAGGGTGGCAGGATGCTCCAAAGTGCGCATGTCACTTTGGCCGACTGTTTTTCTTAGGCCAAAGTGACATGCACACTTTGAAGCTCTCCACTCAGCAGTCTTAAGACAGCCTGGTGGAGACTAAACACAGGCCTTCCGGGCCTGAAGGAGCATCCGGCCAGTCCGCTCCATCCAATCCAGGCACTTCTCTCATGCTCGTTAACAGCATCAGAGCAGTGTCTGGATTGGTCATGGGAGCTCCACAGCAGACTGCAGTTTACAGAACACCAAGGAGCACGTGCTATGGTCGGTAAGTACCTTTTATTTTCATTTAACATGGGGTTTAGGAGGGAGGGATTGTTTTATTATGGGCGTTTGGAGGGAGAGGATATTTTACCCTGGGCTTTTGAGGGAGGGGGTGTTTTATTGAGGGCTTTTGGGGGGGAGGGGTCGTTTTATTTTCTGTTTTGGGAAGTGGTGTGGCACTTCGCTCGCCCCACCACTTTTTAATGTTACCAGCCGCCCCAGATCCATAGACCTTTCTGAGAAGGCCTGGGAACATGTATAAATCAAACTCAGAGAGTCTGAACCTGAACCTCCTTGAATGAAGGGCTGGGCCCTTCACAACACTCTCCAATTAG
Organism: Pleurodeles waltl; assembly: GCF_031143425.1. Lineage (NCBI taxonomy): Eukaryota > Metazoa > Chordata > Amphibia > Caudata > Salamandridae > Pleurodeles > Pleurodeles waltl. Next base: position 169,517,785 of record NC_090441.1, read on the forward strand.
AAGCAGGCAGACAGATGCTGAGCCTGGCCTTGCTGGGAACAGCATGCACTTAACGGAACTAATTCCCTTGGACGAGGCACGAGATTAGAGGGGAGTGTTTAAGGTTCAACTTCATGCCGGAATCTGCCTTGCTTTGGTCTCGTGGTGGGATGTCACATGGTGCAGGATTAGACTGGGTCCTGTGATATGTCTAATCAGAGACTGGCTGTCAGGGTCTTAGAGGTATACCGCCTATCCGTCACAGATACCAACTGGCTCCATGGCATGCGTTACACAGACCAACAGTGTTAACTTTCCAGCTAAAAACATTTTACATTGTGGAAGGTGTACACCTAGATCTGAAGAGGAAGTGCGAAACTACAAGTCCCAGGATGCAAAGGGTTACTCACTAAAATGTCAAATTTTAGGAAAGTACCTGGACTGGCACATATATGCGTGACACATAAATATTTATTTATTAATTTTACTGCAATAGATGTCAGAAGAGCCTTTCTAGGTGAACCCCTACCTCTCTAGTTGATACTTGAAATTACATTTGCTGTTTGATAAAAAGGCAGGCCTGAAAGAGGGGGGTCACACATGCCATGTAAACAACTGGCAGCTATGTTGTACTATGTTTTATTGAATGTGCTTTCATTGAGCTTCTTAGCGCTGTTGTAAACACAACCTCTAAAACGCCAAATTAAAAGAAAGAACAAAGCCATCCATGCTGAAGGATGAAAAACAAACACTACTGCTTAAAAAGAAGCCTTTTCAGTAATTTTCTTAAATTGAGTAGATTCGAAACGATAATTTATATACACGGTCCCTTGGGTACTCCAGGGTGGCAATGATTAGAGGAGTGTAAGGACCAGATAGGTGACAGATGTCCTTGCCAACTATAGGGTCATTGCCTTGAACAAAGAACCGCAACAAATAGGGAGTCAGTGAAGGGATCAGGAGAGGAATGCAGCATTCTGTGTGACCACCGGGTTTGTAGACTGTTTTTTTTCCCGAATCCATCTCATGAATTATTAAAGGCACCAGAGACTTTTTATAAAGCCTCCTCTAAGCCCCCATATCTCAGAGAATGTCTCCTAGCTGCGGATGCTCTCTTGGTGTTGTATAGTTGGCCTAGGGGCAGAGGCACCACACCTGGAGCTGTGTTCTGGCCTTTTTCTATCTTATGCATTCTCCCCACACTCTTAATGTTCCCTGCAGCTCAGCCGGCGAGTGAGGTCATTGTATGGTTGGGATGCTGAGAGTGTTTGTGCTCGGATGAGTGGACAGTGGCAGTGAGAAGGGCTGAGCGGCAGGATGCTGCTCCTGGTGGGGCTCTATCTGTAACCTACAACTAAGCTAATAAACTTACTTCTTTTATACCCTACGTGTAACCATCATTGATTGCAATAAACTGTCCCATGTCAGGACTGTTGCTCAACAGATTCTGTTGTTTATCCTTGCGTTCTGGTACTTGTAGATTCGCACGGCATCTACAGATGCAGTCTGTGCTAAAATGTAAACTATTTACAGAATATAAAATGCATTGCCACTTTTTAGCCAAAATCCCACTTCAGAGAAAAATGAGAAACACATCACTTCCATAAGAGTGACAAGGCCAAGAGCCAGAATTACAAAACTTAGGGCCCAAATTAAATTGTGGTGGTCTGCCCATTTCTCTGCCAGGACATTGGAGTAAATAATTCTGTGGCCCAGACGGAGGTGCCACCCACCAAATTTAGAAATGCCCACTAGCTCAGTGGACTTTTCTAGCATTGGCGAGAACCTCAGTCAAGTCATTGTAAGTTTGATGGATGGCTCTGTCAACATGACGCAGCCATATAGGAAACGGAAAATGTTTTTACATTAAAAAAAAAAAAGAAAATCTGGGGATTTTCTTTTAAAAAATATAAAAAAGTGCCTCCCTTGCCATGGGAGCTTCCTCCCATGCCACGGGGGCATTGAGGACTTTTCAATACCCATATACCCCTACCGCCAGGTTTTTCCTGACAATGACAAGCATTGAAATGGGATTTGCAAATCAGCTGTATATCCACCCTTCTAAATTAGGTGGGCGGTCATACAGCCAAACCTCCAATGGCACTTACTCTGTGGGTTGTGAGAGGGATTTTACCAGGGTGGATACGGAGTAGTCTCTGCTTTCATCAAAATTATGGTCCATCCAATTCTAAATTGGGCGAGCGGACCATAATGTTGGTGGGGAGGGAACTCTGTCCCCATTGTAATGGAGTTTCTTCTCACCCACCCTTTAAATCAGGCCCGTAGTATGCTTCAAAGTCACACCTACTTCTGTTTGTATATTTCATCTGCTTGGGGTGTGCAAAATTATAAATACTTGCTTAAAGTGCAGTTAAAAATGCCTATAAATAATGAAATGGTGCACCCATATTAAGGGCCTCATTTACAAGAAACTGACACATCGGCTCAGATGTGTCAAATTTCTTGTGCTGCCTAACAATGCCATGAATGCGCTGTATTAACAATACAGAACTCCATAGGACATGCATTCACAGATGCGTCAGAACTTCTGACGCATTTGTGTCGCTAAACTGATGCATTGCTGGACTAGCATCAACAAAAATTACTCTACTCCAGCAATGCATGGAAGGCCCCCATCGAGAAAAGTCCTGCATCAGTTTAATGCTCTGAGCATGTGTTAAAATTCTGACGCAGTGAAGTCACAGAATGACGCAGTGAAATGGTGTAAATTTCACTGCGTCAGCTCTGCGTGGCTTTTAACGTGGGAACGCCTACCGTGCATACATTATTCCTGGTGCAAGTATAATGTGACACAAGGCTTTACAAACTGGCTCAGTGGTCCCACTGCGCCAGTTTGTAAATGCGCACAGTGTAGGGGACTGATTGCGCCACCAAAGCGTCACAAAAAAGTGATGCTATAGTATCGTACTGGGCTTGTAAATAAGCCTCTAACCGTGCAAAAGATGTGTGTGCAATTTCACTTATCACTCCTCTTACTCATCCCTGGGGATGCCAGCATAGGACACTTAATGGAACACATAGGTTGTACAGGTATGAATTATGCAAGCCTATGTTACTTCCATTTAGAGGAGTGATTCGGCCTTCACAGGTTAGAAAATATCCTTTGTAAGCATTGCCCAGTCTGTAGAAAGAGTTGGTATTCTCACTGGTTTCGAATTGCGTTCACTCACTGCATGTAGCGCATGCTTAAATATCTGAGAGTTTAAGCGCTATATAAGTCACACCGTTCTAGCTTAGGGTGGCAGCTCACACGAGGGACAACTTGCACCAAACATGGGAGGAGCAGTACACGTCACAGACAGTCCTAATGTCTCCCAAATTTGGCGCAGATTGCTTAAAAGGTCCAACTGTACGAGAGATGAACCCCAAACTTGTAGGTTTTGCAAATGATTTCAAATGTTATTGCAACTGGAACATTTCTGTGTATAAGTTTGAAACTGCTAAAAAAACTGCAACAAATGTTAATGGTTCCAGGGCAATTTAATCATTTGATGCCAAATTCCATCCTACCATATGCAGAACTGTATCTCGGGAAATAATTCAGTGACAGCTGTTTTAGTGTAAAAGGTCATTTATTAGGACAGGATTGCATAAGCAACATAACCTTAACTTTAAAACATAAACCGCAACTTTAATAACGCCCTCCCTTTAACATCTCCTCGCTCATCCTTCCCCTCCAAACCCTTATTTTGTTTTGATTCCCCTACGCACTCCCCTTTTTCTTTCATGCCCCATTTGGTTCGCGCGTACCCCCACTCAGAGCCTTCACCTGCTTGTTTATTCCCTGGAAGGGTGGCCAAGCCCGCATCTGACTCACCACCCTCCCCCATCTACTGCCCTCTCAATCCAGCAACCTGCCCTAACTGACGATTACGCTCCCCCGCTTTGATGTTCAACTCTAACTTCCATCCTTCCAATCTCTCTTTTAATTGTCGGTGGGTGGGAGGCCAAACTAACCGCGCGATGGGCAGCGTGGAAAGAGGCCGGTCCCTCCACCCTACACCCCTTTTATCCCCACCCAGTAGACCCACCCCCACTTACCTGTTGCCCAATCCTGGTCCCACGCCGTCACTTCCTTCCTGAAAGAGCCCGCGGGAAGACTAGAGCGGTGCTCCTGCTCCCGCAGGCCCCTCCATTCCGAGTGTGTTTCTTCCATACATGCCAACAGACCCGACTTAGAAGGGAGGCTCACGATGTTGTTCACCTAAACAACTTTATTTGAGCTGTCTCCCGCATAATATTGCCTCTGTTTCTTTGAAAAATAATGCGAAAAATAAACTTCCCGATTTTTTGTCAGAATCTCCCTCGCTGCAGCTTCAAAATGTTGTCATGTATGGCTCTACCTGTGCATTTATATCCGTAAATATTTATGATCGCTACAAAATTGCACAGAATCTTTTGCAAGCAACGGAAACTACATTTGTGCATGCACCGTTGATGAACGTGCACCGCTCGCTCACAGATGCACCCTCACAATTACCTCAGTCATTTGAGTAACACACAAATAAACACTACCCTGAGAGGCAACGGTGCATGCTTGATAAAAGGTGCCCTGCGGACTCATCCCTCTGAGGCAGATCTCCCTATGACCTATGAGGCAGGCAAAGAGATGCCCATCACTCCCATAGCACCAGGACCACAGGGGTACAACCTCGCCCTGGCCTTCCTAGGCCAATGTGTTGAAAATATAAACATTCCTAAGGTGTTGAGCCACTGAGAGGTAGAGTTGGGCCCCGCGCCTTATATGAAAACAGTTCTTGCCCTGGGAGGGCGAGGATCACGTTTGCCATTATCTAAGGGCTGGGATTGCAGCGGTACAGCAGTGCCTAAACCACTGCCCACATTGCCCAAATGTGGTGTGATCTGCCTAGGGCCTCCATCACCCTAAAAATATTAAGGCATGATTAGGGCCTGATACGTTTGAGTACGCTTACAATTGTTTGCTATTTCCAAAGCTATTTTACTAGTAATATTTCTACAACTGTGGAGTCTCTGCACATAAAAAATAGTACTGCCCTATGTTCTGTTTTATTTGTGCTGCTTGGTTTTAACTATTAGGTGTAGTGGTGTTTTTCCTTGGGAGGCTCTCTGGACAATGAAGGACTGGAGCCATGCGGTCTCCTGGGTGAGGGTGGAGTCGAAGCCTTGGGGTTTCAGCTCAAGTGGGAATGAACCTAGTTCCAGGGAGTTGTTGAGTAGGCATCTGGCTACCTCTCCTGAATAAGGTGAGCAAAGGATATCTTTAAATATGTTTGGCCGTGATGGGTCTGAAGGTGATCCTGATGGCCGGGCTGCAATGATAATATTGGAGACATCTTTTTGTGACATGGTATTGAAAAGCATGAATTGATGGATGATTATTGTTGTCTCGTTCTATGGTGGTTAGGCCATGTGTTTTTGTGGTGTTGCCCATGTTTTCCGTACGGTAATTTTCAATCTTTTTAAATTTTTAGATCAATTTATTGGAGATTTTGAAACAAAAGTCTTGTGATTATGGTGTCTCTTTGTTTTTGCACTCTGAACTGCAGAATTCTGGAAGAATTTCATGGATTTCTTTAGAAGAGCAGTCTGCGTCAGATATGCCTGTGAAGTAGCAATATCTTTTTGTGGTTCTGATGACTCTTCTACTGGCTATGTTATAGTAGTGTAGTGTGCTTTTGTCTATTTTATCTCTTGAGTTTCTCCGTTTGCGTTTTAGTATGTTGAGTTGTGTTTTCATTCCTTTGATGTTGTTTTAATCTATGTGGTGTTCTTTTTGTGGTCAACCCTGGATGTTTTTTGTTCATATATGTTTGTCCTGTGCAGGGGATATCCAGTTGTAGAAGGTGTGTATATCTTTCAGACATATTTTTACTAATATTCCTTCAAGGTGGGTGTTGAGTTGAGAGATGACTAGTTTTTTTTTCAATTTCCTGTACAAGCATTTGTTTTTTTTTAATATCCTTTGAAGTGTTGTCGTTGATAGGTGTGTTGATCTTGAAAGTTATGATGGTTGCTTCAGCTTACGGGAGAGTTGGCTGTATCTGTGGCTTCTCCTTAGGGTGCAGATATGCCATCTAGAGTGTGTCCTGTGCAGTGAGTTGGGCCATAGACAATTTTTTGGAGGTTGAAGGCTTCAAGGTTGGTTGTTGTGATAGTTATGGTTAGATTAATCTGTTTAAACTATATGTTGAGGTCTCCTAGAATGTATAGGTTTGGATCATCCATAAAGGTGCTGTTTACTGTATCTAGTAAGATAGCTTTAAAGTAGGCATTGTTGGGTGGTACATTGTACAGTGAGTGGAAGGAATAAGTTATAGTTGGAGGGAAGTGGCATCTTAATATCAAGGGTTCACAGCCATCCATGTTGCGTTTTTCAATTATTGTTAGTTGTAGTGCTTTTTTTATGGATGAAAGCCAGTCCTCCTCCAATGTTTACAATACAATTTTCGTTTATGATGATAAAATGAGGTGGCATGGCTTTGTGGCATATGTGTGCAAAGTCTTGGCTGAGCCATGTTTCTGTAATGAAGACGAGGTCTGATGTTGTTCCTAACAGTAGATCAAAGAGGTTCATGCAATTTTTGTTCATGGATCCTACATTGAATGCTTGGCCTTCAAGTTTTTTGCGTTTCATTCTTCTTCATGTCATGGTGCTTCCCAGCTGTCCATGGGGAGGTTTTCAAATTATTGATAGTTGTAGTGATTTTTTTATGGATGACAGCCAAGTCTTCCCCAATTCTGCCAATACGATTGTTGTATATGATGAGAAAACAGGTGGAATGGATTCATGACCTGTAGGTGCAAAGTCTTTGCTGAGCCATGTTCCTGTAATGTAAGTGAGGTCTGGTGTTGTTTCTGAGAGTTGGTCAATAATGTTAGAGCACCTTTAGTTCATGGATCCTGCACTGAAGAGTAGGCATTTTAGTTTTTGTGGTTTGTTCTTCTTCATGTCATGGTGCTTTGAGGGAGATGTGTGGTGTACATTTATATTGAAAAGACATGGGCATCCACATTTAAGAGGTTAAAAAGACAGTGCAGTACACAATGTACAGTTAAACAGTGCCAAACAGGTAGCAGGTAACAGTGATGAGTATAGGTCATGGCTGCAACAAGTAACAGATCATAGTAAGCCTCCATCTGCAACAAGATTTTCATGCACAAAAGTAAATCACAATTGCTCTTTCACTCCTGAGTCACTCTAGCTAATTAACCACGCTATAAATTCTTACACTCTCTCCCACATACATTCTTATCCAGACGCTTTTTCTTATATTATTTCCGCCCTCATAAGTGGTGCCTGGGTAGGTTCTTGGTCTAGTGATGACAGCGAGGTGGCTGTTAAGGTTCAGGCAAGAAACTGATTTGTGAATCACCCCTCTACTCTGCGGGACTCCACTCTACACCACTCCACTCTACTCTGCAAGAATGCACTCTCGGCCATTGAGCTGAACGCTACTCTATTCTGTGCCACTGCACTCTACGCAACTGCACACTATGCATCTTTACATCATTGCACTCTGTCACTGCACTCTGTCACTCTGGTCTACTCCTCAACACTATACTCTACGCTACTCTATACTGTTCCACTCCACTCTGCTCCACTGCACTCTACGACACTCTGCTCTGCAAGACTGCACTCTCCGCCAATGAACTCAACACTACTCTACTCTGCACTACTGCAGTCTACATTATTGTGCTCTGTCTCTGCACTCTACTCTATTCTGCTCTGCACCAATGTACTCTATACCACTGCTCTCTGCACCGCTCTACTTTATGCCTCTGCACTCTACCCTGCACCACTCCACTCTACTCTGATATATTCCACTCTCCGCCCCTTCAGCCTATTCTGAACTAATCTACTCTACGCCATTACACTCTACTCCACTGTACTCTACTCTGCACCACTCTACATCACTGTACGCTATGTCATTGCACTTTGTCACTGCACTTTACAGCACTTCACTCAAAACCAATGCACTGTACGCCACTGCACTCTGGGCCAATCTGTTCTGTACCACTGCACTTTGCACCCCTTCACTCTAGTCCACTTTACAGCAGTCTACGACATTACACTCTGCAATACTCCACTCCATGCCATTTTACTCCACTCTTTTCTATGAGACTCTACTCCACTCTATGCCACTCAACTGTACGCCACTCTAAACCACTCTACGCCACTCCATGCCACTTTACTCCACTCTATTGTATGACACTCTTCTCCACTCTGTGCCACTCCACTGCACGTCACTCTATACCACTCTGTGCCACTCTAGTCTACCCTACTCCACTCTCTTTGCCAATACCCGTTTATGCCACTCTACACCACTCTATTCTTTGCCTTTCTACTGTACGCCACTCCACAACTCAACTTCACTTTATGACATTCCACTGTCCTACACTGCTACACTCTGTGCCACTCCACTCTATGACAATCTACTTTGCTTCATGCCACTCTAGTCTGCAACACTCTATGCAACACCCTCCTCTCTGCTCTACACCACTTCATGACACTCCATGACACTCTGACACTTTGCCACTCAACTCTATTCCACGCCCTTCCACTCTGACACTACTGCCTCCCTGACACTCCACACCACTCCATGATACTCCACTTCACTCTACTGAACTCTACGCCATTCTGTGCCACTCCACTTTACGTCACTCCACTTCACGTCACTCTCCTTTACCCCACTAACTTTTAGCCATGTTAAACAGCAGCCACGCTGGTGTGCAACATGGCTAAAACATATTGGCAGCTATGAACTGCATATGCCTGTGTTGATAAATATTTTTTATCTTATGTGTATATTCTAGTTATATATAGTTCTTTAGAAAATATGTATCGCTACTATGTCATAACAATAAACTACACACATACTCTTTAAATCTGTTTAAGTAATGTATATTTACTCACGGTTTAAATATGTATGTACATATATGTGTGTATGTGTGTGTGTATTCATGTGTGTATGTATGTGTCTACCTATCACCATGTCATGTCTATTATCAATCTATCCTCCATTCCCACTCTGACTCATCCCAAATCCATTCTACTACTTTCATCCCCTAAATAACCCTGCCCAAGCTCTTCCCTCCTCTTCCACATCTAAATCACCCAAACCTCAGTTTACTACCATGATCTCCCAAATAACCATACTAAATTCTCCCTCATTTATCTCACTTTAACTCATCCAAAACCCCTCCTGCTACTATGATCTTCCTAACTCTTTCCACAGACTCTTCCCTTCTCCATCCCCCCTTTACTCATCCCAAGCCTAAATCCTATTACTATAGACTCCCAATTAACACTTTTGGATTCTTCCCTCCTCCACCCCTCCATTACTCCAGTCAATCCAACTAACAAACTCACATATCCGCGGCTCAGAATAATTCATAATAATACTGAAACTGTACTCACATTTCCCTATACTAATCCACCACTAATTTTCCTTTGAGTTCCGGAGTAGCGTGCTACTCGCCGAAAAGCGCTTCAACGCCTCGTCAGGGGTAGTAAGCGCTATATAAATACTATTACAATATAATACAATACAATACAATTTCATGTATTTTGAGGTTTTGTGCTACAGCCAAGATTACACCTTAAACATTAACTCTTCTTTAATTAATATTTTTTAGGGATTATATTTACCACCAGTATATATCAACATAAAAAATAGCATGAATGTGTACTGCAATTTGTGTTCATGTCCTGTGTTTTGCAGGTGCTTACAATATTTCAATATACGGAGCTACACAGATTACTGTGCAGGACTGGAGTGACTTCTTTATTCCTGGGACTCTGAATGACATTTAGCAGCTGAAAAAGGCATGGGAAGGAGGATGTCCTTACTTTCCAGGACATTACTCAAGCCCTGTCTCCCGGGGGAGGCCGCATGACTCAGTGGTGCTGAGGGACAGACCGCTAGCGTGACGATGACTTGCTGATTGAAGTCAGCTGAGAAACATTAATTTAAGAGATAGACTATGTTAGTGCTGGGATTTCTCAAGTCTGGTTCTCATACGGTAAAAATTATTTAAAACTTCTTGATATACTATTTTTTTATATATATATATATACACACACACACACACACATATGTGTGTACATATAAATTCACTTAAAAAAAACAAATGTCACAGGGACATTATAGTTAGGTTCTGGTTTTACTCGTACAAAAACCTTAGAAATTTACCAGTTACAGTTAGAGTTATTTCAAGTAATTATAACCTGTGCCCTAATGTAACTATAACTCACACCCCCACCAAGCGCAGTTTCTAAGGGTTTGTATGAGTAAATTCAGTATCTAACAATAACTTCCCTGTAACCTTTGTTTTTTTTAAGTGAATTTCTGTGTTTTTAAAAAGTTCTGTTTCATTACTATAACGTCTCTGAAACCTTTGTTTTTTGTAACTTTCATTACTATATGTTAATCCAACCATTGTTGCACAAGGCCTTCGGATGTACACGTCGGCAGATGATCGCATGCCCTGGCCTATGGGCAGGCCCTGCTGACATCCCCCTATGATCATCCAACCCGTGCTGTGCACAGTCAAAGGCAGTGCGTGGAGGGGTTGGCCGCAGGGACTAGCCTGTGTCCAGTCACAGCAGGGAAACCCTCGCACCACCCAACCCCACATTGCGCACATCCTTTGTCCTTTCTAGAAGTGGAGCTCCAACTGGGGCACCTGCGACATTTTTTTTGGGGGGGTGTATTACCTACTGGTGGTCGCCAGTATAGTTATAGTTAGGAACTAGTTTCCATAAGAAAAACTTTTTTGTTTTGCAAATAAACTGTCCCCATGCTGATATATGATTGGCTGCCAACAGTTCAACAAGGAGGCCGGCACCTCTATAGGCACAGGTTATATTTACTTTAGCTAACCATAGTTATAACTGCTGAATTTCTATGGCTTTGTGCATGTAAATTCAGATCCAAACTATAACATCCCTGTAACCTTTGTTTTTTTTAAGTGTATTTATATGTATATATGTATATATAACACCTAGTGGCAGTCGCCACTACATAGATATATTTACGACATAGGCCCTCATTATGATCATGGTGGGCCGAACTTATAGTTAGATCAGACATTCTATGGGAAGGGAATTTTTTTCTTCTTCAAAACCTTTGCCCCAATCGATATATCGGCATGAAACTTTCCAAAACCATTTCTTTGACATCAGCGTCTTCCTGAAATGTTTTGTGTTGGTCCACCAAGTGAAGGCTAAGAAAAAGGAGGGAGGCTCAAACATTTGATCTCCCATTTTAATTTGTGTACAAACATTTGCTCTTCCATATATAAAAGGGCTGAATGGAATTATGCGAAGTTTAGCAGAAAGTTAGAACTTTACACAGAAAGCGTGCTATTCTTTATTTGGAGTAAATCTGTTCAGTATGTTTCAAGAATTAGGTTTTTGATAGGTGCTCAGACGAGTATGAAGGGGTTAGTCATCAGAAATAGTTAGTGACATCTAGACCGTTGGTGTCCAGATATGTTCTGATTAGCCAATTTAAAGGGGAATGGTCAATCCTGATTGGCTGGCTCGAACATGTACAATATGTTGTGGCAGGCATTACAGGACGCAGACACATGGTCCCTACATCCTGGAAATGAATTCAAAACATTATAAAAGGGAAGGGACTCTCCAAAAGAATGTGGGGTTGGAGGGTCCCAAAAGGACCACATCTTGATTGGCTGACCACAACATAGAAATTATGGTGTGCCAGCCATTCCAAAAATCGGGGACAACATTCTCATTACAACACATTGTAATGAAAGCCTGTTTTTGAGGGTGACAAAAAGAAACACATATGAAGTGTGATAACAGATTTTAGTCGCAATGTAACTTGTTTATTGGTGGTACCATACTCATTGTAGTAATTGTGCTGTGTTCAAAGGAGATTGTAGTGTGTGAAAAATGCTGCTCCTCTGCTGGGATTTGATGGACCATATTTGAGACATAGCGGTTTTCTCTCATAATTTTCTCACAGAAGTTGTGGAAGGTACTCTAGAAGCTAAATTGAGAACACATTTTAGATAAGCTCACCCTACCTTTCTCAGCCATGTGAGAACAAAGTCTGACATTCTGAGTAAAACATGTACTTTCAGCAGCAACCTGTCAGATGATTCCTCTGTTATGCTGCAGCCCTCCACAGTATTTTACCAAACAAATAGGATGCTAAATATGTTATTTATGAAAAGGTGTGGCACACCTGAAGCCATCTTGATGGAATCAAAGCTTTAAAACTGAAAGCATATACCAGAGAGCTTAATGTAGTGTCTGGACAAAATGAGAGTTTTTTTTAAAATAGAAATTATGGTTAGTGATCTAGAAAGCTAAAATGAGAACACATTTTTTGTAAATTCTCAAATATCTTCTTGATCAATGTGAGAAAAAAGTCTGGTATGCTGAGTAAAACATGTACCTCCAACCCCAGCGGCAGTCTGTCAATTAACTCCTTAATGATCAACTGCAGCTTTACCACAGAGCTCTAAAGAACAACTAGAGAGCTAACATTTTGTTTTCAAGACAAAAATGGGGCACAAGAAATCAATTCTGTTGGAATATAATCTCTTGAATTTAAAGCCTTTTCCAAGGCACAGGCTCAAGTAAAGGAGCAATGTGATGTCAATGCAGGTATGAAACCAGCAAGTCAAAAATGTGAGCATAGGGATGAGAGTTTAATTACTCAAGGCATGATCTATTTTAAAAGGGGCTAATAATAGTTAAAGAGGGTGATATCTGCATAACTACAGTATCTCCTTTCCACATCTCTTCATCACCCTGCACATCTTTTCAGATGCTTACCAGTTCTCTAATTTAAAAATTGAGATACATTTTGGTAGACAAACTTGGTGCACAGCGGTGGTTGGGTGCCCACAGAGAAACACCCGTGGAAGATTGGGTGCAGGCTATGTGGCTGCATCGTTGGCTGTATGATGAAGGCTGAGTGAACAGTGCACAGCCAAGGGCAGCGTGCAGCGCAGGTTGTATGCCATTGGAGGACTCGGCAAACGGCCTGACCATGAGGCTAGGCTCTGTGACCAACCCACACTGCTGACCATGAGGCTAGGCCTTGTGCTGAACCCCCAGTGCGCATGGCTAAGGTCTTGCACAACAGGGGTTGAGAGCTCACAGATGGTTGGGTGTTAAGCCGAGTTAGAATAAGAACAAGAAACCCCAGAAACACACTGAAAAAACCCAAAGGTTACAGTCATGTTATTGTTAGGTGTTGGAATGAGACAAGAACTCCTCTATTACAGTTCAACCAATTAATAATAACTTAAACCCGATTATGCACTGCTTATGACCTCACTTATGATATCACTTATTAGATTTAAAGAAAAACATTGTTGAAATTACTAATTAATACTGCGGTCCCTGAGGTAATGTGTGTGGTTAAAAGCAGTACATGATTGGAGCACAAGTTATAGCTAATTGGGTAAGCTATAATTGGCTAATTTAGGGGCCTTAAAACATTCACGGCACTTGCTCAAGACAGAAGCCAGTCTTACGTAGATAACACAGATGGACATGCCCATGGGGACATGAGGAGATTTCTAGTCATTCATCGCTTCTGAACAGTCAGTCGGGTAGAGCGAGGGTCTGTGACACGTCAGGACTGCTGTCTTCCATATGTATGACCCTTTTGAGAACTCTTCAGCTTTTCCTGGGCCCTTCTCATGGTTAACATGATCCGACCCACGTGCATTCATGAAATAAGTTCATCTTTTGTGCCCGAAAGGGAAGTGTTAATGTGACTCGCATTTCTGAGTGGGCGGGTGCGAAAGTGACATGGCGGCCTAGAGCGCAGGCTCGTGGCTCATTATTTCCGGAGCAGATACTGTGCATGTAGAAGAGAGGAGCAGATGAATGCACCTGGAGACACTGGGATTTGCTTCATGTCATCCTAAAGCACGAGCACTGATCATGAAACATTGCTGAGGACTTTGGTTTTTCCTGGTACCAGCCGCAGGACATTCTTTGAATTTATGACGACATTAGGTGAACAGACTTAAGCAAGCAGTCACCCGTTAGAACACATTATTTGCCTTCAGGTTGCATAACTCAGCAGCAGGCGCATTAACCATCTGTTCAAATGTGTAAGTACTGGCTAACAGTCCCTGGGCACGGTAGCGGGTTCAAGGGTTAGGGGCATATTTGAGAGACCCTAGCGCCATTCCAACGCCACATTAGCGTAATTTTTTTATGCTAATGTGGCGTTAGAAGGGGAAAAATGCCGCACCATATTTACAAAGTGGCGCAATGCATGCATTGCACCACTTTGTAACACTTTGCACTACATTATTCCTGCCCCTGGCAGAATGTATGTAAAGGGGGTGTTCCCCTGTTAGGGGCGCTGTTGGAACTGGCCCTTTTAACAGGGTCATCCCCAAACTTTTTGCCTTCCTCCTCCTATTTTTTCAGACCCTTTTTGTTGACGTTAAGACTCTTGGCACTTGACCACTGCTGATCAGTGCTAAAGTGCATGTGCTCTCCCTTGTAAACTTGGTACGTTTGGCTTACACCTGATTGGCACATTTAATTTACCTGTAAATCCCTTGTACAGTGGTATCCCTATACCCAGAGCCTGTAAATTAAATGCTACTAGTGGGCCTGCAGCGCTGCTGGCTTCACCCACAGAAGTAGCCTTTCAAACCTGTCTCAGGTCGGCTAGCACAGGGCCTGCTTGCGCAGTTTACTGCCACAGGGACCTGGCATCTCGGAGCACGCGTTAAAAGGAGGCTTCCATTGGTTACAATGGGACTCTGGGTGCTTTGCAGGATTAGTGTAAAAAACGTCAAAAATTCGAACGCTAGTCCCCTAACTACCCCCATGGTGCATCATGTTTTAAATACAGCACACAATGGTGGCGGTAGGGGGGATCTAAGGGGCACAAGAAAAGTGTTGGTGCACTGTATGCAGTGCCACTTTTCTTAAATATCCCCCTCAGTTCACTGTGGATGCCCGAAGAGTTGTGTGGCTTCTCTTTACATGCTGCAGAGGGATTTGTTGAACTGGATGTCACACTTCAGCAGCCATGAGCTGCCCAGGTATCTGCTGTGCGGGGTCCCTTGGTTCAGTAGACACGCTCTGATAACTCACAGTGAATGGAGCACACGATGAATCTGTCCCCAGGCTCAAACAGATCTGCGGCACCCACTGCTTCAAGGACTGTCCTGAACTCTAACTGCAGCAATTAGCTATAGAAAACAAATGAGTTTGTGTCAGATGCCTTTAGTAGGCTAGGAGAGCTATGGTGCAGTCAGTCATATGGCTGTTTGGGAATCAAAGCAGTTTTAAACCATGAACAAAGTAGAGACCAAAGAATTTCCAGCAATCCCAAATATTTTTGTTGTTCTTTGGTCTCTACTGATGAAGGGCACTAACCCAGAAACACGTGTCGAGAGATGAACAGTACTGTCTGCACTAACTTTACAGTAGTGAAATACTACAGATTTTTTCAAGCAAGCGTTAATTGTTCAAACTGCATGTACCAGGATGCAAGGGGCGAACTCGACTGGAATGTTAGGCAATGTGCTCCCAATCGGACTTCATGTAGTTTTTTAGGGTCGAGCCTGCGTCGCATGCGCTTGCGCATGCGTTTCGCTAAGCGAGACGCTTTAGTAATTAAAAAGGGCTTGGAGCCCTGTCCACGTCAGTCAGTGTCTGTCATTGGCTTGTGGGCTTGGCTGTTAGAATCTGCTTGATTTCATTAGTGGATGGCATGCACATGTCATGCCTTTTCCGGTGGATAGCCCTCCTCGAGCGCATCGACCAAGTACAGAAATCATGCGAGGCTCGCTGTTTTCTGTCGGAATGTGGACTACTTTTTCTCTATTTTCCCAGCGCGATCTCGCTTGGCAGAAGTCGAGCGCTTTACACAGTTAATTGCACTTTTTCAGGTTACGTACATAAATGCACTTTTGCCGTTAGGTGAAAAGTCGGGTTAGGAGTTTACAACACTATCAGCTCTAACACGAGCAAATGTGAGACCCTTTACGTTGCAAATGCTTGTTTTAATAGATGTTGGAATTGGCCCTTATTGCAGGGTTATCCCCAATTTTCTACCTTCTTCCTCCTATTTTTTCAGATCTGTTTTTGCTGGTTTATTGTCTCTGTGCACTTTACCACTGCTGATCAGTGCTGAAGTGCAGGTGCCCCTATGTAAATTGTATTGGTGATTGGTTTATCCATAATTGGCCTATTTGATTTACTGATAAGTCCATAGTAAAGCACACCAGGGGTGCCCAGGGCCTGTAAATCAAATGCTACTAGTGGGCCTGCAGCACTGATTGTGCCACCCACTTGAGCAGCCCTGTGAACATGACTCTGACCTGCCACTGCAGTGTCTATGTGAGCAGTTTTAAACTGCCAATTCGACCTGGCAAGTGTACTCACTTGCCAGGCCCAAGCCTTCCCTTTTTTATACATGTAAGGCACCCCTAGGGTAGGCCTTAGGTAGCCCCAAGGGCAGGGTGCAGTGTATGTTAAAGGTGGGACATGTACTGGTGTGTTGTACCTGTCCTAACAGTGAAATACTGCCAAATTCAGTTTTCACTGTTGCAAGGCCTATCTGTCTCATAGGTTAACATGGGGGCTACCTTTAATTATCCTTAAAGTGCAGTTTCCCTTTGAGAGCACATAAAGATTATGAGTTTGGGGTCTCTTATCTCACAATTTAAAAAAATCATCTTTTGGTGAGGTAGATTTTTAAATTGTTTATTTGAAAGTGTCAGTTCTAGAAAGTGGGCATTTTCTTGCTTAAACCATTCTGTACCTCTGCCTGCTTGTGTATTCCACGCCTGGGTCAGACTGACAGTTGGGCTGTTGTGAATTCCCTCTAGATAGTGACACAAAGGGAGCTTGAGTGTAGCCTGCATATCCTGATGGGACATCTGGGCTAGAGTGGAGGGAGGAGTGGTCACTTACACCTGAAAGGGCTGTGCCTGACCTCGCACAATGCAGTCTCCGACCCCCTGGAGTGTGTCTGGGGCCAGGCCTGGGCAAGTCAGGATCTTGTCAACAACAGAGACTTTCCTTTGAAGTATGCCTACTTCAAAGGCAGAACTGGGTATAAGTAGTGGACCAAAAACAAAACAGACTTTTAGAATCTTTCTAGATCAAGAGGAACCTCTGCCAAGGAGAAGAGCTGAGGAGCTGGAGGAGGAGTACTGCCCCTTTGCTGTGTTGCTTTGCTGGGTTGGCCTGCAGTTGCTGCTTCTACCTTAAAATGGAGCAAAGGGTGAACTTTGCTGTGTATCCAGTTAGAGGGCTTGGAGTAGAGCTTGCCTCCTGTTGGACGTCTTAGGGACACCTAAGACTTCAGTTTGTTTCATCTCCCTACAGCACTGGGAACTGTGTGTTTTGTGCTATTCAAGAAGAAAAACCACTGCAACACTGGCAATGACACTGCGGGCCTGCACTGTGACCTGCCGACACCGCACAGACTTCGCACTGCAACCCTGGTCTCACCGATGCCACCATCTGACGTCACCACCGATCCACTGCTTGCACCATGACCTGTGGGCCCCGCACTCTGGCATCGCTTTGTTCTCAGTGCAGCCTGGTCATCCCCGATGATGCCGCTCCTGCTGACACCGGCGCCGCTGCCTGCACTGTGGCCTGTGGACACCGTTCGTGAGGTACACGTCGCATCCCTGTCTGTTCCGTGACCTGTGGACATTGCATGAAGCCCACCCCGCACCACACCGTTGACTGGGTCCTATCAATGACAGCACTTCAGCAACGGTGATGCCACTGCCTGCACCGTGACCTGGTTACACCATACATCACACCACCCCACTTCACACCGCAGCCCTGCTCTCACTGACGCCGCTGGATGCTGTCACCAAGCCGCTGCCTGCACCATGACCAGTGGGCACTGCACATCACATCATTCTGCTTTGCACCACAGCCCCAACACCATCCATGCCAGCACTCCTGACTTCATCAGCCCAGAGTTTGATCCACAACATGTGTGACGACCCCCACACTGACCTCCGGAACTGACGACTGCGACACCAGCGACACTGCTCTCCGGATCTCATTGCGAGGATCACAATGCCCTGCATTTCCAAAGTACTGTTTGTGGGTCTTCCCAACACTGTAGCTGCCTGGCGATGCTGCGGCTGGCCTGAACTGTTTTTTTTTTTTTTTACGACACCGTGATAGCCCCAGGTGAAGCTATCGACTTCAAGCAACTGTATTTTTAAGTAATTCTTGCTAAATTCATATCTTTATTACTGTATGTTGGATTTTTCACGCTTTGGTCGTGTTTCATATAGCTAAATATTGGCTATTTTTCCAAAACTGGTGTGGTGTCCTTTTTTAATGTTTTCACTGCATTACTGCGTGTTATGTGCAAATGCTTTACACATTGCTTCTGAGATAAGCCTGACTGCTCATTCCAAGCTACCAAGGGGGTGAGCAGGGGTTATCTGAGCGGGTATCTCCCTTTTCCTGGCTAGAGTGAGGGTCCCTACTGGGACAGAGTGCAAATCAACTGCCAACTAGAGACCCCATTTCTAACAATGGCCTTAGCTGTGGTGCATCTGTCTGAACTTCTCTTACTCCCCCTTCTAGCTATCTACCCTTACCCCTTTCTGCCTCCACACCTTTCTACCTCACCTCTCATTCTACCTTACCCGTTTCTCTTCCACACACCTCTGTGTACCCCCCTCCGCTCCCTCTCTCCACATTTCCTTCTCCACATGTCTTTCCCTCTCTACCTCACTCTAAAACCTTATTTATGTATCAACTTCTCTTCCTCAACCTGCCACTTCCACTCACTACTTCTCTGTACCTTTCTGGCCACCTTACCTTTCCCTCCTCCCTTCCATGCGCCTCCCCCTGCCACGCTCATCTCTCTACCTTACCTCTGTCCCTACCTCCCTCCTCCCCTCACATCTCCTCTCTCTTTACTATTACTTTTACCTCTCTATCTTTCGCCTGCCTCCTCTCCTACCTCTTACCAACAAAGTTGGAAGTCACTCCCTAGAAAAAGAAAGAATTCTACACATGAATGGAGGAGCGGAGAGACCGGGCAGATAAATAATGGGGAAATGATCATATTTCTCGCAAAAAATGGTAAAAATCCTAGGAGCAGTCACTTGATATTCACTGTTGCAGCGAGAATGCCAGTTGTGAATTGAGATGTGTTTGTTTTTACAAATATAGGACAATTAAAATTACAATTTCAAGCGCTAAATGCACGTGTTATTTTAGTTTTATGGAAAAGTCAACTAATCGTTCCCCAAATCCCACTCCCTGCAGCTTATCTAGCAGAGAGGAATGGGTTGGTTAGTCAATGAAGTCCATGTAAAATATTGTTAAAGGACAAATAACATAATAAGATCCGAATACAAAACTAAACAGCTTCATGAGTGTGTGTTTACGTGTTCTTTTGATGGTATTTGGCTGATGGGAGCCAAGCAGCTTGAACTTTTGACTGAGTTTTGCATGTCTCTGCTTCTGCAAGTTTAACATAGAATTTGAAAATGTCTGGCATCATGTGAGTCTCAGTTAGATGAAAATTCTTAATAAATCAAAGTAGTTCTGAACATGAAGTCCCAAAATAGGTCTTGCCCAGGGTTCCAAACGACCTTACATTGGAACTGGCTGGGAACAAGGGGCAAGCAGTGTCTAGTCTGCTTGAGTTATGATAAAAAGCCTCTGGATTACCAAAGGGATGGGCCAATGAGTGAAAAGGAGCGACCCCAACATGGTCCTGCATGGGAACTGGAGCTCTTATATAGGCATATGTGGGACGAGGTGGGGGTCTCGCAATAGGCTTAATATCAAAAGGGGATCCTCAGCTCTTGAAAGGGTGTGGGTAAGCACACAGCTGGTCTCCTATATGTTGTTAATCGTCACAGTACGGAAGTCACCCATGGTTTGGTAGGATTCCTGTATAGTTTGCCCGCACGGAGCCTACCCTTGCTGTTCACTGAATCAATCGCTACGATAAGACTGGACAGAGAACCATAACAATAACCAGTGGTCTGTTCAAATCACTCTTCCCCCCTTGGATGTTATGAGGAACTGGGGCGAGCAAGTCTGCCCTTCTTCCGATGGGTTTAAGTTGATGGGTTTAAGTGAGATCCCTCCCTAAGAGAAATGTTTTGAGGGGAAAATTGGTCTAAAGAGTGAATACTGGTACACATGTTTTTAAACATGTGGTCTAGGCACTTCCAGTGCTTGGTTAAGACTGACCATCCAGTCATAAAAACATCTCCCTAGCTTGCATCTCCTGGGATAGCCAAAGGGCCAATTTGTGTCTTATCCAGGAATGCCAATGTGGAGGTCCTGCATCTTATCGGCTGCCAGGATCATTGCCAGCATTATCATTACCATTCTCTTTCTCATTCTCAGTAAACTTTCCAGGAATACTCCTTGTGTGCAAGAACCTAGTTTTAGTTAGATAGGTATGAGATACTTTACCAACAACAGTTAATCACCCCAATATCACATTATGGGCCTAGCTCTAGCATCCTTGCATATACATATGCCTTTAGCTCTGTAATGTGGAAGGACTGCTCATGGATGTAACAACATTTTGTTTGAACCTTGCAGTAAGCAGATGCGAATCTTGGCATAAATCTACAAACTCCTCGGGTCTGTTTCTTCCTGCCACACTTGAAATAAAGCCAGAAGGCAACTGGTAATCTCACAGTGAACCACAAACTGTTGAAGGTTGGGGCTAGATACTATGTAACACATGTTTAATGAGCACAATATTAATAATCCTCCTCAGTTTAGTCATCTTTTGACGGCTCTCAGGGCTGAACTTTTTTCTGTAGGTGAGCCTAGCGCTGGGAAACCTTTTTTAGGTAGCCATGCGCTATATAAAATCATGCATAATAATAATAATGTCAAGCTAGACTTGCTACTTTACTAACAGGCCACCACTTTAAAATCTCCTTCAAAACAGATTCATAGTACAAAGAACAGCAAACCACAAAAAGTGATACACAATATCACCAATGTACTAAAGGAACACTGGATACTCAAACTACTATCGAATTATGAACTTCATTGCAATACCTATGGTAACTATACTGTACTGTTTGTAGTCAGTGTTCGCCAATTATATGGATCCCTGCCCTCACTCAAAGTGAGGGGTTCCTGCACATCCTGACAAACATTATGACTCTCACTGTGCTGTTTGCAATCCCTGGCTGATTATGTTTACTAGTATAACTGAACTCAGAAACAGTGTAATGTAAGGAACATCTTTTTCTTATAACACGTTTTATTCGATTTTAAGCCAAACACAACACCTTCTGTTTAAACAAATAAACCTTGCTGCACAATTATCAGGCACACCCCTTCTGACAGCTCAATGGAGCAAAGATTCACAGTGCACTTGATAACTTTACAAAGTAAGTCCATTCGTATAAACCTTCCAATCCCCCCAGAGCTATTGATGCTTCTCAGGGCAGCCACGAGATTTATATACAGGTTTCTTTCTGCCAAGGCACAATAGTTCAGTCAATGTGGCCGTTCAGTTTTTGGCAGTCCAGTGTAGGGCACCAATGCCCAATGCAATAAGGAAGTCTGTGGCGACAAAGAGCCTTGTATGACGAATCCCCCGGCCCCATTTGTCCAGCTTTGGTTCCGGGTCTGCTAACCTGATGTATAGGACACCTTGGCATTAGCATGTTTCTGTTACAATAATTGAAGGGTTTTGTCCTAACATATCAGTGGCTTTGGGAGAACAGATGAACCTCCAGGAACCTCCAAGATTTGAGTGTGGTGGATTGGATTGGGTGGGGTGGGGTGGATTGGGTTTGGGTAGAGTGGGGTGGATTGGGTTTGGGTAGAATGGGGTGCATTGAGTGGAGTAGGATGCACTGGAGTAGAGTGGGGTGGGTGGGATTAGAGTGGAGTGGGGTGGATTAGAGTGTAGTTGGGTAGATTTGAGGGTGATGGGTTGGTGTGGGTGGGGTGAATTGGATGGAGTGAATTGGTTCGGAGAGGGGTGGACTGGGTGGGATGGATTGGATTGTGGTGAATTGGATTGGGGTGAATTGGATGGAGGTGGAGTGGGGTGGGATGGATTGGAATTTGGTGGGGCGAATTGGATTGTGGTGAGGTGGATTGGAGTTGGGTGGATTAGAGTGGAGTGAGGTGGATGTTTGGAGTAAAGTGAAGTGGGATAAATTTGAGAGGGGTGGATTGGATTGGATAGGGTGGATTGGAGTGGAATAAACCAGATTGAAGTGGGGTGGCTTGGACAGGAGTGGGTTGGGTTGGATTGGATTGGAGTGGGGTGGAGTGGGGTGGATTGGAGTGGAATGGAATGGAATGGAATGGAGTGCAGTTGGGTGGATTTGAGTGGGATGGATTGGTGTGGATAGGGTGAACTGGATGGGGTGAATTGGTTCAGAGTGAGGTGGATTGGGTGGGATGGATTGGATTGTGGTGAACTGGATTGGGGTGGATTAGATGGAGGTGGAGTGGGTGGGATGGATTGGAATCTGGATTGAAGTGGGGTGGCTTGAACAGGAGTGGGGTGGCTTGAACAGGAGTGGATTGGATTGGAGTGGGGTGGAGTGGGGTGGATTGTATTGGAGTGAAGTGGATTAGAGTGGGGTGAATTGGATTGGTGTGGGTGGATTGGAGTGGGGTTGATTACATTAGAGTGGGATGGATTAAGGTGGTTTGTATTGCTGTGGATTGGATTGGAATGGGAAGAATTAAGGTGGTCAGATGGACTGGATTGGAGTGGGATGGATTAAGGTGTATTGGATTGGAGTGAGGGGACTGGGGTGGGTTGATGGGTTTGAATAGGTTGTGGTGGTTTGGAGTAGTTGGGTAGCAGTGGCAATGGGATGGTATGGATTTGAGTGGGAGGACTGGAATAGGGTGGATTGCAGTAGATTGGATTGGAGGGTGATGGGCTGGATTGGAGTGGGGTGGGTTGGATTGGAATAGAGTGGGGTGGAGTGGAGTTGGGAGGATTTGAGTGGGTTGGATCGGAGTGGGTGGACTGAGTGGGGTAGATTGGTTTGGAGTGGGGTGGATTGAAAAGGAGTGGGTGGATTGGATTGAGGATCGGTGAACTGGAGTGGGGTGGTGTAGATGGGCTGGATTGGAGTGGGGTGGATTGAACTGGGCTGGGGCGAACTGGAATGGGGTGGGGTATGGTAGATTTGATTGGACTCAGGTGGTATAGATTGGATTGGGGAAGACTGGACTGGGTAGGTTGGGGTAGGGTGGGGTGGATTGTACTGAGGTGGATTGTACTGAGTTGGGTGGATTGGAGTGGGGTGATTGGATTGAGCGGGTGGATTAGATGGGCTGGTGGGGTGAGTCGGATTGGATTGGAGTGGGTTGGATTGGAGTGGGTAAATTGGATTACAGTGGGGTGGACTGGATTGGAGTGGGGTGGATAGGATTGGAGTGGGGTGGACTGATTGAGTGGGGTGAATTGGTTCAGAACGGGGTATTGGGTGGATTGGATTGGTGTGAATTGGTTTGCAATGAGGTGGATCGGATTGGATTTGGGTGGATTAGATTGGGGTGGGGTGGATTGGATTGGATTGGGGTGAAGTGAACTGGTGTAGAATGAGGTGGGGTAGGGTGGATTGGAGTGGATTGAATTGGTTTGGAGTGGGGTGGATTGGACAGGAGTGGGTTGGATTTGATTAGGGTGAATTGGGCTGGATGGGGTGGATTGGAGTGTATTAAACTGGAGTGGATTGGGGTGAATTGGACAGGAGTGGGTTGGATTGGATTGGAGTGGGGTGGATTAGATTGGAGTGTGGTGGATTAGGGTGGGGTGAATTGGATTGGTGTGGGGTGGATTAGATTAGAGTGGGTGGATTAAGGTGGTTTGGATTGAAGTGGGGAGGATTAAGGTGGACTGGTTTGGAATGGGGTGAATTGGAGTGGGGTGGGTGGATTGGGTTTGAGTGGGTTGTGGTGGATTGAGTGGGTAGGTTGTATTGGAATGGGATGAAATTAATTTGAGTGGGTGGATTGAATAGGGTGGATTTGGGTGAGTGGATTGTATTGGATTCGAGTGCGGTGGATTGGAGTTGGAGGATTAGGGTAGAATGGATTGGGATGGGTTGGAGTTGTGTGGGTTGAATTGGAATGGGGTGGGTTGGATTTGAGTGGAGTGGGTTGGGTTGGAATGGGGATGGGTGGGTTGGATTGAAGTGTGTGGACTAGAGTGGGGTGGATTCATTTAGACTGAGGTGGATTGGACCGGAGTTGGGTGAACTGAATTGGGCTGGAGTAGACTGGGGTGAATTGGGATGGATTTGATTGGAGTGTCGTGGATTGGACTGAGGTGGGTTGGATTAAAGTGGGTGGATTGGAGTGGTGTGGATTAGATTAGATTGAGGTAAATTGGACTGGAGTGGAGTGGATTGGGGTGAATTGGAGTGGGTGGATTTTGGTGGAGAAGGGTGGATTGTGGTGAATTGGAGTGGGGTGGAGTGGTGTGGATTGGATATGGTTGAGGTGAATTTGATTTGCGTGGGGTTGGTTGGATTGGGCTGGATTGGAGTGGGGTGGATAGGAGTGGGGTGGATCGTTTTGGACTGGAGTGAGGTGGCTTGGTGTGGGGAGGATTGGATTGGGGTGGGATGTTGTGGGTTGGATTAGATTGGATTGGAGTGGGGTGGATTGGATTGGGGCAGAGTGGATTGTGGGAGATTGGAGTTGGTCAGATTGGATTGGGGTGGACTGGCGTGGGGTGGATTGGATTGGGGTGGGTTGGAAGGATTGGAGTGGACTGGATTGGGGTGAGTGGTCTGGATTGGAGTGGGATGGATTGCTGTGGAGTGGACTGGAGTGGGATGGATTGGATTGGTCTGCAATGGATTACATTGGTGAGGGGTGGGGTGGATTAGATTGGATTGGGGTAGCGTGGATTGTATTGGGTGGATTGGTGTAGGGGGAGGTCAGTGGATTGGAATGGTTTGGAGTGGATTCAATTGAAGTGGGTTGGATTGGGGTGCATTGCACTATTATGTGTTAAAGCATAATTTCAGAAATTACACATAAGAAGGAAACAATGGGCCTGATTCTAACTTTGGAGGACGGTGTTAAACCGTCCCAAAAGTGGCGGATATACCACCTACCGTATTACGAGTCCTGGAACTCGTAATACGGTAGGTGGTATATCCGCCACTTTTGGGACGGTTTAACACCGTCCTCCAAAGTTAGAATCAGGCCCAATGTCTCTTTGTAATATTTAGAACAAGATAATTATCATCAGCGCCCACAAGCAAAAACAAAACAAAACATGAGTGCAAAGTGAGAAAATAAGACTTGGCAGAATAAAATAAGGTCAACTATAGAAATTTAAACTTTGCAATTTAGTTTTTCCTGTTAGGCACATTTTTGCCCGTCACACACCTTCTGTTTGCAGGGCACTAGAAGTTAAAAAGAACAAAACAGCACTTATATCACGTTGGGAGCAGCAGACGGACACTGGTTAAGTTGAATCAATCAGTGCTTGGTCCCTGCTCCACAGAAAGGAAAGGAAATGATGCTAGGCCTGTAGTGATCAATTACAAGGCTTTACAGAAGAGTGCCATACAAGCCAACAAATGGTAAACAATGAGTGGGCACCAAGCCCTTTTTGTTAACAAAAGTGTCTCGCAAGTGAGATGCATGCACTAGCACATGCTATTGCAGGCTCAGTCATAAAAGTAGACCACTAATGGTGCTGATGGACCAGGGCTCACTGTCCCTCCATATGTTTTGGGCAAGGCCATAGTGTGAGGGAAGTATAGCAAAGGTGAAACGCAAAATGGGCCCAAACATAGAGTGCACTTCTAGGCATGGTCTTCACTCACCTGAGCTGCATTTGAAGGGTAGGTTCTTACACAACCTTCCTTTGATCTACTCTGAGGGCTAGAGATGGCTTCTTGGAATCTGGGGCCAGATGTAGCAACTGACGAATTTGCGAGTTGCAAAGTGCGAGTCCATGCGACTCGCAATTTGCAACTCGCAAATTCGTATGCAGTACGGTGTCTCAGACACCGACTGCAACTCGCTATGGGGTCGCAATGACCCACCTCATGAATATTCATGAGGTGGGTCACAAATTGCGGCCCCATAGCGAGTATAGGCACTCGCTAACATGGAGGCCTGCTATCATCAGCAGACCTCCATGTTCGTGACCTGCTTTTAAATAAAGCAGTTTTTTTTTTTTAAGTGTAGCCCGTTTTCCTTACAGGAAAACGAGCTGCACTTAAAAAAAAAACGAAACCTTTAGTTTCGGTATTTTTTCAGGGCAGGGAGTGGTCCCTTGGACCACTCCCTGCCCTGAAAAAATATTTTTGGGTCCAGTCACAAACTGGAAGGGTCCCATGGGGACCCCTTCCAATTTGCGAGTGGGTTACCATCCACTTGAAGTGGATGGTAACTGCGATGCCATTTGCGACCGCGTACGCGGTCGCAAATGGTATTGCATCCCACTGCGACTCGCAAATAGGAAGGGAACACCCCTTCCTATTTGCGAGTCGGAAATGCATATTGCGAGTCGGTAACGACTCGCAATATGCATTTCTGCATAGCAAACCCACGTTTGCAACTCGCAAACGGCGATTTTCGCCGTTTGCGAGTCGCAAATGGTTTGCTACATCTGGCCCCTGGTCACTACTGTCTGGACTCCTTGCAGTGTGGCGGTCCTACACAGGCTAGACAGCAGCAAAAGGACATGCCAAGCAACAAGCATGCCGCGGCTCCACTTTCAGGAAGCCACACAGCATGGCTCATTTCATTGTACAAAATGCAGAAGATGGCACCAAATTACAGTCACATTCTTGGGAAGTTCGACTATAGCCCACCACTAATCAAGTGCTTCTTTAGAAGGTGATTGCAAACAATCCCCCATATACACTGATTTTACTATTCACAGCCATTGGTGTAACCACACTCCTGATAAGGAATGTAAGCCGTATCTTTCATTTTTAACATAATAAACCAAGGAGGTTCATATTACTACAGGTCACTGGACTTAATTTACATGGGACATGAGTCGGCATCAACCCTGGATGCAGCCACTGATCCCCAAAGTTACAGAAACAATGTGATTAGCCAGGACCTGAATGAATAGATTGTGTCGGATAGCCATAGACACTAAAGTAAGGGAAGGCCATTTTTGGGTCTCTTTCTCTCTCTCCCTTTGTAGCCGAAGGAGTTAATTGGGGAACAGTATCTTTTTAGGTTGCAGTAGTTATCCCCTCGAATTGAGATGCAAAAAGTTAAAATACTGGGTAACTGCAGAGACAAACGCAAAATGATGGGGTAGCCTGTATATCAGGCTTTGGGTCATCAGATACCAGTGTACCAGAGCTAGAGAACCAAGCTATTCTCGTTGATAACTCCCTTGATTGGCTTCCCCTACCCTTGGGCAAGGCAATGGGCCTCCAAGTAATCCCCTCCTGCCTTTGGGAAAATTAAACCAATCAGAGTGCTTCTTTTTGTTTTTAAAGTTTTCCCGCTGTTGACAAATACTAACACAAATATACAAAATGGAAAAATGTACAAAGGCCACTTCGTATTTTTTGTTTATGGTCTAAAAATGGCTAAACAAAAATATTCAAAACCCATAAAATGTGCAAATTGAACCAAGCTCTCAGTGCCTGCCAACTTTGATGTATTTTCAGCCACCCGTTTTTAGATCTCCCTTAAGACAATCATGAGCTGCCTCTTGCAAGAAATTTTGTTTTCTAACAGTGGGCTTAGAGGCCACCTATTGCTTTCCATTGGTTGGATTTAGTGTCACTCTCATTTGCTTGCTTCTTATAGGTCAGCCTCTGTAGGCTTCCTTCCTCTTGATGTGTGTGTCCCTCCCTGGAATATGGACGCATGATTTATTCATGAGCTACTTTTTTCTTTCTGTTTAAGTACTCTACCAGAGTACATCTTTTTCTGCTGCCTCTCCTTTGTACTCCTCTCCCCATGCGTTCTTCTTGCCTGCCAGCCCTCCACTGTCAGTCATGTTGCTCTCCCACCTGCCCTTCCTCTGTTCTCAGTATTGCCCCACACACGCCCTCCCTCCTTCCATTGGCTCACTGCTGCAACCTGTAAACCATGGCTAATGCCCTCCTTCCATCAAGCAATAAAAAATGTGCCATGACACTACCATGTAAAAGCCGTTTTTGAAAACATTCAGCCATGCTGGACAGTCGTCGTGCTGATGTGCAGCATGGCTAAAAACACTAACCAAGCCAAGATCTTGCATTGGCGAAACCCATTACCTTGACCAATGCTTGTTATGTTTGAAGTGATGGTACGGGCAGCATTTGTGCTGGCAGACGCACAGAACACAGAACAAGAAAGGACTCTGGGCTACTCTGTGGATTTGCTGTGCAAAAGGTGCTGTGCAACTGCTTTAGAGAGGGAGATGTGCAAGCATCATGGATCACCAATGGCTTTAACATCTCTTATGTGCCAGTTTATTATATTTTATTTTTATTGCTGAGCCACTGGTGAGTTTAGAGAAATAATGCCTTTGTGCATAGAGCACGTTAATTCAGAAAATTCTTGAGAAGGCTTAATGCTTGGGCGGGTAATGGCCTACACGTTGTGAAAGCAGAGCGCATGAAAGTGATTGATTATACGGAAACAATTGTCAGGAAGCAAAATAAACATGCAGATATCTGAGCATGTTTTAAAAGAACTTTTAGGCACTTGAGAAGTGATGCAAGGTGCGAAAATACTGATGTGAAAGCAAAACTACTAAAATAAGGTATCATGAACATATATGTTTGGCACTGTAAAATAACTTTTCTAGTAAACGAATGTGTAGTATTTTCCTTCGTCTTTTTATTTTATGAAATATGAAAATGTGTTTAATTTAAAATCAGGATTGTGAAAAAAGTGCATCTATAGCTAGCTTGCTCTAGGTACACTGCCTGTCATATTATTGGTCCTTAGCATTAACTAACGAAATGAGTGCATGCTGGTAGTTTGCATCAATTAATTAACACATTGAATAGCAACTATTTCTAAATAGACAGTGTAGAACTGGATATACAGGCCCAATTCAGAAACATATTTGCATGTGTAAGTTTGGTTTATACACTCAAATATTTGTTTTACCTTTGCAAAACCATTCTTCTAATACATAAATGTTTGTTTCACACTTACACTTGCAAAACTTCTTATGCACATAGAGTTTACTGTATGAGTAAATCTACTCCTGAGGGCAGGGGGATGTGTGAATTCCAATGCCATGGAAGTTTCTGCACACTCAATAATTGGCATGTTTCTGGGTATTCACAAACCAATATCTGACCCTTCCATGCTACAAATGATCAGAGACTATTCCCACCACGGGAGTACTTTCATTTCCAGAGTAGGAGTGAGGGATCATCTAGTCCTGATGATGGTCGAACACCTGCTTTCTAGGCTCTGTAGGGAGGCCGAAACATGTTGACTGTGGGAGATGCATAAATGATAGTATTAGCCAGCATCCTATAGTGAATACCTTCCAACCTCACCAGAGGCAGCCCTGATTAATATACTGTTGTTTAGTCATAAGGCAGTTTAATGACATAACATTCAAAACATAATCTCTCCTTTAACTAAAAAAGCTCCTAACATATTGAGACCCTTCAGACAAGAGTGTTTCTTGATCTGAATGAGGAGCAGATCCGAGGATGAAGCAGGCCGCCATTTGGTTAGTGAGGGTCTGGTATCATTATAAAAGGAATGCCCTGATGAGTAACTAGTTGTTTCATCCTCCTTGTACCTAACAAGAAGTTTGCTACATCTTATGTTTTTTGCATAGTTGAGGAGTTAAGGAACTTACAGAAAAACACCATTAAACAGTTAGCCAGCGTCTTTGAATTGGTACTGCAGGTTATCATGTGACAATATACATGTATGTAGAAATCACAGAATGTTTCCTGGAGCACACCTAGAAACATGTGACTGGCACAGGTTTAATGGGTACTTCTGAGAAGCCTTGTGAATTTCCCAAATATTATCGCTTTTGACCTATCCAAGGGAATAACCCTGCAGGGGGGATAAAGGCCTAACCTTAAGAAAGAGTTTTTTTTCAATATTTGATGTAGATCGTACAGTTTTGGAAACCAGCATGCCCTGTGTTACTATCAGTATTAGAAGATACTAAACTGCAGTTTTCCCTATCTGTGATAATAGGCAAGAAGATGACGTGGGCATGGGCGACTGCTACATTGTTACAGAGGTGGGGTCATTCCATGGAAGGCGGTGATAACACTGACATCAACCAGAAAAAGATTTTTCCTTAAGGAAAGGACCAGGATTGATTTTACACGGAAGCCAATCTTTCCTCTGCATCATTAGATATTGTGAGTAATGAGTCTAAATAGTAGGTGTACACAAAACCTACATCCATGCATCCTTCCTTCTGTTTAATCAGTCCTCAGTCCCTCGCCTTGTACCCGCTTGAATGACGGCCAGAATGTTTGTTGCCTTTGTGTGGTGGCCTCTGTGTTTTATTTATTGACATGGGTAACTGGCTTTTACTGATTCCCCTACATCTCTTTAATAGTCATCCATTCTTAAATCTCCATCAATCTCCTTCATCATCTGATTGTTTGCCTCCCCTTCTTTTATGTCGTACACCCTGCCTCTCCTTCCTCCTCTCTCTAGTACCAGTTTCCATTCCCTGCTTAGTACAATCAAGTGCCTGAGTTAGGCTGACAGCCACTACTATGTTTGGAGGCTATTCCATTCAGCTTATTCCTTCTCATGTTCCCTCGTTTTCACTGTCCTGCCACATCCAGTAGTGTCTGGTGACCACAGAGCAGCATTCAGTAATGTTCATGTACCAACAAAACTTAGCATCTGGGTGCATTGATGACTGCAGGTCAGGTGGTTTCTGTGCATGAGTACAGCATGGATACCTCTTTGTCTGCGGGTTTATGTGCACGGTTGCCCATAGAAATGTTCCTCTGTCTACATATTTGCATTTATGCCTCTTATGTGTGAATGTGTGGGTGGATGTTGTTCGTGTCTCTGTGTGGATGCAAACTAAGTGGCGTTGTCAATGCTTGTTTAGGCTTTCACGTATAAAGCTACTTAGAAAATTTCGTGTAAATATAAAAAAAACACTTTTTTTACTATGCCGATTATATATTATATATTTTTCGCACCATTGATCAATCTGCTCCAAATTGGAAACAATGGAAATTGGTATTTTGTGTTGTGTTATTTCAAGGCTTGATGGAAAGTAGCCAAAGAGGCGATAAAGCTATTCCTGGTGCAAAAATTGGTTTTCCTAAAGATTGCTGTATCAACCTTAACTATTAACGAATTAGATCTAATTTATTTGAAAAAATATCTTTTGGCACCAACTACAATACAGATGACCTCAGAACAGGGGGGATTTGAAGATTGAAAGTTTTCCAATAAAGTTGGGGGAATTGGCACTTGGAAGAGTACGCCAAATTTAAGGAAACAGGGTGTATCAGTCAATTGAAAATTCACTACTGAAAATAGCTGCTATATGCATGCCTCGGCCTGCTTCTGGACAAAGCCTCTGTTTCTCCCAGAGTTGTTAAACTGAGGGCCATAAAATTGGGGGAATAGTGACGGCTCTTAGAAAATGGAGAAATGCAGTATTAAACACTCTACATAAACACGCTATTATTAATTGTGCTTAGGCTCACCAGGAGGCACATATTACCATGAAACAATGACCAAAAATGTGCTTGCAACCACGTTGTACTGAGAGAATCTATAAGAAAGAAAAACATGTTTTCGCAGAGGTTTTTTTTTTACCCCCAACCTTTGAATATACTTTTCTCCTGCTGTTTATTTCAACTAGTTGGCAAACTGCGTGAAATGTCACCTTCTTCATCAGGAGAAACATTTGCAGCTTCGAAGAGCCACGCGCACAACCTGATACAGGGGCCTCTGTTCTCCGCTTTCAACCGAGCCCCAGGGTGCAGGTGTCTCCTGTCACCCCGAATAACTGAGGCCCGTTCCTGGGTTCTGTGCGTGACCGAAGACTTCCGGTTCCCCCAGGCCTAGAAATCCAATTACCATGCACGGCTGAAGGGATTACGTCTGTTTTGAGGGTGGCCGCTGTGTTCTCAGCGGAGGGTTTTTATCTGGCCCTGAGAGCCACGGAAGAGGATGGCCTGGCTCCATTCCATGGCATAACATCGCGCCTCGATTTTAGCACTGCTGTGTCACAATGATGGCCTCACCATCCACAAAGCTGGCCCACCAGCTGCGGAAATCCATTAGCCACGCAGAAGTCAAAACATACCTCCAAAGAAGAGATGTACCATCTCCTGGCTCTCTCCACCTGTAGAAGAATGCATGCGCTAAGCCTCCCCGCCTCCATGGAATTGGTGAAGGCATGATGGCTAAGGAGGTTTAAGAGGTCAGCACCGCGCAGTCTGAGAGGAAGCGCGGTAAAATAAGAAAGGGCCAAGATGGTGGCCGAAAGGAAGGGGCTTGTGGACCCACGTGGCAATGTCGCCTTCACCGGAAGTAGAGGCCAATGGAGCACGAAGCCTGTGAAAACTGGAAAGGGCATGGAGAGCGGACACAAGACTCAGAACTGGCAATGTGATTCTGGGCGTAACAACTGCGACAGACGAGGGACTTCCAAGAGATGCAACCCATCTTGCTCTGGCAGCTTAAGCCCCATCTGCCTTTCAACCATAGAGACCATTGTCGGAGAGTGGATGAGCAGGAATCCTGGTGGCAAGTACAAATCACCGACCTGCAAGGTAAAGGTATGGGGCGAGCGCCTTCTGGCAGCTGTCTAGATTGCTGGAACCAGCAGCAAGGTGGGAACCGCTTTGTGACCTCACACAGTTGGGAACTGCCACAAGGGACGAACAAATCCATGGATGAAGAAATCTACGCGCCGAAGGCCGGGTTAATCCTACTGTGCCCTAACCCTGCTACATGGTGAGTCCTTCGCTTGGGGTACTTTCCCAAACCTTTCTCAACCAGAAAGTGGGTTGCTGGAGCCAAACAAAATAATAAAAACAAAAGTAATTTCCTAAAGTAGGCAGATTCAAAGTAAAATTGCCGGATTTGCTGTAAGTGTCCCAACCTGCTGCTCAAAATGTGACAATTCATTTTAGTCACACAGACCTGCTCCTATATGCAGTGGTGCTGCTCTACCGGCTGGACAGGCCGGTAATTAATCACAAAACAAAGTTGTCCTCTGCGAAATTGTATTATTTTGTTTGGCTTCAGCAACCCACTTGGGAAAATACAACATAATGTGCAGGACTACCTAACCAACATGCACTTTGTACTTATTTTAAGAGGCCCACTGGGCCAAGACTGTTACTAAAATAGATTAATCAGGTGCCTGCAATTGAACTAGCTGAAGAGCCCTATCCAGTCTTCAAATGAGGGAAGAAATATCTGGAACGCCTCCAGCAATGGCTGCACCTACGAAGGTGAAATACCTCATATTTCTCTGCTGATGAAGGGATTTACCCAGAAACACATGTCCAGAGATGATTTTAGAGCACAAGGCCAGAAATAATGAAAACGCTTTCAGATTTCACTGTGAGTTGCTGGCTTTACTATTTTCCCAATTACTGAACCTGTTGGGAGCGTGCATTCGCAGAGGATAACTTTGTTTTGTGATTAATTACCGGCCTGTCAAGCCGGTAAAGCAGCACCACTGCATATAGGAGCAGGTCTGTGTGACTAAAATGGATTGTCACATCTTGAGCAGCAGGTTGGGACACTTACAGCAAATCCAGCAATTTTACTTTGAATCTGCCTACTTTAGGAAATGACTTTTGTTTTTATTATTTAGTTTGGCTCCAGCAACCCTCTTGGGAAAATACAACATAATGTACAGGACTACCATACCCAACATGCACTTTGTACTTACTTTAAGAGGCCCACTGGGGCAAGACTGGTACTAAAATAGATTAATCAGGTGCCTGCAATTGAACTAGCTGAAGAGCCAAGTATCCAGTCTTTAAATGAGGGAAGAAATGTTTGGAACGCCTCCAGCAATGGCTGAACCTACACAAGTGAAATACTTCATATTTCTCTGCTGATGAAGGGATTTACCCAGAAACACATGTCCTGAGATGATTTTAGAACACAAGGCCGGAAATAATGAAAACGCTTTCAGATTTCACTGTGAGTTGCTGGCTTTGATATTTTCCCGATTACTGAACCTGTTGGGAGTGCGCATTCGCAGAGGACAACTTTGTTTTGTGAAATATATATATATATCTATATAAAACCTAAGTTTATATATATCTATATATATAAACTTAGGTCGGCGCTTGTGTTTACAACCAGCCCTCCGGCAGGCCTGGCCTATGAATGCTGTGTTTTCTGTCTGGGGATGCTCTTTTCATGCTATCTGGCCATGACATCAGTAACCTCAGGGGCTACCACAGGACTAATGTTCCCAGGCTGCTCAACCCACCTTTTTGTTATGGGCATCGTGCCATGTGCAGGATTGCTATCAGGTTCGCCCTGAAGGCCATTTGACCTTCATTAGAAAGGTGCACTCCATCTTCCGTATAGTATTACGGAAGTCTTAGGTAATCAACTTCGGTATGATGCACTCAACCTGTTGGGTGTACAAAATGTGCTAACTGCTGTGTTTAACTTCCTCCTTTACCTGTTCACAGTACTGTTAAATTGTGCTCCGTGTCACACCTGCCTTGGTCTCAACCCTGATCACATGACGAGTGGTGAAGCCAATACAAAGCCTTCCTCATGGTAGCCTGCAATCAAATCTTTTACCTTACCATCTTTTGATCAATGTTCTCCCCGAATACATCAATTAAAATACTTTAAACTCTCATAAAAATGTTAAAATAATTTTTATGATTGTTTTCTGTACCACTAAAAGAAATATTTGACCAACAGTTTTTGTAGTTGTAGAAACAATTTCAAAATTCCAATTCGTTTCAAAATATTTGAACACATTGTGTATAATCGATAACATTCCTATAACATTTAAACAATGAATATTCAAAACAGCATAACATTTTTACTGCTGCTATCTTGATGTATTGCAGCGCCCTTTAAATCACCCAAATAAAAAGAGTTTGATTAGAAATTATATGGTTTTGAAGAATAGGTTTAAGTATGTGGAGGGACACCTACGCTGTGAGGAATAGAATACTTTCTCCTATAAGAGAGCATAATGGAGAGACAAGGTGCTCAGATGAAAATATTAGCATACACAGAAAAAGTAAGGATTTGTAAAAGATACTTTGTTAAATACATTTCAACAAAAGATGTATAGGGAAAATATTTTAAAACATGAACACCTCCGAAGGTCATCAGTCTTGTAAAGGGACACATCACTCTTTCAAAAGAAATAGCATTTTACTACATGAAATAGCAACTTCTAATACTGTTAACAGAACTGCCACCCCCAACCCCGCCTTGAAGGGTACCACACTAACTTCCTTACATCATAAAGGGGTAGTGGGCAGGGGCACAATTGAAAGACCCCCTTATTAGCATTCTTCACATGCACCCACTTTTGGAATCCCACAAGGTGCTCTGAGATACCACATCACCCTCCACACTGTGAATATGTAGCTTCCTTTGTATTGAACATCTCCTGATTTTACTGCACCAGTATGAGGTGAGTCAAAATCGATTAAGCAAGAGATAAAAGATGGGACATTCTCCCATTCAGGGTTTTCATAACTTTGCAAATTATCCTTAGCTCTTAAGTCCTGATTATGAGTGTGTTTTCCGACCCACGAGTAAACCCCTGTTTGCACAAGGGCCAGAATTACAATTGAGTGATATTTACAGCATCTGATAATTACTTGATGTGTTAAATATTTCATTTGTCGTTAAATTTAATGAGGGAAAAGTTTACAGTATTTACTGTACCTTGCAGATTTTGGTGCATTCAGCAACAAGAGACAGATGTTTTTTCCACAAACTCATAATAGGTGTTATCTATTACTCCTAATAAATAATGTACCTCAGCGTATTGTTATTTATTTGGTGCACTAAAACTCAGAAGCAGGGCCCTAGGGCTGCCTACAAAGAGTGGGACAATTGGTTGACACAGTTCGGCCACTGCACTGATGAAAGTGTCATTCGCATTTCAATCATGTAGGACAACCCCTTCTGTGAGCAGAGAGTCACTCATCACAAGTGATGGCATTTTGACTCTTTACATCTCTTTCAATAAAAGGGAGGAGGAGCACTGAGAGGCAAAATATTCTGCTTCTTTTACATTGTTGACAAGGTACATAATAAGGAGGAACGGCGAAGTGGTGATGATGGCACAGTTCCTCCAGGAGTACTTAAAAACCATCTGCAGCCCCGAAGACACTCCCACAATTTTCTGACTGACTCACAAACCTGACCTTGGAGGAAACCATTACCCTGATCATAAGTAGGGGTGGGCAGAACTTGTGGAGTTTCACTCTGTGCAATCCCATGGAGTTACATGAAAACTCCTTGAGACTCCGCAGAGTTCCGCCAATGGGTGGAAATATGCACGTTGCACTCCTCACGTTATATTCTAGCACCAGCAATGCGCACACTGCTACAAAATCAGTGCAAACTGCACAATGAGGTGCATAAGGGCATGCAGCCCTTCTAGGTGATTTTGCTGCCACTTGAGTACAAAATCTACCCGAGTGGCAGCCAATCTACTTAAGAAGCAGTCCGCTGACCGTGACTGCTCACGACCGCCCATGTAGAAAATCCCACTAGGGGACACCCAATCTCGCTTACATTTCTAGAGCCTTGCAGGGAAAAAATTCCACCACACGGCGATTGGTGGAATTTGGCTGGAACTCCATGTTACACTAGTAATGTGCAGTTGACAAATTCTGCCAAACAGGCATCTGGAGTGTAAGCTTCTCTCACAACAAATAGACACAGCACAGCACAGAAAATGATGCAAAAGCTTCATTTACACAAAGAAGAGCACAGCACTTGTTAGGTGGACTGTTGGGTCAGATTGTTTCACAAACACAACAGGTACAGTACAAGCTTCTTCAAACATCTGCAAAGCATATCCACTAATTACAAAGAGTAAGTGCGGTCATTCACACTGCATACTTCTCCACACATGTAAAAGGTAGAACGTGGACATCTGATGTGCAAGCGCATGATCCCCTCGCACACAGCAGATACAGGACATGTTGCCTTAGCTCACACACAAGATGCATAGCAAGGGCAGGACTGCAAGTTTCCATTGCACAGACAGACTGCATGTAGCACAGGCAAATGAAGGACAATCTTCTCTCACACACCACAAGTTTGGTACATGCACCTACAGTTGAAGCTTTCCTCACACAATGTTTCAGTTGAGGCATTCATAGTGCAAGCTTCTCTAACAAACAGAGCAGATGCGAAAGAAGCATACTAAATGTTCCCCTCATAGTCCATACAGGTACAGTGCAAGCACCTGCAGTCCACTCATATTCAGTGCAGGTAGAGTCCATGCATCTGCAGTCCACTCATACTCTGTGCAGGTATTGTGCACACATCTGCGGTGCACTTATAGTGCAGGTACAGTACATGCATCTAAGTCCACCCATACTCAGTGCAGGTACAGTACATGCATCTGCAGTGCACTCATACATGCATCTGCAGTACACTCAGTGCAGGTACAGTACATGCATCTGCAGTGCACTCATACTCACTGCAGGTACAGTTCATGGATCTGCAGTCCACTCATTCTCAGTGGCGGTACAGTACTTACATCTGAAGTACACTCATACTCAGTGCAGGTACAGTACAAGCATCTGCAGTCCACTCATACTCAGCACAGTACCTGCATCTGCAGTGCACTGATACCCAGTGCAGGTTCAGTGCATGCATCTGCAGTCCTCCCATACTTAGTGCAGGTACAGTACATACATCTGCAGTGCACTCATACTCAGTGCAAGTACAGTACACGCATCTGCAGTGCACTCATACTCAGTACTTGTATAGTACATGCATCTGCAGTCCACTCATACTGAGTGCATGTTTGCATCCACAGGCCACTCATACTCAGTGCATGTTTGCATCCACAGGCCACTCATACTGAGTGCATGTTTGCATCCACAGGCCACTCATACTCAGTGCATGTTTGCATCCACAGGCCACTCATACCCAGTGCAGGTTCAGTGCATGCATCTGCAGTCCTCCCATACTTAGTGCAGGTACAGTACATGCATCTGTAGTGCACTCATACTTAGTGCAGGTACAGTACATGCATCTGCAGTGCACTCATACTCAGTACTTGTACAGTACACGCATCTGCAGTCCACTCATACTCAGTGCATGTTTGCATCCACAGGCCACTCATACTGCGTGCATGTTTGCATCCACGGGCCACTCATACTCAGTGCAGGTTTGTATCCACAGTCCACTCATACTCAGTGCAGGTGCAGTGCATGCATCTACAGTGAAATCATCCCTAACATTCGGAGCAGGTAAGTAGCGAGTGCCTCCTCCCCTACATAACATGTTGGGGATGGGGATGTTTGTCCTGAAGAAAAGCAGGTGCACTGAAATCTTCTTTCTCTCAAACAACGGGCGTTATCTCCAAGCTTTCACTTCTCGGATTGGTTATATCACTGTCGACAGCAGTGCAAGCTTCTCTAACCTACTGAATAAATACAGTAGCAGTGAAAGTTTCCCTCGCACAGAGGAAAGGTACCATAGGGAAAGAGACTGGATTTCAGCTTGTATAGCAACACGTGCCAGATGAACAAGCTTCTTTCATGCACATAACGTGCATTATGAGCATTGGCAGTACAAGCATCCCTCACCTCACACACAGATCATGCAACGCAAGGACAGCAGTGCATAGTTCCATTACACATACTGTGGGCAGTAGTGGTAACAGAAGAGTAAGCTTCACTCACATGCACAGGTGATACAATACAGGAATGTATAGTGCAAGCTTTGTTTGCCTCTCCTGCAGAACAGGCACGGCAGGGCAGCAAGGTCAATCTTCCCTCACACAAAGAGCAGGCACAGCACAGTTATCTGCAATGCAAGCTTCCCTCACAGAACGAGCAAGTCCAGTATATGCATCCGTGTCAGCTTCCCTCACACTCACAGACACACACACACCTCTAGCTAGCAGTTCAGGCTTCTGTTATGCACAGCTGGTATAGTACAAACACCTGTAGTGCAAGCCTCCCCCACATGCTTCAGGTACCATAGAGTAGAGGCGTTCACAGTGTGAGTTTCACTCACATAGAACAGGTACAGGGTGTAGGTACTTGTCAAGGAGCTAAGCATCCGTAGTATTAGCTTCCATCACACACAGCAGGCACAGTACCAACATCCACAGTTCAAGCATCTTTCAAAAACTGACCCAGTACAATCATCCACTTTAAAAGGTTCCCTGACAGGGCAAGCTTCCCTCACACACAGAATAAATACATGAGGGCAAACATTATGATCTAAGATTGCACAGAGTGGTAATATGAACAAGAAAAGGTACCCTCACACAAAGTAAACGCATATTAAAAGCAAGTGTAGTGCAAGCTTTCCTTGGCTCATACACAGAACATGCACAGAAAGTTTAAATTTGACAAACAGACTCAGCAGGACACTGGTGAAAAACACAAGCTTTTCTTGCCAACAGCAGTTTAGGTATATCTTTAGTGTATACACCCTTTCTACAAAGCAATGGTCCTGAAATGTGAGCTTCCCTAACACACAGCAGGTACAGAAGCAAACTTCTCATACACAAAAGGTACAACACATGCTTTTGCAGAGCAAGCTTCACTAACACAGAAAAGTGCTTGGCATGGATGATAGTTTTGAAGACAAGTCCCCACTGTGCAGGTTTTCCTCTCAAAAAGCACAGTGCTGTAGGACAAGCTTCCAGTGCTAAGACTGTATAGTGCTAACAACAGCTGTGCAAGCTTCATTCGCACACAGAGCAAGTACAGTATAAGAAGTTCTAGTGCAAGCTCCTCTCACCTCACAAATAGAAAATGCATAGCACAGGCAGCTAGGAACGCTTCTCATACCCAGACTGGGTACAACATTGGCAACAGAAAGGCAAGCTCAGCTCACACAGTGAGCAGATTCAAAACAGGTATCTGTAATACAAACTTGGCAGTTCACTTGGCCTAAGACCTCCATGCATACACCAGTATGGCAGAACCCAGAGATACTCTGAAAAATAAAAGATAGTGGAGAACAACAGAAAGATTGAGGAATCTGCCTTATGGTGATGTATTGTAATTCAGTTATATCATATCTTTTCAAGAGCTATAATAGTACGAACTTCCTTGTTCTCTTTTTATCAAATATCTGTAAATCAGGTGTAGTTTTCTTCCTTTGCTGCCTAAAGTATACAGTTTGAATGGCCATAAGACATGTATTTGTTATGAAAGCATTTCCCCACAATGTTCTTGTGACATCTATGTGTGTCATTTGTTCCCCCTTCTAGAGTTTAGGGTGGTGGGCAGATGTTTGTCGGTGACTATTCACTTCTGGGCATCAGCTTATGCCAAATTAAGCGGCCGGGTGCTAACTTCAAGGCGGCCTCAGTGATGTCACAAGCATATGTCCTGGAGACGGATATTTCCAAACTACTGTCCACCTTCAAAACATCCTCTCACCTGGCAGCCCCCCTCCCAACCTCCCTGACTAAAAAACTCAACCAGACCCTTACCCCCAACTGGACCAAGATCATCAACAGCTCCCTGAAATCCGGCGTGATACCTGACTGCCTCAAGCTGGGTCAAATCACACCAATGCTAAAGAAACCAGGAGCAGACCTTAACAACTACAGACCAGTCTCCAACCTACCCTTCCTTGCCAAACCTTTAGAGAGATGTGTTCTCTATCAACTAATCCAACACATAGATAACAACAACCTTCTTAACCCTCTCCAATCTGGGTTCAGAAAAGGTTGTAGCACAGAAACAGCTATTCTAAACATAGTAGATGACCTTTGCAACTCCCTTGACTCTGACCGATGCTGCCTGCTGATTCTCCTAGCCCTATCGGCGGCCTTTGACACTGTTGACCACAAGCTGCTACTGGACTCCCTCCAAAGGAGAATTGGCATGGAAGGTGCAGTCCTACGCTGGTTCTCTTCCTTCCTACAGAACTGAACGCAACAAGTAAAAATAAATAACATGACCTTGGCCACTTCGATAATCACCAGAGGGGTTCCCCAAGGATCTGTCCTCTCACTCACACTCTTCTACATCTACATGACCCGCTCACTGCCATTTTCAACCGAGCCAACATCCCCTTCCACCTATACGCTGACGACACTCAACTTCACATGGAAATTTCCTCTATAGAGGACATACACCGACTGAATGCCACCCTTAAAGAAGCTCAATTTTGGCTATCCCACAACCACCTGAAACTCAACCAGGATAAGGCAGAAATACTTCTCATATCAAAAACGAATCAGCTCCCCCAGATGCAAGAATGGCTAAAATCCAATGACGCTCTCAAAAGCAATCTTACCCCACAAACACGGTCAAGTCGCTTGGAATCACTCTGGACACCAACTTGACTATGCAGGACCATATAAGGAATAACGCAAATAATACTTTCCACAGCCTAAAACTGCTGAACAAAATCAAACCATTCATACCCCCAGATGACCTAAAACAGGCCACACAAGCACTTGTGCTCTCCAGACTAGACTACGGGATCTCCATCCTCACCGGCACGGCTAAATCCCAGCTTGCCCCCATGAGGTCCACCCTCCATGCAGCTACCAGAATGGTGACTGGAATTAAAAAATATGACCACATCTCCCCCGCCTTGAAAAGACTAAAATGGCTCCCAATCGAAGCCGGCTTCAATTTCAGAACTGCCTGTCTAACTCACAAAGCCCTGCACAATGGCAAACCAGAATACCTTGCCACTAAACTCATGAAAGCAGGTCTGTCAAGAACACTAAGAAGCTCAAACACCTTTCTCCTTGTCCTGCCCAAAACCCAGAAAGAAAAAGCCAGACATGCTCCTTTTCTAGCAACGCCCCCAAAATCTGGAACTCCATACCAGTCTACAGTAGATCTAACCCCTCCCTCCATATCTTCAAGAAGCAACTAAAAGAATTCCTCCTCAACCAAGCAACATCGCAGAAAAGAGCCATTGCTCACTCTAATTCCCCCCCCCACCACTGCCTCCACTCCATCGTCTGTGTCCATGTGAAATCTCCTGTATAATTTTTCTTTGAACATGTTCTTTTGATTGCCTGTACTGTTGTAAAGCGCTCTGATACCCTCGGGTCTTGCTAGTGCTATAGAAAACTCTCTAAATAAATAAACTTACGTTATAAGTATTTATAGAGTGCACTAAACCCAAGGGTATCAAGACCTGCTCTGAAGAAGAGTAACACTCCTTATTCCGGAGACTCCTCAAGACCTGGCTCTTCGAGCAGCAGTAACCCCTTCCCCCTAGCGCCTTGAGACCCGCACGGGTGAGTAGCGCGCTTTATAAATGTTAATGATTTGATTTGATTTGATTCTAAGCCAGCCGTGCTGGGTAAAAAGCTATGTTTTCAGTTTTTAAAGATTGAGAAGATTTCGACATCTGCAATATGAGGCTGCAGGGTGTTCCACAATTTGGC
This sequence comes from Pleurodeles waltl, assembly GCF_031143425.1. Classification (NCBI taxonomy): domain Eukaryota; kingdom Metazoa; phylum Chordata; class Amphibia; order Caudata; family Salamandridae; genus Pleurodeles; species Pleurodeles waltl. The sequence continues at coordinate 169,560,282 of NC_090441.1, forward strand.
TGCTCCCACCAAGAGAGCCCTTCCTCCCCATCTGGCTATGCGAAATCTAGGAACAGTAGCCAGTCTGCGAGAGGAAGATCTAAGAGATCTTACTGGTACATACGCATGGCATTGAGCTGTTTGGTGCTTTTAAGATAGAGGGCTTTATAAACCATACACAGGGCTTTGACAGCACTTCTGTTTCTGATGGGAAGCCAGTGAAGAGCCTGTAAACCTTCCCTCACTGCTACCTGTCTAGGAATGTCCAGAATGAGCTGGCCAGCACCATTCTGGATCATCTGCAACTTGTTGACACCTCTCCTATCCGTGTTGAGATAGAGGGAAGTACAATAATCTAATCGAGAGGTGATGAACGTAATGACAACTGCCTGACGTAGTTCCTTGGGGATGAAAGGAGAAATCTTCCCTAGTACTCTAATTTTGTAAAAAGAAGTGCTAGACGTACGACTGGCTTGATTGTTAAAACTCAAAGAATAGTCAACTAAGATACCCAGGTTTTTGGCGAATGCCAATTGGGCAGGGAGAGACCCAAACTCCTCGGGCCACCAGACATTAGACCATCTTGAGTCCTGGGGACCGAAGACCAGCACCTCTGTCTTTGCGGCATTGAGTATGAGCATGTTAATGCTCATCCATTTGTTGATGCTGGACATACATTGCCTGAAGGACTGGGCGACAGAGGTGACATCATTGGAGATCATCACAAATATTTGAGTGTCGTCAGTGTATGAATGAACCTTGAAGCCAAAAGACCGAACCAGGGCTGCCAAAGGCACCACATAGATGTTAAAGAGAGTCAGACTCACCTCAGAGCTCTGGGGGATGCCACAAGGAATACTGAAGGCGTCTGATGTGAAGTACCCACAATTGACCACCGGGACTCTGTAAGTGAGGAAGAAAGAAAGCAAACTGAGAGCAAGGACGCCAACCTCAATCTCTTCCAGCCATTGAATCATCCGAGTAGGCTATACCTTATCAAATGCTGCGGACATATCAAGTAGAAATAGAATGGCCCTCCCCCCCGATCCACGTGGCGATGGATGTAGTCAGTTACTGCCACAAGGGCAGTCTCCGTGTTATGACTTGATCTGAAACTATTTTGTGAGGGTTCCAGGGAGCCCTGTGTTTCAAGGAAATTAGCAAGGTCTTGATTTAAAAATGTTTCTAAGATTTTGGCAGGAAAAGGGAGCAAACCGATCGGGTGATAATTCCTAAAATCAGACGAATCAGCATAAGGTTTTTACAGTAAAGGGGTGACAGAGACTCATTCCCAAGAAGTAGGGAAAATGCCTGCTTGTAAAATATGCCTTAAAGTATTTTGCAAGAAGTCTTTAATAGGATCAGGAGCCAGGTGGAAAATGTTGGAGGTGCAGGGATCTAACGGAGCCCTAGATGTAATACTCCTCAGTCTTTTGAAGTGAGATTATGGGACATTCCAACAATTTTTGTGAAGAGTAGCCCACCGCAGCGGGCAAAGAATCTGTGGAAGATGAAAGGTCAAAAGAAGAGTATAGATCTAGGATCTTTTTTTTTTTTTTTTAAGGACCAGGAGGGATCCCCTAGCCCTGCCCAGGTCTATCCACAGGATCAAGGGGGTGAATAGTTTAATCGAAGGGCCCAAGAGAAGCTGTCCCTACCTCCAGCTCCTTCCGAGATATACGCACCGGCCCAATCTAGTTGTTCTGGTGGTGGTCAGGGATGGATGCTCAAGGGAGGCTGGAAGAAGCAGCCGAGATCCCAGCGCCATTACCCATCCTCCACCCACCATCCCTTCCACTCCACCAGCAGAATAAACGAATCACAAGGTGGGACTGGAAGGGGAGTGTGGAAGTGCTAAGATGAGGCACAGTCATCTAGCGTCTTGAGGAGCACTTCATTCTCATAAGAGCGACCACCAGCTGCTTCGCTCCTTCTCAACCTCTCTTTCTTGTACCAATATTCAACTGCATGTCACATTAGCAGGGTCTCACGACCAGAACTCTTCAACTAAGCAGGATTGTTCCTTCTCTCAAACCTCTCATTCCACTTCCTAGGTATGTCTCTCACTGTTGAGGACAGCTTCTTCCTGTCACATTGGCTTTCTGTCTACGACAAGCATTGGGAAAGAGACAGACGCTGTTTGGACCTAGGAAAGAAACCCAAACAGCATCGGGCTCCTTGTTATGCCACGGGCACACATCTTCCTCTCACAGTGCTTTTACTCCTCAAGAAAAATTGTGGATAAGGAGGCATGGATTTCTAGAGGCCCAGTGTTGAACTCATCGGGTTGCATCTTTACTGCTCTCCATGTCTGTTCCCCTGGGCAGCAGAATCCTCCTCATTATATAACAAGCATGACCCAGAAGTATATATAGGACACTGCATCCTTCCCTTACAGTCTGGTAAATGGACATCAATCAGCGTTTTTATTACAATACATGGATGGTGAAGCAACCACCACAATTACCAACATCAGCCTACACTCCACCTGCTCCAAACAATCATATTCATTCATATTCATAGATGTATAGACTGATAGGGCAGAAAACAATCAGAAGTTCCAATCATTTTGGAATGTTTTCTATCCTTTTCAGTCCTCAGACTACCTATTGAGCCTTGAGTTTGCTCTGTCCGTCTTCCATCTCTTGTTTCTCTGTGTGACTGGCGGGTGTGTTGCATTTCTGCGTCTTTGATTCTCTCTGCATGCAGCAGTGAGGGGTTGCAGACTTCTGTAATCTGCAATACAAGGTACAGCAACCTGTCTTGCATCTAGAGCTCAGCCATTACAGCAAAGAACATTCAGCTGAAATAAATCAGGCCCTTTGTCTTAGCCAGTGTGTCATATATATTGGAGAGAAGAAGGACAGTCAGGACATGGTATTCAGTGCTGTAGGGATGCAAAGCCCTCGGTTACTGACGAAGGTCAGGACACTATAGGGTTCCTTCATGCCTGCTGGGCTGCAACACGGAGTTGCCACTGCACCCCCTTCCATGCAAAAGATCTGCCCTCTACAGGTAGCAAGGTGGACTGCAGTGTTGGTGAACTGAAGACCTGGGGCCAGATGTAGCAAAGGGTTTTTCCCATTCTGTGTCAATGGGAAAATGTGTTCGTACATATGGCCCCTGGTTCTCAATGAGCACCTGAGCATCTCAGGGGCACATAACTGGGGACACCACACCAGGATGGTGTAAAGTCCTTCTCTGCTGCATTGCAAACGTTGTGTTCGTACTGTAAAGGTGCTGAAAATAAAAACAGAGTTCAGTTTGTACAGTCATGAGAAAGAGCAATACAGCTGGCTTTCCAGGCTGGCCAATAAAAATCCACAGACTCTCCAATGATGTTCCTTATATGCAAAAATGTTCTCATCCATCTATAGTATTATGACCACCCTGAACACCTGACTGGTCTTTGTTATTTGGTGCATGGAGGAGCACATTCCAAGTACAAGATGCAGCCTAGATATCGGATTCCAGACCCGCTGAGAACATTCCTTCCCACCTCAGACACGGGCACCTGAGAAGGACCAACCGAAATAGCAACCCTGCCAGCATCCCTTCAGGGAACGCTCAGTGGCATCTCCAAAATTAATCTCACATGACGGAATGAAGTGGGAAACTTTTTCTTTTTTTAAAATTTACCGATCTAAGGTCTATACTGATAAATAAATAATAAAACAAGCTTGTGCAATGCAATGGGCCTCGCGTTTGCTCGAGTTAGAGCTATTAGCGTTGTAAATTCTTAACTGGACTTTTCTTGCCACATAAATTGAAAATTAAAAGTAAAACGTTAGTTGACATAAGCGAGCTGCTTCAAAGTGCCATGGCCACCATGAGTATGAGCGCGAAGGAGAGACACAAAAGGAAAAAGAAGTTTGCGCACAGTCAACCATATCGGCAAACGTGCAATTATCCATGTAACAGGGTCAGTCTGCAAGGCAGTAACAAAACTGCCCCAAGGAGGGACAAACGTAAAGCATCTACCAATGATAACAAAGGGTTTTTGAAAGGCAAGCCTATGAACGAGTGAAAGTGATGGGCGTGCGGTGGGCATAGTTAAAAACCCACAATACCTGCAACAGGTCAAAGCGCTTGCGCGCGCAACGTAAAAGAAATATGATTGGCTCAGAAGAGCTTTTGGAAAGCAGATTAAAATGTAACTGACTGTAAGGGGATTGGAAGCATTTGCAAACCAAGCAATGGAGGAGAGGGTGGGGCCAAGGAGACAACAGAGGTGCACAAAACACTGGAATCCGGAGCAGTCAGGTAGCAAATGGCAGTTGACGTGCTTTCCCCAAAAAGTTAAATTGTATGAAAAAAGTAAAATTAAATGAAAGGATCTTGAGGGTTGAGGGAGCAATGGAGAAGTGAATGGGTGTAGGTGAAGGGGAAGCAACGGGGAGCGGGTATTTGATGGGGGTAAGCAGCACAGAGAGAAAAAGCATGTATATATTAATTAAAATGTATATAGCACAAACCTAGCGGTGATGCAACAGAGTGGTGTACATTACATGGTGGGGGGTCGAGAGATGATCTACAAGATTGTGTAGATCGAGCGGGGATTTAACAAATACATTTTTACACGTTACATTTCTCATTATAGGCACAAGGAGTTCAAGTGATTTGACCTGATTCATACGATGTTGAGTCTAGTGCTGAGGCTGGGATTCAAACCGGGGTCCCAAGATTCCAAAGGTAGCAGCTGGGGCCACTAGGAAAAACATGCAAACTCATAGATTGCTTGATGAAAAAGAACAATGTGGAAGAATTAAAGACAGCCTATCAAAAGGAAGGTAAAGAGCAGTGGAGGTTACTCCATTAGGGCAGAGGAGTGTTGCCCCCCCTCCCGCTGCACGCGCAGCAAATGTGAACAATAAAATGGTAACAAAATGAACATATTCCCATTTTATTTTTCATGCAGGCAGCCGAGTCTGAGGTTGGGGCCATTGCTGCTAATTGGCATCAGGAAGTACTGGTGGGCACTTCAGCTTAAAGTGCGCATGTCACTTTGGCTGGTTGTTGTGTGATGGCCTGATACTGACATGCACCCTTTAAACCTCTCCAACCTGACCATTGTTAAACATCTAGGTGGCCCTCAGGTGGTTAAAGAAGCATCGAGCCAGCCCGCTCCAACCAGTCCTGGTGCTTCACTCATGCTGATTCATACTATTAACATTATGAGAGCAGCATCTGGATTGGTTAGGGAGGTTGACTCTGGGACCCAGTGTTCAGAGCCACAGATCACGATTGAGAGCTTTGGCGTTGAGCCGAAGGGCACTGCTGATTTCTGCCAGTGCCTGTCAGTGGATCAGAATGTTCTCCCAACCACTTTAAATTGTCAGCAGCCGTCTATGGTAAAGAGTCTCCACTCCAATGGATGGACAAGCACAATAGAAGGAAGGCAAACCGTCCAATGAGAAGCAAGCAAATGAGAGTGACAATAAAGCCAACCAATGGTAAGCAATGGTCGGGCTATACGCTCACAGTAAGGTTTTGGTATGGTCCACCAGAGACTTTGGCCTAGAGCCAGCTAGTGGCTCTCTGGTAGTTGAGGCCTAAACATAAAGCATTACCAATATCATCGTTCTGAGTAAATCTCCCTTGGTCCGCTCAGACCACCCCAGTCACAATCGGATAACACCAGTCCTGTTCACAGTCCTGTGGCAGCAATGTGACTTTGGCCACACTCCATATGGGGTCTCCCACAGGGACCCAGCTACTAGCCCTGACTTTGCAGTCAGTATGCAGAACTGGAAACCTTACTGGCCATGTTGGATGGCCAGTGCGACACCCAGTCTCATGGTACCCGGATGCTATTGAGCACAGGACTCGGAAGGTCCCGCCCCTTGACTTCAGAAGGGGCAGAAGTAAGGCAGCTGCCTTTGCCTGAAACTGCCCCCCCTCTCGGCCTAGCTGGCTCACTTCTCTGCGCTGCTGTAGAGCGCTTGCCCCAGGGCTAGGGATTCTGAAGGGCTTTGGTAATTGAATTAATTGCTGACACTTTGGCCCGGCTCCCAGGAGGCTGCCAACCACAAAAAGCTTTCCTGGATTTCAGTGTTGTGGGATCTGTCAAAACGTGTCCTGCGAGTGACGGGCCGCGGGTGCTGTGGCCCCGAGGGGGCGGGCCCTGCAGGATCACATCGACCTTGTGGCTGTGAGCATTAAAGGGGGACTTTCTCAGCTGGAAAACCTCCACCCTTGGGAGCTCCCCTCCCCACAACCGCCCCCCCCATCTGTGGAGACACAAGCGTGCTTCTTAGGAACCTCCACACAACCTCACAGAGGTCATGAAACAACTGTGCCAAGATGCCACATTCAAAAGCGCACCGCTCTCGTCTTCCTGGGTGACCTGAAGAGGGATTATGAAGCCATGATCACTCTATCTGCCTCTGCGAGCGTCCTGCCGAACCCCAAACCCAATGCAAGGGCTGTCTGCGCTGGATTTATTATACACGCACACCGGCGCCCGCGTGACGCACGGAGCCACTTCATGGCGACCCTTCTTCTGTCTGCGGTGGTTTATAACCAGGGCCACTGGAATGACGCAATTGTGCGGCCGTGGCTTTTTTTTTGCACGATTATAGATTTGCCGCATTTGCCACATAATCCATCAGCTGCCGGACAATCTGCAGATTTTAACAATAAATTTTGGGGTTTATTTACGAGGCTTGCGCCGCTGGAGCGTCACGTTTTTGTGATGCTCAGGTGGGGCAAGCCTCTCAACCACATCTGTGAGGCCACGCACAGCCACGGGCGCAAGTCGCTGCGTTGCGTTACTCTGTGCCAGGGAGGCGTTCCATGGGCGTTGTGGTGAGTTTTCCCACGCAACACCCATTAATTTGACGCTGCCTCAGATTTACTTAAAGACGTAAATTTGGGGCAGCGCCAAAAATTACGTCTTCCCAGGGGGGGTTTAGCAAGGAAAAATATTTTTATTTCTCCTCGTTTTTTCCTCTTTCCACGTTTTCTGCATTCTGCAGCACACATGGAAAGGGAAAACACCTTTTGGGATTGTTTTTGTGCAGGAGGGTGCCCCTTCCTGAACAAAAACAATCCTGCATGCAATGCAGCAAGGTGCACCATTGTGCAAGGGTGCCTACACTGGCACTAAGCAGCAAATTGTGCACCAGCGCAGGGAGGAAGGACAGAAATGCACCATATTTTATAAATATGGTGCATTCCTCCCCACTCACATTGTCGTTGGGCAGCACAGCAAGAAGCCTTCGGGTGCCGCTCTCCGCCAACTAAATATGGGCCTTGGTTTCTAACTCAAATGGTTCAAAAGTAACTAAAAACACAGCGATGTGTTGCTGCACAATGGAAGGTGCTTAAATTGCTACTAATGAAGTGCAACCTGTGCCTAGTGTTAACTAGTGTAAAAAAATAGTACAGTGAAGAAACACTGTCACAAAATGTGCTGCATTACGCAGTATAATTTGCCTTTTCATGCTGCATATTTTAATCAACCTGTCGCATAATTTGGCTCTTCACTGCCGCATAATTCTTTGCACTGTTTTGCAACACCTAGGTCCAGATTGATGAAGCCTTTGCGCTGTCCTTGCATGACAAAGTATTAGTTACAAAGTCACACATGGGGAGATTTGCGCTGCCTTGGCATGGCTTTTTAAATAAATGTAATGCAGCGCGGCAGCTTGCGCTGTGTTACTTTACATTTATAAGCTGGAAAGCATTCCATGGGAGGAGCATGGGGGTTCTCATACATCCGTCCATGGACTTTGGTGCATTCCCAGATTTAGTAAAGTTAGTAAAAGTGGGAATGCGTCAAAATGCTTTGCCTTCCCAGTGAGGCACAACAAGGTGAAATATCTTCATTTCTCCTTGTTATTGCAGGAAGATGTCCCTTCACGCACAAATGCAATCCTGCCTGTGATGCAGGGACCCTTGCACTGTGGTGCAAGTGTGCCTGCATTGGCACTCGGCTGCACACCAGCACAAGGAGAGGAAAGGAATGCTCCATAGAAACTGCTTGCTGCCCTGCGTTGCATGAATGATTAGTAAATATGCCTCCTAGTGTCATGCGTAACTAGCTTTTCTAGCACAAGCATGGCTGCTGATAACATTGGGCATGCAGATCCTTATGAATATGCTGTATTCTTTACCTTTTAGAGAATGCAATGCTGCAGGTTTTCACAAAGCACTCCATGAAGTTTAACAAACCTGGGCCTGTGAGGCAGCACAAACTTAGCCCTTCTGGGGTTTTGGCCACCAAATTGCTCAAAGTATTGAAGATGTTGGTGTGGCCAAAACATAGCAGAAACTACAACACACTGGCCTGGATTACGAGAGAGCTGCCGTAAGTACCTCCTTTTCCAAGTGTGTCACTTGGAAATGAGGCATACCATGTGGAATCTGTATTTAACATACCACATTCCATTTGTTTTGCTTTTTCTGAGATAATTTCCCCTATAGATGTTGACAGTTTTACCTATTGGGTCTCTCAGGAGAAGACAGTATAGGTGTGATAAGCGTCTCACAATTTAGAATTCTAATTCCAGAGGAAATTTTTGTTTGCACAGGGATTGGAAGTTAACCCCAGCTTGTAATCAGGGCTCACATGGTCCCAAATATAATTCCCCAATTTTATTCCCCATTAAGCAAACTTGAAATCAGGAGTAATAACCGACTGGTGTAACACCATTGTAGTACTGACCTGGGTTAAATGTTGGACCCTATTTTCCCTTTCTACAAGCAATACTTGTCCTGCGTCCCATCCACAGTGTCCTCATCCATGATGTCTCTGACAACAAATTAAATAATGAGGATGGACTGTAAAGCAGAAAATGGTGGACCAAGGCTGCACCCTGCCATGTAGGTGTCAAGATGGTAGAAAAACAGCCTGAGGTGCTGTTCCTGGGGAGGGGATATCATATAAAGCATATGCAGGGGATGCCACGGCGTGGTGTGGTGCGGTGAGGTGGGACCTCGACACAAACCATATTGTGTGGGTTGTGCATACTAGATGCATGCTTAGAGGAGAACTTTGCAGATACAACAATTATAACAAAGGTGCATTGGGAGCAGTAGCAGAGATGAGAAATTTGTCAGGTATCTCAGAGGTGTATTCTGTAAAGGGTAATGGACGATCATTTAAACAATCAATCAATCAATCAATCAATCATAGCATTTGTAAAGTACACTACTCACCCGTGAGGGTCTCAAGGCGCTGGGGGGGGGAGGGGTGCTGAGACAGCTCAACATGGTGCTAATTTTGTCTAGTTGTGGCGATGCCTTTACATATAAGATAAACATCTTGGAACATAGCAGTAACTACAAATCCATTTCACAGAAGCTGGGGAAGGCGCTACTATGTCGTATTCAGGGCCAGTCTGTCCAGCTAAAACCCTGAAATCCAGGGTGAGAAAACGTAAGAAAGACAGAAAAAGTTGACTAACCTGTGGTTTGTTGGTTTGAAATGTCAAGGATGCAATCAAGAGCAAGGGAAAGAAATCTAGAGTAAAAAATTAGCGTAAAATCAATTATCTCTATTAGTCATTTATGCAACATTTTTTCAACCCAAATCTCTTTTTATAAAAAAAGTGTGTTCGTCCAGCTTGCAATCTTTTTAAATAACTGATTAAAATAGGCAGGGAACAGAGCATGCTGGGAGTGAGTCATTGGGCCAAGACTTGCAAGAATTTTGTAACGTATTACTAGATTTATTTTTCATTGAACATTTGCAGATCTAAAAACCAGAACTGAACAGGAGAGCTGTCTTCACTGCGAAGAAACTGAAAGGAGTCTTGTTTCGCCAAACTCTAATTGTCAATATATTTATATTATTTCATCCTGATTCAGTAAATGACCTTATGGCAGGCTTCTTTTGTTGAAAATTTTTTAGGATATTTCCTGAGAATATTGCCATATTAAATGTCTTTCTACAGAGGAGGTTATGCTCAGATGGTTGTAAAAAAATGCTGTTACAATCCAACTCTTAAAGAATGGTTAAGAGTCAAATGTTTTGAGAACAAATATTGACTAATTACTACGCTGCCATTTTTTGGCAAAAATAACCGAATTAGTGATAGATACCATGCTGCAGGACTCCCGCTTCGGAGACTTCCGGTCAGGGTTTAGGCCCCACTGAGGCCCAGAGACCTCCACCTCATCAACAAGCTGGTTACGCGACATGGCGCCGCCAACGTTTGGTCTGGCTCTAATTTTCTGGTCCACCAGTTTCTCTTGGTCTCATCTCATCTCATCTCATCTCATCTCTACAGTGAGACCTGCTGCCCCAGAGACTAGGCTTACTTGGGAATGAGAGTCAGCAAACTGTGTAAGTGTAATGTTACAAATTGTCCCAATAAGGGCATTCTCTAGTAGACAGAGTCCTGTGTGCTCAATGTCCAGAAAGGCAATTGTATTTTGTAAGTTCGCACCGCTTTTGCGTCAAAAAATTATGCAAATGCGGCACAAAAAATATATATATATGGGACCAAATGCCTGGTACACCACTGCCTAAAGAGAATCTACATCTTAATCCCACAACCTGACTGTGATAGATGATAGAACCGGGTCAACCTAATACAGGAAAGCAGAGGCGTGCGGCGGGGTCTGCAGTGGAATGGACCAGACCCCTGTGGAAGGTGTGCAGGGAGTAACACAGGCCCCTGAAGCCACTGCGGCTCATGAGGGGCCCCTGCGCCTTCAGGGACCACGACCCTACAGGGGGACCATATTCAGCACAAAGCCAATGAAAATCTGTGGGTTATGGGTGACGCCGGGCCCTCTTCACATTCTGCAGAGGGAGCACATTATTCTGCGTAACACCACTGAAGGTGTGTGTAATGTAATGTAATGGCTGAAGCAAATAGTGAGATGGAGTGTTACAGATCACTGCAAACTACTTTAAAGTTACAGATCGCTTCACTATCAAACTAGACCTTCAAACCATGTGTACTATATTTTTTGGAGACAGCATCGGCCACCTGGTCCCACTTTCTTTAAACCTATTACTATCAAATCTCAACGGAGACCATGTACCATACGATCAGATAACGGTTCGCTATATTGGTTTGCTCCAGCAGATTGTTTTCTTTGCTGAATGGACGTCGACACGTCCATTCCAAGGACTGGACTTTCTCTGTGATTTCAACATCGCTTGATACATTTCCCAATACTACTTTAATGACATGACTACAAGACTCCAGTGCATCAAGCATCCAATGAACAAATAACTTATTAGAGAATTGGCTGCTGAAATTAAACTTTTGTCGTTTTTTATCCACGGGAATGGCCCTGAAGAAGGTGACCTAAATATTATAGGAACACCGAAACGTGCGTAGGCCTTTGGTTTCCCAGCTTATCCCTGCTGGCCCCTGGTTCCCCAGCTTATCCTTGCTGTAACAACACCACTCCGATCTTTTCTTCTCCAACTACAAATCAATTATTTGCTGATTGGATTGTTATCGATATTTATCCATGTATTTCTGAATATTTTCTCTATATAATTGTATTTATTGTATTTCATGTATGTTAGTCCACTCATGTTGATATATATGTAAACAGTTCTTGGATCTATTTTGTTATTGTCCATACCTATTTTTATTTAGTTTGAGTGTGGTGTGTCTGAATTAGAAGTTTTATGTCATATTATCACATTCATTCTTTTCCCCCTTTCTTCAACATTCTTTTGTTTTTCCCCCCCCTTATTTATCACATTTCATTAAAGTCTATTTAACTGAGAGTAGGTTTCTTGTATCTTTTGTTATTATTTTTTCATTTTCAGCGGCCTCTAATGGTTTGTATTTAAGATTTTGAATTATCATTAGCTAATCATCAGTACCCATAAGGATACCAGCCTGAAGTTTATCTGCAGCTTCAACTACTTATATTATCTACTTTGTAGCTCACGTAGTAGTTTCCCTTACTTGTATTTTTCCCTGATTGAGCTACATTTATTTCGATTAGGGTACCCCTATATAGTCTTTTTTCTTCAAACCATGTGTGCCAGGCAGATAGCCATGCTGTCATGTGTGGTCCAGGTACAGCGTGTGCCAAGTTAAGGTGCCTCCTCTTGGCACAGACAACAGCTGACTCCCCCAAGCAGTGAGTTCAGCTATATTCACTGACCCCTCCCAGCTTTAGGGCACTCCAGACAACATGCTGTTCTCTTGGCAGGACCAGGCTTCATCTGGCAACAGTCCTGGCCCCAGATCCGCCTCCTAGGCAGGCTCAGTCGGGCACGTTAGCTTCACATAGAGACAGAACCTGTAGACAGCCTTACAGGCACAGTGACACCCGAAATCTAGCGTAAAAGGCTGAGGGTCCCATGCCCTGGGGTTGCTGGATTTATACCAGAGACTGGCCTGAACCCCTGCCAACATAGGGTTTGGTGTGGGGAAGAGCAATGTGTTGCTGGGGCAGAGTCAGGGAAGAGAGTGATTTGCACAAGGTCACTCAGTTTGGTCAAATGAGGAAGCTCTGGGGATTAGGAGGCCTGTCTCCTGATACTGATGTTGCTGCTAGATTATATTTCCCCTTCATCCCAAGATGCTTGCATTCCTGTACCTGGAGTCAAAATGATGCAATAAAGTGAAACTGGCCATAACTCCAGATGATGCACCTTTGGCTGCAGTGGGCTGCTTTCTGCTACAGTAATTGTGCTCATAAAGGTATTATGAGCATAGTAGTCTGCTTGTTTTGTCAGGTTAATATCTCTGACTCCAACCAGCCCCTTTAAAGAAGCAGGGCTGCAGAGCAGAGAGGTGACCTTGGGAACTGACCTTGGTTAAGCCCCTGAGCGCTGCTGTGGCTCTTTTAGTGCAATTTCCACACCATTACTTTGGCTAAATGTCAGTAATTTACTATAATTTACTATATTTATCGCAAAAACGTGTTATTGTTCAGTGGTGTTGCTGAGAGTCACACGTAAAGCATTTATATGTCACAAATAAGTACTCTAGTCTTAAAACAAGGAAATGTTGCACGCAAGCATCCAAAAACGTGGCGGCTGCTAGTCGGGTGAATTTACTCCTCCATAGGTGGCGGTAGTTATAAAAGAATAAAGTAATATTTAACCATTGAATCCACCATGGCTTACTTCCCACTTCCACCCATCACTCCTCTGTCTGCACTGTGGGTGGACCCAACCTGTGCTCTCTCTTCACAGTGGGGCTTATCCAACCTGCGCTCTCTCCCCATGGTGGGCTTCACCCAACCCGCGCTCTCTCCCCATGGTGGGCCTCACTCGACCTGCGCTCTCTCCCCATGCCGGGCCTCACCCAACCCCCGCTCTCTCCCCATGGTGGGCCTCACCCAACCCGCGCTCTCTCCCCATGTGGGCCTCACCTAACCCCCGCTCTCTCCCCATGGTGGGCCTCACCCAACCCCCACTCTCTCCCCATGGTGGGCCTCACCCAACCCGCGCTCTCTCCCCATGGTGGGGCTCACCTAACCCGCGCTCTCTCCCCATGTGGGCCTCACCTAACCGCCGCTGTCTCCCCATGGTGGGCCTCACCTAACCCCCGCTCTCTCCCTATGGTGGGGCTCATCCAACCCGCACTCTTTCCCCATGGTGGGCCTCACCCAACCCGCGCTCTCTCCCCATGTTGGGCCTCACCCAACCCCCGCTTTCTCCCCATGGTGGGCCTCACTCAACCCGCGCTCTCTCCCCATGGTGGGCCTCACCCAACCCGTGCTTTCTCCCCATGGTGGGCCTCACCTAACCCGCGCTCTTCTCCTCATGGTGGGCCTCACCTAACCCGCGCTCTCTCCCCATGGTGGGCCTCACCTAACCCGCCCTCTCCCCATGTGGGCCTCACCTAACCCGCGCTCTCTCCCCATGGTGGGCTTCACCCAACCTGCGCTCTCTCCCCACTGTGGGCCTCACGCAACCTGTGCACCCGCCCAACGGTTGGGCTCACCTAACTCGCGCTCTCCTCAGGGTGGGGCTCACACAACCCATTCTGTCTCTCCAGGTTGGGACTCACACTCTCTCCCTTTCATTATGGTCATGCAACAACACCTCACCTCACTTACAGCTTGGACCCATGGGTGCCGAATCAGCAAAATGGCAGGGGCAGCGGAAGTGGCATCATGTAGCCTTTGCCTCCCTTCCAACATTCTGGGGAACAATTGATACTGCTTAACAATATTATTATGTACTTTTTGTGGTGAAAAATTATATCTGAAAAACATTCTCATTGTGACTATTTCCGAGAAATGCCATGTAATTATTCTCGCATTCACCTGTAAATGGGAAGACTGTACCAAACAGCGGAAGCTTTGCTGGCAAATGTGGATGCTGCACACTGTCACAGGGCATCTATGCACGAGGAGGCTGCACACAGCGACAGAGCATATGTGCATGGGTGTAATGTACCACCTCCAGAGTCACGCGGGGTGGTCTTGTCGACGTACTCGCATGAGGCGGTTTGTTGGTTTAACCCAGCACAGTTGCATGCCTGCACTAAATAGCAATTGGAGTTTTTTGGCATTATTCATGCACGCTTATCACGTTAGCCTAGTCCTCTAAAGGGCGACAGTACACTGGCGACGAGGCCGGTAGTCATCCTGCACCTCGCTTTCCGGCTGCCTGCACACCTCTGCCCCTTGCTCCACAGGCTGCCAAGCTAGCTGTGCCAGCACCTGCCGAATGGTCCACCCAAAGATACCCTGGTCACAAGCTCATCCCGCTACTGGCAGTAAGGCCTATTCCTCGCAACTGCAGGGCAGCGTCTGAGAGAGAATGGTGGTGGTCTCCTCACATGCTGTCTTAGAACAATGACCCCCAGCACCTGCCGCATCTTCATGACCGTACTACAGTCAGAGCATGTGGTGAGCACCCTAGCCAGCAAAAGCACTGCTCCAGAGCCACCACGCCCACTGGTTCTGTACTGCCGAGTGATCCACAACCCCCAACTGTATAGAGAAGTGTGGAGGGGCACAAAATGAACCATTGACACACCAATAGTGGCCAAACTACTGCTGTAATAATTGAGAAAACATTATAGAGTCCTAGGGAGACACACTCCAAGCAGCTAGTCACTGGCACATAGTAGGAGCCATAACCATTACCCAGAGCAACACTACCCTCGGTCAGATGGCTGTACTGCACCCGGCAGTCAGAGTGCCTGTGCCGTGAGCCAGGCTTCATTACCACTGTGTCAAATTCCACATTGACCTAGCATCAACTGTCGCACATATTTGTCATAATGGCCACTATGGTCCAGCTATAGGACCCTTCATAGTAGAGAGCGCTCCCTCCTCACATAAACGGAAGTGGAAAGATTGGGTAGAGCGCCTTCAATTCTATTTCGAAGGCACTGATAAATTGACAGAACAACATCACACACTCCCTCTCTACCTGGGTGGCAGAGACAAACACAAGATCCTCAAGACCCTAGTGGAAGTGACCCTCAAGACATATGCAACGTTGGTTGCCCCCCTGAATGCTCATTTTGGCAATCAGGGACTATGGACACTTAGAGGGTCATTACGACCCTGGCGGAAGTCGGTGAACCGGCGGTAAGACCACCAAGAGGCTGGCGGTCTCCCCTCATGGAATTATGACCATGGCAGTTACCGCCATGATCATCCGCCGGTTCTCTGTTCCGCCCACCAGCCCGGTGGCCGTCACTATACCGCCGGCGGTATTTTGACCCGGCTTACCGTTGTGGATTTCCTGCGGTTTGAACCGCCGTGAAATCCATAGCGGTAAGCACTATCAGTGCCAGGGAATTCCTTCCCTGGCACTAATAGGGGTCTCCCCCACCCCCCACCCTGACTCCCTCCCCTACCCCCCACCACCCCTGCCACCCCCCAAAAGTGGCAGGGTCCCCCTCCCCACCCCGACCCCCAACATCACATAACTCACACACACACAACATGCATGCAGGCACCACCTACACACTCATACGCACACACGCCAACATACATGCCTACATCCACACACACAGGCAGACACGCACACCCACATTCAAACATTCACGCACACATCCATACTGACATACCCACAGACATACACGCACTCATTCCCATACACACAACACCCCCGCAAGCATACACGCACTCACACTCCCCCTTCACATACACACACGCACACCCCCATGCACCCACACAACACCCAACATCCCCCCACCCCCCTCCCCTCACGGACGATCGACTTACCTGGTCCGACGATCCTCCGGGAGGGGACGGGAGCCATGAGGGCAGCTCCGCCGACACCACACCGCCAACAGAACACCGCTACGGCGAATCACAGGACGTGATTCGCTGGGCGGTGTTCTGTTGGCGTGGCGGTGGAGGTGGAGCAACCTACACTTCCCCACCTCCCGCCAGTATGGCTGTTGGCGGCTCTCCGTCCGAAAAAGGACGGAGAGCTGCCAATGGTCATAATAGGCGAGCGGAAAACCGCCACCACTGGCGGTCTTCCGCACGGCGGTTCCTCGGCGGTCTTGCAAAAAGACCGCCGAGGTCAAAATGACCCCCTTAGTTTTTTGGCAAGCCCAACAGGAACCAGAGGAGTTGCTTTATATTTTCCATGGCCAACTCAAGGAATTTGCGAGCACTTGCGGCTTTCAAGATGAACAGAAGGCAATAAAAGGCTCAATAAAGGGTGCTCATTGGCCAAAATCAGAGGAACCATACTTCAAGAGTCAGGGAAATTGCTCCACATCATCCTAACCCTCGGAAGGTCAAAAGAACCATCTAAAGCAAGAGCACATGAAGGCGGCTCTCCACAGACTAATAAAGAATGAACCAGTCAGTGCCATGTAATCATGTCACATTATGGAGGCCCCAAAACGACCTACCGACATAAGATGACCTATGTCAACAAGGAGATCGTGTGAATACTGTTGAGGACAGACCACCATGTGACAAGTACAATCATTTTGCCAAAGTCTGCTGGTTGGTAAAGTGGAACCCCCTGAAGGAGGATGTCCATGCGGTCACCGAAGACACCAGTGAACCAGAAGACATGTACAACGATGCCACAGACTGTGTTGTCCACATTGCCTTTGCTGTTGGACTGGCTTGATCTGCCTGGCACCCATTCCCCCAGTGCCAAATACGTGTGGGACCACACCAGGTCAATACAACCATCGGCACAGGTACCTCCGTAGACCTTATGTCAGCAGACACATATCAAGTCCTAGCCAAGCCCCCACAATTCGACAAAGCCAGAGTGAAAGTATTTGCATATGGTCAATCACGAGAATCATTGCCCATGCTGGGGTGCTGTAGGGCATCAGTTCCCATGAAGTTGAGAGTGTAGACACTACCGTCTATGTGGCCGGCGGAGGCCATAGCATGCTGGTCAGCTGCCACACAGTGGAAGCCCTAGACCTGATCTGCTTTACATTAGATGTTGAACTAGAAGAACTGTCAAATATCCTGGCCGAATTCCATGCAGTCTTTCAGGGCATTTGATGTTTAAAACGAAAAGAAGTACTTATATTGGTTGCATATCGGTCAGACGATGTGCAACCAATGGCTCTGTGGCATAGCCTCATAACCTTCTCTCCGGGCGAAGGTGGAAGCAGAACTTGAAAAGCTCGAACAATCTGGCATCATTGAGAAAGTGAATGACCCAACACCGTGGGTATCCCCGATTGTGGTGGCGAAGAAGCAAAAACAACCAGGTGGGGTCTGCATTTGTGTGGACATGAGTCCCCCAAATGTAACAAACAAAAGGGAGCTCCATTTCACCCCCACAATTGATGACCTCCGGGGAGAACTCACTGGAGCCAAGTGGTTCTCGAAAGTCAACCTTCGATTAGGGTACCACCAGCTGCTGCTCCACCCTGATTCGAGATATATCACAACGTTTTCAACTCATGTGGGTCTCAGGAGATACCATTACCTCAACTTGGGATATCCAGCGCTGCTGACGAATTTCAGAACACCATCCAGGAAATGCTTGCTGACCTACCAGGTGTCATTAAGGTCAGCAATCCTGTTCTTAGCCAAGTCCATCAGAGAACACCACAATTGCCTGCGAGAGTCCTCCAGAGGATCCGAGACTCAGGTTTGACCCATCCAGTGGGAAAAGTGGGAATTAATGAAACAAACCATCTGTTTCTTCCATGATACCTTCTGGGCCGAGGAAGTAGCACCTGACCCAATTAGGTGCACTATGTGCAAGAAGCTCCTCCTCCCATGAGTGTCTCTGAAGTCCGGAGTTTTCTTGACATGGTGAATTACTGAGGATGATTCATATCTGATCTCAAAAGCCTCATCCAGCCACTCCAGGAACTCACAAAACCAACTCTGTGGTAATGGGGGATAGCATAAGATTAATCATTCCAAAAGACCAAGCAAACATTATCTACATTTGACATCCTATCCTGCTTTGATCCACTGAAGCCAACCACCATTGCTGTTGATGCCAGCCCAAAGGGGCTAGGGGTGGTCCTCACTCAACAACAGCACGGAGACTGAATGGCCTACTCAAGCATGTCATTCACCACCATGGAGCAAAGATACTCTCAAATTGAGAAAGAGGCCATTGCCATACACTGGGCCTGCAGGCACTTCCACAGACCCCACAGTCCACCACAGGACAGGCCCCCAGACATGCAAGTATAGGACACCCTCACCACCCCAAGTGGACGCAAGACCCCATCAATGACAATCAAGTTCTTCACTGATGGGAAAACACAAACACTCGAGTCAACGCCAGTAGGCAAGCCAGGTCCTCAACCATCTGCCCCTGCAATCCGGTGTCTGTAAATGACAGATATGCAGGAAGCAAATTTAGGCTGCCATTCAAGAGTCATCCTTGGGTCGTAACCAGGAGAAGAGGCACTATGGTTACTGCTCAACTGCGAGAGGAAGAAACCACTTGCAACATCTCATTTTTCAAGAAAGCTCGAGGTGTTATTGGAGAAGAGGTCCAAGCCCCTATTTGCTCCTCGGGCTAGCCCTCAACTGATAACTGAGCAAACCGCTCTCTCCCCATAGACACCCCAGATGTAGACACTGACAGCCTGGACACAGCCAGACAACGTTTTCCCACCAGGGAAATCCCAGCAAAAGACGACTCTACGCCAACATCTGCCACCCTGATTGCCTCAGGCTGGAGTTAACACTAGAAGTACCACTTGATGGGCAATCTAGAACCCTCCACTAAGTTTAAGAATTTCCTGTAGTGAAACCTGTGCTGAGCAGTAAACTGTTCCTGAAAGTCTGACCAAGACTTGGTCAACATTATGGTAAAATGTATCTAATCTATGTGAAGGTTATATCACCATGATAACATTCGGATGCCTTGGGATTTCATATGTTTGTTCTGTTTGTTTGTGCTTTGTTAAAGTTGGGGAGGCATGTAGTGAAACACACCAAGAAACAAACGTGCCCTTACCAAATGCACCCCATATTAGGGGCGAATCACCTCAATGTTGAGAGACTCCTCCATTACTGGAGGAATGTAATGTACCACCTCTGAGTCACGCGGGGGTGGTCCTGTTAATGTACCCGCCTGCTTGTTGGTTTAACCTAGCATGGTACGCGCCAGGGAGAATACAAGCCTGCGAGAGCAGCTGACAGTCAGTTGCCTGCCCACACTGAACAGCAATTGGAGTCTGTGGTATTATTCATGCGCACTTACCACGTGTTAGCCTAGACTTCTGAAGGTCGCCACCACAATGGGAGGCTACACATTGCAACAGGGCATCTGTGCATGGGGATGCTCTACACTGTAACAGGGCATCAGTTCATGGGGAGGATGCACACGGTAACAGGGCATCTGTGCACGGAGAGGCCGAACAGTGAAAAACGGCATTTGTGCATGGGGAAGCCGCACACTGCAACAGTGGGTCTGAGTATGGGGGACACCGCACACTGCAACAGGGTATCTGTGCATGGGGGACACCGCACACTGCAACAGGGTATCTGAGCATGGGGAGACTGCACACTGCAACAGGGCACCTGTGCATTGGGAGACTGCACACTACAACAGGGTATCTGTGCATGGGGAGACTGCACACTACAACAGAGCGACCTCTGACCTGTTTCAGGTCCTGAGCTCGCCCCCCACGACCGCAGCACCAACCTGCTGCCTCCTGCCTCTGTCCCCTGACCACGCTGCTGTTTGCGTGTTCGAGGCCCTCCTCCACCCGCAGGCATCCTCCTGCGCCTCATCCCTGGGGTCTAGTGGGCTCTGACTAGCTTCGCTTGACCCGTGTGCCGCTTCCGCCGTCCCGTAAGTGTCTTTTCATTTTTCTCGCTTTTTCAGCGCCTCGCCGCCGGCGCTTCTGCCCCCTTTGTGCCCCCCTGATTGCTGTCTCCCCGATCGTAAATTGTGCCATACTGTTTTTCTGATTGTGTGATTTTTCTTATTGTATCTGCTCGTATTTTGCCCGTTTTTCAGTGTTTCTGCCCCTTGTGCGCTCCTCGTTCCCTGCCGCTGCCTCCCTGCGGCCCGCCCCCCTCGCGCCCCCATTTGCCGCTCCCTCCCGCCTCCCGCCTCCCAGCTGCTCCTCCCTCCCCCCTCCCTTCTTAATGGCTGGCGCTGCGCGTCGCGAGAGAGCGACCTCTGACCTGTTTCAGGTCCTGAGCTCGACCCCCACGACCGCAGCACCAACCTGCTGCCTCCTGCCTCTGTCCCCTGACCACGCTGCTGTTTGCGTGTTCGAGGCCCTCCTCCACCCGCAGGCATCCTCCTGCGCCTCATCCCTGGGGTCTAGTGGGCTCTGACTAGCTTCGCTTGACCCGTGTGCCGCTTCCGCCGTCCCGTAAGTGTCTTTTCATTTTTCTCGCTTTTTCAGCGCCTCGCCGCCGGCGCTTCTGCCCCCTTTGTGCCCCCCTGATTGCTGTCTCCCCGATCGTAAATTGTGCCATACTGTTTTTCTGATTGTGTGATTTTTCTTATTGTATCTGCTCGTATTTTGCTCGTTTTTCAGTGTTTCTGCCCCTTGTGCGCTCCTCGTTCCCTGCCGCTGCCTCGCTGCGGCCCCGCCCCCCTCGCGCCCCCATTTGCCGCTCCCTCCCGCCTCCCGCCTCCCAGCTGCTCCTCCCTCCCCCCTCCCTTCTTAATGGCTGGCGCTGCGCGTCGCGAGTGAGCGACCTCTGACCTGTTTCAGGTCCTGAGCTCGCCCCCCACGACCGCAGCACCAACCTGCTGCCTCCTGCCTCTGTCCCCTGACCACGCTGCTGTTTGCGTGTTCGAGGCCCTCCTCCACCCGCAGGCATCCTCCTGCGCCTCATCCCTGGGGTCTAGTGGGCTCTGACTAGCTTCGCTTGACCCGTGTGCCGCTTCCGCCGTCCCGTAAGTATCTTTTCATTTTTCTCGCTTTTTCAGCGCCTCGCCGCCGGCGCTTCTGCCCCCTTTGTGCACCCCTGATTGCTGTCTCCCCGATCGTAAATTGTGCCATACTGTTTTTCTGATTGTGTGATTTTTCTTATTGTATCTGCTCGTATTTTGCTCGTTTTTCAGTGTTTCTGCCCCTTGTGCGCTCCTCGTTCCCTGCCGCTGCCTCGCTGCGGCCCCGCCCCCCTCGTGCCCCCATTTGCCGCTCCCTCCCGCCTCCCAGCTGCTCCTCCCTCCCCCCTCCCTTCTTAATGGCTGGCGCTGCGCGTCGCGAGTGAGCGACCTCTGACCTGTTTCAGGTCCTGAGCTCGCCCCCCACGACCGCAGCACCAACCTGCTGCCTCCTGCCTCTGTCCCCTGACCACGCTGCTGTTTGCGTGTTCGAGGCCCTCCTCCACCCGCAGGCATCCTCCTGCGCCTCATCCCTGGGGTCTAGTGGGCTCTGACTAGCTTCGCTTGACCCGTGTGCCGCTTCCGCCGTCCCGTAAGTGTCTTTTCATTTTTCTCGCTTTTTCAGCGCCTCGCCGCCGGCGCTTCTGCGCCCCTTTGTGCCCCCCTGATTGCTGTCTCCCCGATCGTAAATTGTGCCATACTGTTTTTCTGATTGTGTGATTTTTATTATTGTATCTGCTCGTATTTTGCTCGTTTTTCAGTGTTTCTGCCCCTTGTGCGCTCCTCGTTCCCTGCCGCTGCCTCGCTGCGGCCCCGCCCCCTCGCGCCCCCATTTGCCGCTCCCTCCCGCCTCCCGCCTCCCAGCTGCTCCTCCCTCCCCCCTCCCTTCTTAATGGCTGGCGCTGCGCGTCCGCGCCGCTGGTGCGCCGGAGGCGCGCCAGAGGCAAGCCCGTCTGCGCCCGTCCGCGCCTGGACCGCGCCCAGCGCCACACTCCCTGGCCCTCGCGCCCCCCGCATCCGCTACTCGATCAACGAACTCCGCGCCTTCAACCCCGGCCCCTCCACTGAATGCTACCGGGCATCCCCGAAGCACACGAAAGGACCTTTTTCCTGCCGTACCTGCAACTTCTCCTGCACCAGAACGACCATTCCAACCACGAAAACATCCAACCCCAACCACCTGAACTGCATCCTCATCAACACCCGCTCCGCACGAAAACACGCCATCGAGCTCTGGGATTTGCTCGACACCACTGCTCCTAACGTGGCTTTCCTGACCGAAACCTGGTGGAACGACTCCTCGTCTCCGGACATCGCCATCGCCATACCGGACGGCTACAAAATCACCAGAAGAGATCGAACCAACGGAATCGGCGGCGGAATAGCCATCGCTCACAAAGCTACCCTCAAAATCCACACCCACTCGGACGACACCCTCAGGACAGCAGAACACCTCCACTTCCAGATCCACACGGACCCCAACACGACCCTCAGAGGAACCCTCATTTACCGCCCACCAGGACCAAGAGCCCCCTTCAACGACACCATCGCCGACCTTGCAAGCACCCACACCCTCGCTTCCCCGGATTACATCCTCCTGGGAGATCTGAACTACCATCTGGAAAATGCCAACGACGTCAACACCGCGTCACTGACCTCCAACCTCCTCAACCTCGGTCTCCGACAGCTAGTCAACACGCCTACCCACATCGCCGGTCACACCCTTGACCCCCTCTTCACCTCTAGCAACCACATTTCCTTCAACCACACCTCCGAACTCCACTGGACTGACCATCACTGTGTCCATTTCACCTATAAGAAAACCACAGAGCAACACCGCATCCACCTACCCCCCCACCGCCGCTGGGGCAAAGTCACCCAAGAACAACTGACCAGCACCCTCAGCAACAACCCTCCACCCGACGCAATCGACCCGAGCACAGCCGCCATCAACCTCCATCAATGGATCCTCGACTGCGCCAACACCCTTGCCCCTCTCAAGAAACCCACCACCATCCAAGGAAAGAAAAAACCAGCCTGGTTCACAGAGGATCTCACCACCTCCAAAAGCAACTGCCAGAAGCTCAAAAAGAAATGGATCCAAGAACGCACACCCGACAACCTCGCCGCCCTCAAAAACGCCAACCGCGAACACCACCAACGGATCCGCACCGCCAAGCGCGCCCACTTCACCGAACGCATCAACAACAACGCCCACGACTGCAAAGAACTCTTCGGCATCGTGAAGGAACTCTCCAATCCGAAAGCCAACTCCAACGACATCCCGCCCTCCCAGAAACTCTGCGACGATCTCTCCACCTTCTTCCACCAGAAAATCACCACCATCCACCACAGCTTCATCACCGGTTCACCGCCAGACCTCACCCCTGACGTCTCCTCCCGCGACTGCCGCCTCACCGCCTGGACCCACGTGGACGAGGCAGAAACCATAGCAACCATGAACACCATCCACTCAGGCTCCCCCACGGACCCCTGCCCACACCATGTTTTCAACTCAGCCAACGCCACCATCGCCCCCGAACTCCGCAAGACCATCAACCTATCCTTCACTTCTGCCACCTTCCCGGACAGCTGGAAACACGCAGAAATCCAACCCCTCCTCAAAAAACCCAAGGCTGACCCCAACGACCTCAAAAACTTCCGTCCGATCTCTCTCCTCCCTTTTCCAGCGAAAGTCATCGAGAAGATCGTCAACACTCAGCTCACCCACTTCCTCGAAGACAATTCCATCCTGGACCCCTCACAATCCGGATTCAGACGAAACCACAGCACTGAGACTGCCCTCCTCGCCGCCACAGATGACATCAGACATCAAATGGACAACGGCGAAACCTCAGCCCTCATCCTCCTCGACCTATCAGCCGCTTTTGACACCGTCTGCCACCGCACCCTACTGACCCGCCTCCAAGATGCCGGCATCCAAGATAAAGCCCTCCACTGGATCTCATCCTTCCTCTCCGACAGAACGCAGAGAGTCCGTCTCTCCCCTTTCCGCTCCAAAGCCACCAACCTCATCTGCGGCGTCCCCCAAGGATCCTTCCTCAGTCCCACGTTGTTCAACGTCTACATGGCCCCCCTCGCTCAACTGGCCCGCCAACACCACCTCAGCATCATCTCCTACGCCGACGATACCCAGCTCGTCCTCTCCCTGACCAAAGACCCGCTCACCGCCAAAACAAACCTCCACGAGGGACTAAAATCCATCGCCGATTGGATGAACAACAGTCGCCTGAAACTCAACTCCGACAAGACGGAAGTCCTCATCCTCGGACGCACCCCCTCGGCCTGGAACGACTCATGGTGGCCCTCCGTCCTCGGACTCCCACCCACCCCTGCCAGCCACGCAAGAAACCTCGGCTTCATCCTGGACTCCGCCCTCACCATGTCCAAACAGGTCAGCGCCGTCTCCTCCTCCTGTTTCAACACCCTTCGAATGCTCCGCAGAATCTTCAAGTGGATTCCAACAGAAACCAGAAAGACGGTGACCCAGGCCCTCGTCAGCAGCAGACTTGACTACGGCAACGCACTCTACACAGGCATACCAACCAAAGACATCAAACGCCTCCAACGTATCCAAAATGCCTCCGCCCGACTGATCCTCAACATACCTTCCCGAAGTCACATCTCCCCTCACCTAAAGGAACTCCACTGGCTCCCGGTAGACAAGAGGATAACCTTCAAACTCCTGACCCACGCTCACAAGGCACTTCACAACACCGGACCCTCCTACCTCAACACCAGACTCAACTTCTATACTCCAACACGTCAACTCCGATCCGCCAACCTCGCCCTCGCCATCGTACCCCGAATCCAGCGCAAGACATCCGGCGGCAGATCCTTCTCCTTCCTCGCCGCCAAGACCTGGAACTCTCTCCCCACATCTCTTCGCCAGACCCAGGACCTCCTCACATTCAGAAGGCTCCTCAAGACCTGGCTCTTCGACCGCTAATCCAGCAGCGCTCCCCACCCCCCCCTCAGCGCCTCGAAACCCTGACGGGTACATAGCGCGCTTTATAAATACCATGATTGATTGATTGATTGATTGGTATCGCTGCATGGGGAGGCTGCACACTACAACAGGGCACCTGTGCATAGGGGGGCTGCACCCTACAACAGAGCATCTGTGCATGGAAGGGCTGCAAACTGCAACAGGGCATCTGTGCATAGGGACCCCTTGTAATTGGCGGCTGGTAGACAATCCTAATTTCATGTACTGACATTCCGCAATGCAATGCACAGCAGCATGAGATTACCACCTGCAGTTTGTGTTCTTTCAGCCCAAAAGGCGGGTTTGGTTATGCGTTCACAAGTGTGAAGTAAAAATAATAGGTTCGCTCAGCCACAGATATTGCGAGGTGTTGGTGTATATAGGGTAAAATGGAAACTATAATGGGGGTACCTTAAGGTCAACACTTTAGTCTGATTGTCAGAATGCCTTTTTGTGTGGATTCGGATTTATGGATCCAATAACCTCTCTTCTTTGATGCTGCACACTGGGGGTAATTTCTTCTTCTGTTCGTGGTCCTGAGGCCACCATCCAACCTAGAGGTGGGCGAGCCACCAGATTAAACAGGGAGAGCCGAGCCAGTGCCGAGCTAACGTTCGGCTCCGTGCTTAATTTGTAAATAAAAAGGTGCCGGTGCCCAAAGCCTCATCTTTAACACGCGGCTGCTGCAATTAAATGTGCAAAGACGGAATACTGAGGCAGCGTAATCCCGAAGCCACCTCGGGATTCTTTAATTCATTTAAAATCACTCCCTGCCCCTTCAGCTCACTCTTGCAGCTTTCTGCTTTCTCTCATTATGACGCTTTTTCCTTTTTGTTTTCCTCCGTCTTTCCCTGTCTTTTGCTCTCAGCACATGCTTGAGGCAGAAGACTAAGGGCCATATGTACGAACACTTTTTCCCATAGACACATAATGGGTAAAAACCATTGCTACATCTGGCCCTAAGCGCCGGCCCTCAAAAATAAGTGCCGGTGCTCAGCACCGGAAACAACAAGCACAAATTAAGCACTGGTTCGGCTCTAGCTCAAAGAGCCAATGCACGAGCTGAACCTCGAAAATATTCAGTGACTAAATCATATTATAAAGATCATGTTGGAATGTGACAAAGGTGTCTTCTATATTTCTTTAACACAGAGAAGTGTTAACATCAGATTAATTCAAAAGCATTTATTACTAGTGAATGTTTTTAAACTGGAACTGAGAAACATTACTGCCTCTGCAGTGATGACAACACTATTAGTGACCTAAGAGGCCACTTAGGGGTCATGTGTGGCCTAAATTCTTATTATAGATGGAGCAATATTATAGGCTATTAAATACAAGAGAGGCTCTGTACACACATTTTAAGCGTCTCTTATATATGATAACTAACAAAAAGGAGGCTGGATGAAAAATAAAGTATTTACCTAGGATCACAGAATTTAGTCATGCATGGAAGTGGGGATTGATCCCAGATTTTTTCAGTTTTGCACTGTGCAGTCAGACAATAGATGGGTATCTCTTTCTAACATCAAAGGTTAATACTTTGTCCCTAAACCTTGGAGGATGAGGTTAGAGCATGGGTGACAGGCAGAATTCACATTTTATATTTCATAGTTCTACATAGCACCAATTTGCCCAAAGGCTTAACAGTGACTCACAACAGACACAAACTATGCTACACATTTATTTTTTTGACACATGAAGATTTTCCGGTATTCATAGTTTGTTGTGTCGAGGCTGGGATTCAAACCTGGTTTCCCGAGTTACAAGGTCAGCACTTGTAGCCACTAAGCCACATCACCTCCTGTGAAAGCTTGATTCGTTTTGGGCTTGAGGTTCCAAGAAGGCATCGAGCTGAGCCAGATTCTGGCATCAAATGCATGCCATTACGTTGAATGTCTTTACCATGCAGCCTTTGCTACGCATTCCTTCACCACCCAGATGCCTTTACCATCCATGCCTTTGCCATACATGGTAAGTATATTTAAGGTAAGTAAAATGAATTGTGCACCACCAGCCATTCCACCACCTGCTTTGGCAGTCGATGTCAACATCCCGAGGGACCAGCAAAATATTGTTGGGTCTTATGCGGGAACAGAAACCTACTGTTTATACTGCCAAACAGTTATAGTCACAAAGGAGAGCAACCTCAACATCCACGGTGAGCTCACCGCTGCCCTTCTTAAAACCAGTGAGGTTGTTTTTTATTTTTGGCAGTATGTTTTCTAATGCCTTGTTGGGTGTGTGTTTTTTTAGTTTTATAGTTGGTTCAGTTGACCTACAGTTTTGAAACAAAAAAAATCACAGAAAAAGTTTTCTTTTGAGAACTATTTTCCATTTCATCCTAACAAAGAGCTAGTGTAGGAAAATGGCTCCCTGTTGCAGTTACCCCCCGCTTTTTGCCTGATACTGATGCTGACTTGACTGAGAAGTGTGCTGGGACCCTGCTAACCAGGCCCCAGCACCAGTGTTCTTTCACTAAAAAGGTACCATTGTTTCCACAATTGGCACACCCCTGGCACCCAGATAAGTCCCTTGTAAAAGGTACCAGTGGTTCCAAGGGCCCTGTGACCAGGGAAGGTCCCTAACGGCTGCAGCATATGTTGTGCCACCCTAAGGGACCCCTCACCTAACACATGCACCCTGCCATTGTAGATTGTGTGTGTTGGTGGGGAGTCGACATGGCAGCCCCCTCAGGATGCCATGCCCACCAAATACTGCCTGTGGCAGAGGTAAGTCACCCCTCTAGCAGGCCTTACAGCCCTAAGGCAGGGTGCACTATACCACAGGTCAGGGCATAGCTGCATGAGTAATATGCCCCTACAGTGTCTAAGTCTATTCTTAGACATTGTAAGTACAGTGTGGCCATATTAAGTATATGGTCTGGGAGTTTGTCAGAACGAACTCCACAGCTCCATAATGGCTACACTGAATACTGGGAAGTTTGGTATCAAACGTCTCAGAATAATAAACCCACACTGATGCCAGTGTTGGATTTATAAAAAAAATGCACACAGAGGGTCATCTTAGAGATGACCCCTGTAATTTACCCAATCCTTCAGTGCGGGACTGACTGGTCAGTGCCAGCCTGCCACTGAGATGAGTTTCTGCCCTCCTGGGGTGATAGCTTTTGCGCTCTCTGAGGACAGAAACAAAGCCTGTACTGGGTGGAGGTGCTTAACACCTCCCCCCTGCAGGAACTGTAACACCTAGCAGTGAGCCTCAAAGGCTCAGGCTTCGTGTTACAATGCCCCAGGCCCCTCCAGCTAGTGAAGATGCCTGCCCCCTGGACTCAGCCCCCACTTTTGGCGGCAAGACCAGGGGAGATAATGAGAAAAACGAGGAGTCACCCACCAGTCAGGACAGCCCCTAATGTGTCCTGAGCTGAGGTGACCTCTCCCTTTAGAAATCCTCCATCTTAGTTTTGGAGGATTCCCCCAATAGGATTAGGGATGTGCCTCCCTCCCCACAGGGAGGAGGCACAAAGAGGGTGTAGCCACCCTCCAGGACAGTACCATTGGCTACTGCCCTCCCAGAGCTAAACACCCCCCCAAATTCAGTATTTAGGGGCACCCCAGAACCTAGGAAACGAGATTCCTTCAACCTGAAGAAACAAGAACGACTGCTGACCTACAAGCCTGCAGAGAAGACGGATGACGACAATTGCTTTGGGCCCAGCCCTACTGGCCTGTCTCCAACTTCAAAAACCTGCAACCAGCGACACATCCGACAGGGACCAGCGACTTCTGAAGCCTCAGAGGACTGCCCTGGACTAAAGGACCATGAAACTCCCGTGAGCAGCGGCTCTGCTCAAAACCAACAACTTCTTTGCAACAAAGAAGCAACTTCCAAAGACTTCACGTTTCCCGCCGGAAGCGTGAGACTCTACACTCTGCACCCAACGCCCCCGGCTCAACCTGCAGAAAACCAACACCTCAGGGAGGACTCCCCGGCAACTGCGAGCTCATGAGTAACTAGAGACGACCCCCCTGAGCCCCAACAGCGACGCCTGCAGAGAGAATCCAGAGGCTCCCCCTGACCGCAACTGCCTGTAACAAGGGACCAACACTGCACCCGCAGCCCCCAGGACCTAAAGGAACCGAACTTCAATGCAGGAGTGACCCCCAGGCGACCCTCTGTCTTGCCCAGGTGGTGGCTGTCCCGAGAAGCCCCCCCTGTGCCTGCCTGCACCGCTAGAATGACCCCCGGGTCCCTCCATTGAAACCTATACAAAACCCGACACCTGCTTTGCACACTGCACCCGGCCGCCCCTGTGCAGCTGAGGGTGTGTTTTGTGTGCCTACTTGTGTACCCCCCAGTGCTCTACAACACCCCCCTGGTCTGCCCCCCGAGGACGCAGGTACTTACCTGCTGGCAGACTGGAACCGGAGCACCCCTGTTCTCCATAGGCGCTGTTATCGCAGTGTTTTCACTTATAGGAGCAGGTAGTCATATCCACAAACAAGAGTAAAGGAGAAGGTAAGTGATGGGTAAGTTACATTAGGTACATATAGGAAAGGAATACTACTGTTACATTCTAAGTTTTAAATTTCAATTCCAATGGTGTCTGAATTGAAATAAAGATGAAAGGGATGTTTACATCTTTAATGACTCTATTTCATTACACCCATTTTATGTTTTCAAATATTTGTCGAAGGATAAAATGGAAGTACTCATTAGGAAACGTGAGAAATTATAAGACCATGTGCAGACATATAACAGAACTGTGTCTGCCTTCCTAAAATATCACAGCATGTGTTTGTTATATCACCTAAACATTGTCCAAAGCTGACCTATATCATACTGATAGGGTACATTTTACCTCCTATAGCAATAATGTGGTCATTAATAACATGCTCTAATTCTGCTCAAACATATCTAGATCCAAAATACTTGTGATCAAAGGCTATTTTAAGAGCCAACCTAAGAGGAATATGAGTAAATATAATATATATATTTTTTTCTAAAATACTTTTCCAGTACCGCAGAACTCTTAGAGACTTACACGATAGTACCATGGCACTCTGTATCTTTATTTTAAAAAAACATAAAGGCATTTCCACATATTCTCGTCATATCAGTACTGTGGTAAACTAATACTATTTAACAGTACAACGCCCGTCTTGATTTTAAACTAATTGTTCAGGTGTATTACAAAACACAGGTAAACTGCTCTGTCAAAAAACATGGTTGCCTTCATGGTTTGGAAAACAACACATTACCCAATCAGATAATCCCTTGTCATCACAATGTACAGCAGTAGTACCATGATACTAGCTGCCAATGATATCTCTGAGGTAAATACCTTATAACTTAACATTTACTCACTCTGCTTACCTGCACTACCCCACAGAATCATCTGCGCTTCTACTATGCAATACTGCCATATTTAACAAAAATCCAGCTGACGGTTTTCACGATAGGCGAGGTATAAAAGTCTACAGAAAATGCATTGCATTTGAAGCCTGTTTTAGGACCTCCCCCATTTTTTCTTTCCATCCCCTCTACCAAAGCCGCAAAACTTTCAGTCCTCCCAAAATGAAATGGGGACAGTAGGTCTGCAAACTTTCAAGCACATTCATCAAGCGAGGCAAAGATATTAAGGGGCAAAATTCAGAAAAATCTCTATCTCTGGTAATCCTAATTATAACTACAGAGTGGCTGCCGCCACACATAATGGTTTGAACAAAAAAAATGCAGAAGTACACCAGTTACAGTTAGCACAGCTAACTATAATTTGCGCCCCTGCCATGCACTGCTTATGACCTCACATATTACATCACTTATGACGTTGTCTATGACATCATTTATGCCAACACTGGTGACATCTCAAATTACATCTTTGATTACATTAATTATGTCATAAATGACTTCATAAAACATGTCATTAGTGATGTAATACGTGAGGACTTAAGCAATGCATGTGGGGGTGCAAATTATAGTCAGCTTTTCTAACTATAACTGGTGACTTTCTGTGTTTTTTTTAAGTTCAAAACTTTCTTGTTGTCACTGGCATATTCACCTAACTATAATGTTACTTTAAGCTTTGTTTTTTTCAGTCAAAATTAAAAAAAAAAAAAAAAAAAGATCTTTTTATCACACCTAACTATAACTTTACTTTAACATTTTTTTTCAGTGAGTTTCTAGGTTTTTAAAAAAACTTAAAGTAATATTTTATTACCATATGTAAAGTCAGTCCTGCCGCAAGGCCGTAGGACAAACCGCCCAAAGGAAGCCGACCCCAGGCTGCGCACGGCCTTTGGCCTTGTGCAGCAGGGGGTTGGCCACAGGGTTTGGCCTGCGGCTCTATGGTCAAACCCCACAGCATTTGGCCATACACAGTGGGGGGTTGGCAAAAGGGCTTAGCCTGCCACCAGGCACTGTATCCAAAACACCCCTACCAACACCATGCCATGCACAGACTTTGGCGTGGGCAGCGTAGGTTTGGCATTCCGGGCCTGGAGACACCATCCACTGAGGCCAAAACATATAAATTAAGGCCCTTAAAAAACTCTATCCCCAGGGGCCAAATATAATTAAACAAGAGAGGAGGACACAAAGTAGCCCGTCCAAGACTTTTTTGGGCTACGGAGGTCCATTCTCCAGGGACAACATCTAAGAGAAAGGGAG
The DNA here is from genome assembly GCF_031143425.1 of Pleurodeles waltl. Classification (NCBI taxonomy): domain Eukaryota; kingdom Metazoa; phylum Chordata; class Amphibia; order Caudata; family Salamandridae; genus Pleurodeles; species Pleurodeles waltl. The sequence goes on from NC_090441.1 coordinate 169,592,060, forward strand.
TTTGCAGGCCCACTCTCCAAGTCTAATAGGTCCAAAGGATCCCATCCTCCGGGCCAAATACAATATAAATGGGGAGGGGCCATGAAGCTCCATCCCCAAGCCTTAATAGTTCCTGGGAATCCCATTTCCCAGGGCTCGGCATTTTTTTAAAAGGGGAGGGGAGTTACGTCGCCCCACTCCTCAAGCCTTCTCAGGCCCGAAGAACAATATCCCCTGGGGCCATCAGTTTTTAGAAAGGGGACAGGGCCATTAGGCACCGCATCCCTTAAGGTTTCAGTAGGTTATAAAGGCTTGGGGGCCATGTGCCCCCCTTGGGCCCAGCCCAATCCATGAGCCGATATTAGGCCCCACAACCAATCCGCTGCGGTCTTATTTTATTAAAAGCGGGAGAGGTCCCTTCTCTCCGAGACTTCATTGGTCTTGGGAACCCATTTCCTGGGACCATGCTTATTTAAAAGGGGAGGGGTACCATCTGGTCCCCAAGACTACTTTGGACCCAGTGCCCCATCCCCAGGACATCTGCACAACATTAGGGGCCACGGTGAGAGCCTCAGGGGCCCTGTGGCCCCAGACGACTACCTGCATGGTGCAAAAGCCGGCACTGCTCCCACCCAGAGGGAGCAGCTATTTATGGTGCTCCCTCCAGACGGCAGCTATATGTGTCCTGTTTCCCTGCCTGCGTCAGAGTGGGAAGGGAAACAGAACATAAGTCTGCTCCCAGCCAGCTGGAAGCAGACTCACTGTTTGCTCCCATTGGGTGGAGATTTGAAAATGCTTCAGTCAGACACAACTGTGCAGCCCCTCTCCCATTATTAAATACTTTGAGCCCCATGGGGTGGGGACCTCCGGTCTGAATACAGCTCAGGGAGGGGGGGGGCATGCACTCCCCTCCCCTAAACAATTAAATTGAGCCCTGTGGTATGGGGACCCTGGGACCAAAAACATCTTGGAGAGGGGGCCACGCACCCCCCTCTACTTAAAAATACCCAGCCCCAGGGTTGGGGTCCACAGGGCCCTAAATTGGCTGGGGAGATTAGCCCTGTTGTTTCCCCCCTCCACATATATGTGTTGTAAATTGGCAGCTGTCATTCTTTTTTCTAAGATACTGTAGGACTCCCACAGGATTGTGGCAAAATGTTCTGCTTTTTCTTTCATTTTGGCCTGGGGAGCCCCTGCCCCTTCTGTCCTTTTCTTTTAAACTTCAGGACTGGGGACAAAGTCCGGGAGTCCTGTAATGGCTGCCAGCAAAATTTTTCTCATGTTGCTGGCATCCAGTCAGAGTGTTTGCTCCTGCAGTAGTCTGACTTCCACAGACTCAAATTGGGCCTTTCTTAAATTGCTCCCACAAGAGTCTCGGGAGACTCTTGTGAACCTAACTGTCCAAATATACAATTGTTTTTTTAATCTCAATTTTCTAAAAACTTCTGAATGGATTAACACCAAATCACAAACTTTTTGATTACACCAAGATTTGGTGTAATTCTGTTCAACAGTTTATGCGGACTCTGTGCCTAAAGAAGGCGATGGAGAATGCATGGAGAAATTTGCCTTTGGGACCCCCTTTTGTTATTGGCCACCGCTTGACGGATCACCCACAGAACTTTCCAGTAAAGAGCTGAAGTGAATTTGCTTTTTTCTGAAAGTTTTGTGAAGATTTGTCAATCGGCGCAAAGTTATTAGCAAACCAAAAAACACCATGTCTATGGAAAAACAATCCAAACTATAACTACCAAGTGGCAACCTTCCCCGGTTAATATATATGTAAACTTTTGAGGTGATCTGCCAAGTGGGCGCTGGAAAAGAGGGGGTCCCAAAACACATTTTTCAACTAAATTTCGGCAAAAGATAGATCTTGATCCAGGAGGTGTGATTTTCATGGTTTAGTGCAAATTCAATCATTAGTTTTTGAAACGTGAAGTCTGTATATATATATATTTATATATATATATATATATATATATATATATATATATATATATAGCACCGTGAAGGATCCATGATCTCAAGCTAAGATCTGACTGGCTGCCATCACATCAACAAAGATGTGTCAGAAGCCATCTTAAGACTCAGGGATTCTGTTTCCTGTTTTAGAACAAGATTTTAAAAAACATATATGCAGGCTGGAAAGGGACACCCTGCCCCCTAGGCTTGCTGGGAGGGGATCCCAAAGGGAGCCAAATATCGCATTTTTCTTATCTGTGCTACTTTTTACAGAATATCTGCATACCTGCAGATGTACAGCAACTATTAAAAAATATATCAGTTTCCTGCCTTTTTTCATAAACTCCCAAAATAGTCCAGGTCCCAGGAAGGCACTGTTATATTGTGAGAAGGGGCATGCAGATCCCCCCTTCCTGAGCCTTCGTAAGGCCTTAGTGACCCCATTCTCCAGGGCCAATATTGGCTCCCTCTCCTCTCTCTCTAAGAATAGGCTCCAGGGTCCCCAACACCAGATGATCGATGACAGTGGGTGGGCATCCGGCACCCAGTCCAGAAACATATTGTCAATGGGTGCCAGCTGGGGAGGCAACAGGGGCTGCGAGGATCTCACCCGCAGCCCTTAACTTATATAAAGGCGTGGGTGCCCTGGGTGGACTCTGGGGCACTCAAAAATGTATATAAATAGAAAATAAATAATAATAAATGAGCAGCCAAAGGCTTTCATTTATTATTCTCCGCGCAAGAGAAGGAGCACCCCATAATGCCCTGCAAGGGTTTTTTATTTATATTTTTTGGAGCCTGGTGGTGCCCCTTAAAAGGGCAGGGCCACCACTTATCATGTTTAGGTGTTGTCTGGACAGCGCTTGTGCAGTGTTTGCAAAATCTCTTGTGTTAAAAAAATATATATTAAAAGAGGGTTAGAGCCCGCCCATTGCTTACCTTTACTTACCATTGGCTGGCTCCCACATCACTCTGATTTTCTTGCTTCCTATTGGTCAGCACCTCCTCCTCCCATCCGCCTTCCTCCTGGACTTCAAGTCTTCATCTTCTATGGAGCCTGGGCCAAGTACTGCTTCCGGTGGCCAGTGACCTTCCACTACAGGCTCCTGCAGGAACTCTTTTTTTTAAGTTTTCAGGCCCTCTCCTTCACCCCCTCCTGCCCCTCCATCTGTTATTTTTAAAACCCACCTGCCATTTTTCTTTTGCCACTCTTCCAACTTTTGCTGTTGAAAGAGTCATTTTGTTTCATCTACTAAAGAAAACATAGTGAGGAATTGTAATCTGTTATTTTTTAACACAAATTGCCTTTACATTTTTCTTGTGGTGTATTGTGAAAATTAACACAGTCAAGTGTTTTGAAAACACACATTCTCAAGTCTGGTATAACCTTCAGTTTTAATCTATTCAAAGCAGAGCCTTACTACAATTTCTCAGAGTGTACTTTACATAGTACAGAGAAGTACACCAAAAGTAAAGTGTAGTTTTCACAGAATTCATAACTGTATACTCCTGTCAAATGTCAGAAACGTGGTCTTGTGTGTATCAGTATTAAATTGATTTGCATATTTTGTGGCCAGCACACCTACATTCCTTCCCCTTTGTTCTAGGATTGAAGTTATCAGCGCCTCTAGTGAAATCCATGCCATTAGCAAATCCTAGATGTATCTGTTAGAAAAGAAAGCTGACATTGATCCCTTTAAACAAACGCCGAGCATATCCCCCAGGGTGTGTTCTGCTCTCTTAGATTTGTGCTTTGCTATTAGCTTTTCTGTCCTGCAACAAACCTGACTGCTTTGTAGTATTTTAGCAGCTGATCAATATGTAACAGGCATTTTTTAATTTATAAACGTTTATATAGGGCATATCATGCTAAGACAATGCCAAAGCACTTTTTGCTTGGCACCCTCCTGTGTTCCTTTGTTTAGAAACCCCCCTGCCCCTTCCGCTTTCCTAATGTTTCTAACCCAGCCCTCGTTTCTCACACCCCACTCTCCTGCTCTCTATTGTGTTTCCCACTCTCCTCTCTCATGTCCCAGTCCCCGTGCTGTTTTTTACATGTTGCACAGCAGCACGGGCTGATATGCAACATGGCTCAAAGTTTAAACTGGGCTTTTATTTTGCTTCTCTAAGCCATTTTGCACAACTCATGCCGCTGTACAACATGTTAGAAACACTGACAAAGCCTAGAAATTTTACATAGGCGAAACCTACTGGCTTTGCCAATGCTTGTTGTTAATGTTGTGGGGGCTGTAGGGAGTTCAGCAGCCCCCAACAACATTAAAAAAACAATAAGCCTCCTGGCTCATTGAATCCATGACTTCAGGGGAGCGGGCTATATTTTTTTAAGGCACTCCGAACTGGAGCTCTTCCGCTGGAGAGCAGGGAAACCTTGTGGTGGGTTCTATGGTTGCACTTTGGGGTCTGAAAAATGTTATCAGTAAAGGCTCAAGGAGATGTTGATTTTTTAAATTACAAATATTATGACAATCACTTTTATTAAACATTCCACAGTGTGAATTTATAAAATATACATTTGATTATATTTTATTGATGGCTTTTGGGCAATACACAATAGGTCAGCTTTATATATGCTGATGTGCTGTTCCCATTATAAACCCAATCGGCACACTTTTTATACTTTGGTGTTCTGACCCTTTGACAAAGTCAGTAGGACTGCTTTATGTTATAGTAATGCATCACATTTTTAGCTGCCAAACCCACCTCTGTGCGCTGTGAGAGGGCAGGGTGCCTGCTGGGGGTTGTGCAGAGCGGGACTTAAGGGACCGGCAGAGGGTTGGGTGTAGGGCCTGGTTCAGGCTAGGTCCTGCATCTAACCCCATGCTGCCCACATTGAAGGACATCTTATTTTACATTAAAAAAGCATAGAAATTCACTGAAAAAAGCTAAAGTTAAGGTGACTTTATAATTAGGAATTGTAAATACAGGGAGTGCAGAATTATTAGGTAAATGAGTATTTTGACCACATCATCCTCTTTATGCATGTTGTCTTACTACAAGCTGTATAGGCTCGAAAGCCTACTACCAATTAAGCATATTAGGTGATGTGCATCTCTGTAATGAGAAGGGGTGTGGTCTAATGACATCAACACCCTATATCAGGTGTGCATAATTATTAGGCAACTTCCTTTCCTTTGGCAAAATGGGTCAAAAGAAGGACTTGACAGGCTCAGAAAAGTCAAAAATAGTGAGATATCTTGCAGAGGGATGCAGCACTCTTAAAATTGCAAAGCTTCTGAAGCGTGATCATCGAACAATCAAGCGTTTCATTCAAAATAGTCAACAGGGTCGCAAGAAGCGTGTGGAAAAACCAAGGCGCAAAATAACTGCCCATGAACTGAGAAAAGTCAAGCGTGCAGCTGCCACGATGCCACTTGCCACCAGTTTGGACATATTTCAGAGCTGCAACATCACTGGAGTGCCCAAAAGCACAAGGTGTGCAATACTCAGAGAAATGGCCAAGGTAAGAAAGGCTGAAAGACGACCACCACTGAACAAGACACACAAGCTGAAACGTCAAGACTGGGCCAAGAAATATCTCAAGACTGATTTTTCTAAGGTTTTATGGACTGATGAAATGAGAGTGAGTCTTGATGGGCCAGATGGATGGGCCCGTGGCTGGATTGGTAAAGGGCAGAGAGCTCCAGTCCGACTCAGACGCCAGCAAGGTGGAGGTGGAGTACTGGTTTGGGCTGGTATCATCAAAGATGAGCTTGTGGGGCCTTTTCGGGTTGAGGATGGAGTCAAGCTCAACTCCCAGTCCTACTGCCAGTTCCTGGAAGACACCTTCTTCAAGCAGTGGTACAGGAAGAAGTCTGCATCCTTCAAGAAAAACATGATTTTCATGCAGGACAATGCTCCATCACACGCGTCCAAGTACTCCACAGCGTGGCTGGCAAGAAAGGGTATAAAAGAAGGAAATCTAATGACATGGCCTCCTTGTTCACCTGATCTGAACCCCATTGAGAACCTGTGGTCCATCATCAAATGTGAGATTTACAAGGAGGGAAAACAGTACACCTCTCTGAACAGTGTCTGGGAGGCTGTGGTTGCTGCTGCACGCAATGTTGATGGTGAACAGATCAAAACACTGACAGAATCCATGGATGGCAGGCTTTTGAGTGTCCTTGCAAAGAAAGGTGGCTATATTGGTCACTGATTTGTTTTTGTTTTGTTTTTGAATGTCAGAAATGTATATTTGTGAATGTTGAGATGTTATATTGGTTTCACTGGTAATAATAAATAATTGAAATGGGTATATATTTGTTTTTTGTTAAGTTGCCTAATAATTATGCACACCTGATATAGGGTGTTGATGTCATTAGACCACACCCCTTCTCATTACAGAGATGCACATCACCTAATATGCTTAATTGGTAGTAGGCTTTCGAGCCTATACAGCTTGGAGTAAGACAACATGCATAAAGAGGATGATGTGGTCAAAATACTCATTTGCCTAATAATTCTGCACTCCCTGTATATCTTGGTTTCATTTTTACAAAAACTTTACAAAATTCACTATAAAACATAGTTTAAAGAGCATAGTTATAGGTATAGTTAGGTAAAAAAGCAAGTTGAAACATACTGTTTTAAATTAACACACCACTGAAATTCACCAGTTATAGTTATCTCATGTAATAACTCGTACCCTAAAGTAACTATAACTCGTGACCTAAAGTAACTATAACTTGTGTACTTGCCATGAACTGCTAATCACCTCACATATTACATCACTCATGACATGTTCTCTGACATCATTGATAACTTTACAGCAACATCTTAAACTAAATTACATTATTAATGACAACACTGTGCATGGCAAGAGTGCAGGTGAACCGTATTGCACGGTACAACTGTTTGAGGTAGTCAGACCTAAAGAGTTCAGGGTGTCTGTGTGGGGTGAAAAACACCAACTATAGTCTGCAGGGTGATGGAGGGAGTAAATGATAGGCAGAGGATTGCAAGACTTGTGACTTTCATTGAACATGAAGCATGATGTACTGTTCCCAATTCGCATTCGCAAAGTAAGTGCAACTTGCTAATGGGACTGCAATATGCAATGCCACCTATGTATCAATAGGTTGTATAGGAAATTGTACATTATTGGGGATTGCAAAATGAATTGCCTAATAAATACTAATTTGCCAGGTCATAATTTGTGATCCACTGTGATTGGTTGTAAATACACAGACTAAGGCCTGCAAAGTTCAGCAGCTCTTCGTCAGTTTATTGGTATTAACGAACTGGAAACATTTAGGGGCATATTCCAACGCCACATTAGCATCATTTTTTTTACGCCAATGTGGCGTTAGAAGGCTAAAAACGCCACACCATATTTACAAAGTGGTGCAATGCATGTATTGCGCCACTTTGTAACCCTTTGAACTACATGCAAAGGAGGCGTTCCCCCGTTAGCGGGACAAAAAAAATGGCACAAGGAAATTTAAGAGATTTCCTTGCGCCATTTTTTTGGCACTTTGAACACCTGCTCAGAGCAGCGTTAAAAAGAGGCTTCCATTACCTCCCGTCCCTCCCTCGCCTTCCTTTTAACCAATGAGGCTCCCTGCCTCCCCATAGACCCCTCCAATTCCCTTTAAAATCCCCCCCACCACCTCCTGTTCTTTTTTGTCTAGCCCTGCTAGACTTACCTTCTTCTTCCTACACAGCGGGGCCTTGGGGTCATCGGCTTCACTCTCCTCGAAGCACGGAGCTCCTCGTGGAGGGTTCCCGGCGGTCGAGTCTTCGGGAGGCAGGCGTTGCTGCCTTGGAGACGTGTCCTGGGAGTCGGCTGAAAAGGTCGGTCGGCTCTTTGCGGCTGGGGCTGAACTTCCGGATCTTCAGCTCGCAGGGACGAGCTGATGTGCCGGTTGTGATTTTTCGGAATTTTTTTGCGGTAGGACGGGCGTTCTGCCCGCGTTTTAGTAGTTTGGGGGCTAATTGTTACTGCCTTTTCATTTGCTGCTATTTTTTTAAGGGGGGGGCTTTCTCCTTTATTTAATGGGGACTGGGACCTCTGGCTTGTATTGCTTGTTTGAATTATGCCAAAGGTTCCTGCTAAGAGACAAAGGATTGTTTCATCTTCCTCTTCTTCAGGGGAGGATGGTGAGGTTCCCCTCTCCACTCCTGGGGGTCACCAAGGGCTGGTGGGGGCTTCTACACCTCTCATGTCCAGAGAAGAGGTTCAGGACATGATTGAGGTGGCTGTGTCTCGTGCTCTCCAAGCAGGGGTGGCCAGGCCTGGACGTTCTTCGGCTGCCCGTCCTCCTGGGGCTGCGGAAGGGTCCTCTTCTTGTGATGATGATGACGCGCCTTCTACTTCTTCTGGTGGGAAATATGTCTCCAGGGAAGAGATGTGGGAGGTGATGTCTCATGTTCGGGACAATTTAGATTTTCCTGTTTTTCAGCCTGCGGGGACGGATTCTCACTTGTTCCCTCAGTATCAAACGCCTTTGAGGTTTGCCATGCCTTGTCAGGGCCCTGTGAAGGATATGATACTCCGGGAGTGGAAGGATCTGGACAAGTCTCAGGTTCCACGGTTCCTTCAGAAACTATACTTGCTGGAAGGGGAAGATGTGTTGCCACCCTCAGTTAAACTAGATTCCATTCTGGCAACTCTGATTGCAAGACGGCGGTCAATCCGGAGGATTGTGTGCCTGCTGATGCCACTGACCGTAAGGTGGATTCTGATCTTAAAAGGGCATTTGCGGTGGAAAATTTGGCCCTCAGAGCGGGTATTTTTTCTGCTTATTCATCACAATCTTTGGTGAAGGATTTTGACAAGCTGGCGGTGGCTGTTCAGGAAGGTTCGGAAAGCTCGGAACTTCTGGCTGTTATGGAGCAGCAGGCCAGGTTGCTGGCGGACGTGTCTTCTGCTGTGGTCTGTACTTCGGCTCTGGCATCAGGAGCTTTGATTGGGGCTCGTAGGTCCCTCTGGTTGAGGATGTGGAAGGCAGATCTTGGGGAGAAATCTGCTCTCCTGAGACTGCCTTTTCAGGGGCGCAATTTATTTCATGATCAGTTGCCTTCCATGCCTTCGAAGGCCTTTAAGGAGAGGAAACACGCCTTGCCTTACAAAGGTGGTTCTTCTTCTGGCAAGGGTTGACGGAAGCATTCGCGATCCTCTTCCAAAGTGGATTCCAAATCTTTTTCTTTCAGGAAACGTCGTTTTCAGCCCCGCTTTTCACCTTAGAAGTCGGCTCCTTCGAGCCGGGGTGGATTCAAGAAGGGGTCTTTACAATCATTGTGGGCCTGGCATAGGGCCGGTTGGGGGATGGCTGAGGCACTTTCTTTTCATTTGGCAGGAGAGTGTCAGCGATCGGTGGGTGCTGGACATTGTGGACTATGGCTACGCCATATATTTCGAAGTGGTGCCTCCAGATTCCGGGGTGCGTCCCACACCTCTGCCTGCAGACGGGGCCCAGAGACTGGCGTTGTTGGAGGGGGTCCGGGACTTGCTTCTCAAGGGGGCCATCTCCCAGGTTCCTGTGGGGGAGAGAGGTCTGGGCACTTATTCCGTCTTGTTTCTGGTTCCAAAGGTGTCGGGGGTTTTCGTCCTGTCCTCAATCTAAAGGAGGTGAATTCCTGGATCAAGACTGTGCATTTCCGTATGCTTTCCATTCAGGCAATTTTTCCTCTGGTCAGTCCGGGGGATTTCCTGGCATCTCTGGATCTGCAGGGTGCTTACCTGCATGTTCCAGTGGCTCGGTCTTCTCAGCGATTCCTACGCTTTGCGGTGGGCCTGGACCATTTTCAGTTTTGTGTTCTACCATTCGGCCTCAAGTCCTCTCCCCGCATTTTTACCAAGGTGCTGGCCCCTCTGGTAGCTCTTCTACATTCCGAAGTGTTGTTTATTCATCCTTATCTAGACAATATTCTAATCCAAGCGCCCTCTCAGGGGATGTTGCGGAGGCATGTGGCCCGGGTTCTGTTGGTCCTGCAAAACCACGTTTTTTTGGTCAACTGGGGGAAGTCAGATTTGGTTCCTTCCCAGGATCTAGTTTTTCTCGGGGCTCGGTTTCTGACTCTTCAAGGCTTGGTGACTGTGTCGGAGAAGCGGTTAATGGGCCTCCAGTCTCTGGTGAGGTTGATCTTGTCGCATCCTGCTCCAAGAGCCCTTCAGTGGTTGCGTCTGCAGGGTCATTTGGCGTCAGTGATTTTTCTAGTGCCATGGGCACGGTTCCATCTTCTTTGCCTGGTAAACTGGTTCCTTGTTCATTGGTCTCCGGGTTTGAGTTCTCTTTGGGCGCGGATTCCGGTGTCGGGGTTGGTACGCAGGGAGTTGGGTTGGTGGCTGGTGCCAGCTCATCTTCGTGTAGGGGTGTCTTTATCTCCTCCTCTCCCGGTGGTGGTGACGACCGATGCCAGCCTCTCATGTTGGGGAGCCTGGATGGGGTCGGCTCAGGTCCAAGAGGTTTTGGTCGCCTCTGGAAGCCAGACGTTCATCGAATTGGCAGGAGTTGAAGGCGGTGCTTCTGGCTCTGCTTCATTTTTAGGACTCCCTGAAAGGTTTAGCGATTCTTATTCGGACAGACAACTTGGTGACCAAGGCTTACGTGAACAGGCAAGGGGGGACTAGGTCGTGGGCGCTGTTCTGCCTTG